>NW_027271283.1:0-352500 GCF_040938485.1 Diadema antillarum
AACCTGGAACCTTGTCTAATTGGATGAAAAAACTAGCATGCAAAAGCAAACACCCTGGAGAACAAAAAGAAAGTCTGATTTTTTTCTCAGACAGATTAAAAGGTATCTGTTTCCTTGACAAGCATGGGTAAGGACAAACTTGTGGAGTTCACTGTCAATTTTTAAGCTATCTCACTATCGTGGGGTTGACCATAGTTTGGAAGCCTTTAGATGCCAAGCTGTTCTCATCAATACTGTTTCCGTACTATATAGAAAACATATGGCAGAGCCCTTTCCTCTTTTTATTACACGTCTATCTCTTTGCCTTTTTCCTCTGACACACAGACAGACACACAGACACACACACACATTCACAGACACACACAGACACACACAGACACACACACACACACACACACACACACACACTCATTGCTCAGTACCTGCATTGTATCTTCTGAAAAATGAAATAAACGCACCTACGTGCTCCATTATAACAGATTACTGTAAAAATCTATTTCATTCCCTCTTCATTAAAACACATTCCAAGGTTCCCATGAACAGATTTGATAGAGTGAGAGAGCTGGATATTTAGACAAATAGACATTATGTGCTATTCTTTCAACTCTGTGGCTATCGCCATGGCAACGTACTGAAAATTTATAAGATAAAGAGAAGGGGATGGGGGGGGGGGGGGGGAGCGACAAATCTGGACAATACAGTGTAACATGTTTACATCCTCAGTAGACAGGGTCAGTTTTCAACACACCGCATCCCGGGGCTCACACTGCCTGATACGGCCGGGCAGCGGAGAGCAAATTAAGCACGCCCGGCCGCATGAAACTCGACACCTCCTCCGAAACTAATCAAGTCATCAACATGGCAGTCTAATGGATTACATACCAATCTCCCAGCCTGTTTTTTTTTTCCTCTCTCTCTCTCTTTTCCCCTAAGGCTGATATTGATAAGCATGGAATATCAGGGAAATAGAAAACAGAGAGAGAGAGAGAGAGAGAGATGTGCAAACAATATTTCTATCAGTCATTTGTTGACATTAGATTGGGTTTATGTTGTGTTGCTTGGGGTTTATTTTCATGTGGAAATGGTCCACTGCATCTATAGCCATTACTGCTAGTAGCACAATACTGCTGTTTTGTTTTGTTTTTTATTTAAAAAAATGATCTCTCTCCATTACCTTCATTATTTCTACTTTATCTTCTACCTCTTCTTCTAGTGAGGTTGTCTACCTTGATATCTGTCAAGGAAGAATTCCTCATATTCATATGGCATTTACTCATATAGCTCTTTTCTGCTTACCAATATCCAATACCAATTGTTTACTTCTCATTCTGATCTTACACCATGCAAGCTAAATTTCACCCCAATATTTTCCTTGTCCCCACTCTACCCATACACAAACAAGAAATTGAATAAAAACATTAAAAAACAGCAGCTGTGATGGTAATAATCACTATATAACAATGCATAATCACGATATACTATTAACAATGCGCTCTGGCTCCTCAGCAAAGGAATTGAGGTAGAATAGAGATAGGTATGTGCTCCAGCCATACAATCATTAACTCCTTCCTTACATGCACGCCACACTGTCGAAGATATCATTTTTATTTCAAGCAGTTTGCCAACATGTCATTTTTCAATCTTTATCTTTTAATCAACTCTTTGGTCTAAATAGTTATTCATATTCAATATTTACCTATATACATCCCATTTTATATTCGGACCCAGGACTAACAAGCTTGCTTTTATGTAGGCCCCATCATATTTCTCATACTTTGCAAGACCATAGTCACCAATATGACTGTAAAGTGACCATTACATTTATTTTCTAGGGGCATTCCAGATGATTTTCATAATTTCACATCTTGTAGCACATATATCAACAGCTCCATGTATAAATTTGTGGAATTTATTGTGGCTCTTGAGCAGAGAAACCATATTTTGAAAAACCATAAACAAATTACACTGAACAAGGATGACGACATAGTAGGCTCACATATTTCAGAAATGTAGTAGTGTAATTCCATTACAATACTGCTTGTTTGTGAGTTCACCTGTGTAATCTATGCATGCCTTCTTCTTTTGTTCCGCTTCCTTGAGCCCCAACTCATGCCTTTTTATGGTGAGGCTGCCATGTCATCATCCTTGTTCATTGCAATTTCTTATAAATTTCAAAAATATTCTTATTCTTTATCCCAATTGTTACAAATTCTGAAACTTTGTCCTCAGTATAACTAATTTATAGTTGTTCAAATGTAAAAATCTGAAAATCATTCGGAGGTCTCCTTTAAGTTTGTACAATCAGGTAAATGATTCACCTACTTTAACTTTTGTAAATGAATAATTGTATATCTCATGTTATTTTCGTCAGAAATATGAAAATATATTGGAATTGGAAAAACTGAAGTCTCTCACAAGGTATTATCATCTTGTTCCAAAAGGAAACATTATAATGCCCAAGACTACTTTGATGCTCAGAAATGATGCCAGGTGTACCATTCAGGCTTACTGTTTTTTCTTTTCTTTCTTTCTCATGCCCTTCTACAGGGGTATCTTACTGAGCGGCAAATGCGTGCAAATATAGCAACTGTTGAGGTTTTGTCAGGATTTGTAAATAGTTGTAATCAAGTTCCCAAACCATTTTTTTTTAAACTGTCCAAAACAATTTTTCATGTTGCAACAAAAAATGTTGAACGTGTTTAAAATTTCTTTGTGATTTTTTTTTTCACGAAGTTGCAAGCATTTGCAAAGTAGTGGCAAGCCTTTGCAAACAGTTTTACGACATTTCGCTGAAGTTCTTTTTGATTTGTAGGTATCATGGTACGGGCCTATGATGTAATACCTAACAATTACTCACCGAGTGGCTAACGGGACTTGAAGCTGAAGGCACCACCAGCAGGAATGGTAGGCGACCGTATCAGTAGTGGAATGCACTAGGGCACCAGAAGAGGTGAACAGTGTCCTTGTGGGTTGTATTACACTTCCCGAAATAATATGGACTAACTCCGAATGCACTTAGGGTGTCCGAAGACGACAGTGTCCCATAGAAATATGTACAAAAGATCCAGCGGCAGCGTGGAGTATCCTCCGAGTGCCGCGGCTAGCACAAGCGAGGGTAGAGTCGATCCACCGCTGGAGCGCTGGATGGAAGAACTGCACGGTCCCTGGTTGTGGCAGAGTCTGCACACCACGGGCAGCTCGCTAGCAGGACCGAAAGCAGCGATGTGACGGGACGCAGATCGCGTTGAATGCAGCGATGTAACGAGGCGCCGATCGCGTTGAATGTAGCGATGTAAAGATCCCCAGGTTGGAGTGTAGCCTGAAGAAAGGGCGAGCCGCGATGTAGAAGGCAGCGAATGTCGCGAAGTACGAAATCCGGGAAAGTGTGCGTATCCGTATCGAGTACAATCCGTATGAAATGACAGTCCACGGCGCGAGGTATTGTCAGCGCGAGAAGACGTGGGAAGTACATACGGACGTAGTATGCGGACGTGAGTGACTTCAACGATTAGAACGTGCTCTCGGGATGAAAGCTAATCGTGAAGTGAGGAAGCGTGGAAAATGAAACAGCGTGATCGGAGAAAACGTGTCACGGACAGGAGCTTTGAGAGTGGTAATTGGCTGGTGAAAATGTACAGCTCGCCACTAATTGGTAGGTTGTTTCCGTGACAGCAAAACAAGGGGTGTGTTTATGAGAATCCGACTACTGTTGGAATACGAAATACGCGTACCTCGGCACGATGACAAAGGCGAAGAATGTAGTGCGCACCTGTCGTGTGCCGGCGCACAAAGAAAGTTCGCGTGGAGTGTTGACAGAATGCTGGGTTGTCAGACAGCATAATTGACGGCAGCCAGACAGTAAAGATACAGAGATATTGGAAACCGCTACATTTAGCCCCCTTCCAGATCGCTAGTGGAGGAGTCAATGGAGTGAAGACTAAAGATGAGCGATCGATTGTGAGAAATGTGAAGGAAGTAGGGGTTGAAAATTTCACGTGTCGAAGTATCTGTATTGTACGTAATGGGCTGGCCAATGCACGTGCTTACCGCCAGTGCGTGCCGTTCGTGTTGGCAGCTCGTGCTGCGGTTGTGCACGTGTTGGCTGCTGCAGTGGTGTAGGCTGCCGCAGTGTCGTCTGCTGCGGTGGTGTGGTGAGCGGAACGCTCGGTATATCCGCCGGAGTCCTGGCAGGGGCAAGCATAGGCTGCTGCCCGCGGTGTGGTGAGCTGGACGCTCGGTGTGCTCGCCGGGCTCCTGGCAGGGACAGGCGTAGGTTGCTGCCGCGGTGTGGTGAGCGGTGTGCTCGTGGCTGTCTCCTCCTGGCGTTGACCTCCAGAGTGAGATGCTTGGGATCACGCGTGGAGTTGTGTGGACGAGCGGGGAGCGTGGGATGTGGTGTTCCGTTTGCGTTTGCGTCGAAGATTGCGACGCGGGCCAAAGTCGGGCGTGAACGAGCGCTCTCCGAGAATGGTGACGGGGGGCTTCATCGCCTGTGAGTGCGGTGCAGGCGGGGGCTTCGTCTTGTTGGGGGGTGAAGGAGGGAGGGCGCTGACTTCAGCTCCGGTGGCGGTCGAGGAGTGTGTGCCGTGTTCGACAGCCCGGTGTTGTCGATCCGGGGTGGGGAGATCGGCGACCAGTTGTGTCGCTGCCAGAGGGGCTCATCGCCGCTAATCTCTGACTGGGGCTGGGCTGTTTCCCTGGCGTGTTGGAAGTGATTGGACTTTTTCGCCGCGAGCAGGGCGAGCAGCACTGCCGGGCGGCGTCGCCAAACTTCCAATGGAAGTAGCACTCACTGCCAGCGTGTCGGAATTGGGAAGGGGTTCGCTTCCGCAGCGCGCTGCGCGGCCCCGTCTCCATGGCCGCGGTTGCCGCCTCTGGACCGCTGACGAGGACGAGGACGGTATTTCCGTTGCGAACGGCGTGACGTTCGCTGCGACCGTCGTTCGTCCATGCGTGCTACCAGTATGAACAGCTGCTCTGTTAGCAGCAGAACCTGCGCCGTGAGGTTCGCTATGACGTCCGCCGGAGGGCTGGTGGTAGCCATTGATTCGTCGAAGTGAAGGGTGAGGATGTAGAATGAGACGTGAAGTTGGCCCTATACGATCACGTCGGGGTCACCAATGTAGGTATTATGGTACGGGCCTATGATGTAATACCTAACAATTACTCACCGAGTGGCTAACGGGACTTGAAGCTGAAGGCACCACCAGCAGGAATGGTAGGCGACCGTATCAGTAGTGGAATGCACTAGGGCACCAGAAGAGGTGAACAGTGTCCTTGTGGGTTGTATTACACTTCCCGAAATAATATGGACTAACTCCGAATGCACTTAGGGTGTCCGAAGACGACAGTGTCCCATAGAAATATGTACAAAAGATCCAGCGGCAGCGTGGAGTATCCTCCGAGTGCTGCGGCTAGCACAAGTGAGGGTAGAGTCGATCCACCGCTGGAGCGCTGGATGGAAGAACTGCACAGTCCCTGGTTGTGGCAGAGTCTGCACACCACGGGCAGCTCGCTAGCAGGACCGAAAGCAGCGATGTGACGGGACGCAGATCGCGTTGAATGCAGCGATGTGACGGGACGCAGATCGCGTTGAATGCAGCGATGTAACGAGGCGCCGATCGCGTTGAATGTAGCGATGTAAAGATCCCCAGGTTGGAGTGTAAACTGCATTTTAGTTGGAAGATGAAGCTTTTCTGATGGAATTTGAGGGGACTATATTTCATTGGGTACGTGTACGGAAACTACGGTGATTTTTTTTTTTTTTTTTTTGAGTGACAAGAACTCGTAGTCTGGCTTTGCGGACACCTGGACAGAATTTGGGCTGAAGAATCCACCCTGAAAATTTGATGGATGAAAGGGTATATCTCACTTATCCAGGTTAGTGAAGCTGAAACACCTCATTTCTCCCAGCTATTTAACATAATCTTTTGAAATTTGATTTTTAACACACATCCTTATGGGGAAATATTTATGGGTGCGAGCCTTATAGAGGATGCATGCAATGCATATCACAAAACTTTGAATGACTTCGTTATTCTCATGTATTTCTTTGTTTTGGCTACCACTGAAACAGGTCAAAATTCATAAAGTTAGTCTGTTAGACAAAACAAAGTCTTTTAAAGTACTTTGTAGGCAATAAGGTGATGATGACACCCCCATAATCAAGGATTACTGCCTGCATCTATGTATTCATCTTATGAAGAACTGATCAACACTGCAAGATTTATTCAAAAAAAAAAACCCAAAGGGCATGATTTTCAAAAAGTGTCCCTTTGAAAAGCTTTATAACCTTTAAATGTGTAATTTCCCATATAATGTAGGGGCAAATATCATCAAAAACATATTTGTGATGTTAAAAATTCAAATGAGAAATATGACCTCCACTATAGGGCTCACACCCGTAAAATACAATGGAATATCCCAGACCCCTTCACAAATTCGTACTAAGATACCAAAATAAATGAAGAAAAAAAAACATTAAAAATCAATGATGTAGTTTGGCAAAAGACTGAAGAGCTGTATATATGTGACCGTGCACCTCAAAACGAACATAAAGTCGCACACACTGATTTTTGCGTGAGGACTGAAAATAAGTGAAATGGGTCAACCTAGCCGAACTTGACTTTTTCATATTTTCTGAAAGAGCGGGTCTTCTTTTACATTATGTTAAAATTTGGTATCATAAAACGGGCAGGAAAGTGTGTGTTTTTTATCAGTTTACCTCGAACATTTTTGGTAGAATAGTGTGATTAGGTGTGTCTTTAGAATCCCTTTTTCATTTCTGAAAAACCTTGTCCACACACTTCACTTTCAACTCTAATAACTTTTAAAAGGATAGTGCTACTGCTTTGAAATTTGGCATTGATTATGGACAGAATGTGTTAATGAAACATGCTCAATTTCAGTTTAATTTGATAATCCCTTCATTGTTGTTACTCTGGTGGTTTACTTCCTGTTTTTTGTCCTATTCATCGCACAAAGAGCACGGTTTGGTAAAGATTAAGCGCTTGAATAGACTCTGTACTTAAGAGCCTCTTGTCGCAGTTCACACTTTTCCTGAGTTTGTGCTTTCATTTCAATATTTAGATAGGTTAGGAGAGTCCATTTGATTTGAGTAATACACCATTTTAAAGCTTAAAGTCTGCTCTTTCAGAATATGGTCTTTACTAAAAATTCATGTCTGGCGACTTTTTGTTTGTTTTGAGGTGCAGGGTCACATATTGAGTATGAATTCCTCTACAAACTGCATTTTAGTTGGAAGATGAAAGCTTTTCTGATGGAATTTGAGGGGACTATATTTCATTGGGTATACGTGTACGAAAAAATAGGTGATTTTTTGAGTGACAAGAACTCGTAGTCTGGCTTTGCGGACACCTGGACAGAATTTGGGCTGAAGAATCCACCCTGAAAATTTGATGGATGAAAGGGTGTATCTCACTGATATCCAGGTTAGTGAAGCTAAAAACACCTCATTTTTCCCGGCTATTTTACAGAATTTTTTGAAATTTGATTTTTAACACACATCCCTATGGGGAAATATTTATGGGTGTGAGCTCTATAATTCGAGCAACGTTTGTCTGTCTGCCTGTCTGTTTGTTCCTCTACTCCTCCCAGGTTGTTGGTCCGATCTCCATCAAACTTAGTGAGTGGCAAGATGCAGATTCAAAAATTGCCCATGAGGGGTTCATTTTTGGAAAGGTCAAGATCATTGGGGTCAAAGGTCAAATAACTGTTTTTCGCTACTCCTTGGGATTTCCCCAGAAATATCCTCAATGGGGATTTCCCAGGTGTAGGCCTACCTATATGGGGATTCCCCCAGAAATATCCTCAATGGGGATTTCTCAATGGGGATTGGACCAAGGAGTAGCGCAAAACAATTATTTGACCTCCGTTGACCCTGGTGGAATCCCCATAGAGGATTTCTGGGCACTGGCTGAAGCCAAACAAGCATGATATAATGTACTCTCTGATAGTACAGATCATTCATACCAAACTACTGCGATAACTTCATCACACCCCCCCCCCCCCCCCATGCCCCACTTCGGCTGATTCAGTATTCCACGGGTACATTGACTAGTATATACAATATATATGTGTGTGTGCGGGTATAGAAGAGCTTGCAAGCAAAAGGCGCTAAATCCATGGAAAAAAATAATGATAGATTTAGCACCTTATGGCAGTATGGTGTATGGATGGAAGGTCTTCGGATAGGCATAATATATATATATATATATATATATATATATATATATATATATAGTATATATATATATATATAGTATATATATATATATATATATATATATATATATATATATATGTATATGTGTGTGTGTGTGTGTGTGTGTGTGTGTGTATTTCACGGTGTTTACTTCACTCACTCAGGGATTTGGAAGTCGTTTTCCCATACGATGACAGCCGTGGTAATAAAGCTGGCAATACACGTGGCGGTAACGGCGCCCAGTCCAATCTTGGGAAACCTGCATAAGATCATTAAAGTCTGGTATCAAACGTATGCAAATTGTAGGGGTCCTACCGCCATATTGTAGCCTCTATACGGTACAGAAGTTTATTTGCTGAATTAAACTTTTAGCTGCAGAATGAAGTCTATATTATTTTTCACTTAGCTAACCAATACTTGTTGATTTTTTTTTTAAAACGTTATTTCTGGAAAACGAAACCATTGAGGAAAAAAACATACCATGAAGATTATGGATGTTGAAGCGTTCCTGAATACAATGGGATAGGCAGTTTATACAGTTCTGCACATTTCTAATGATATCTACGCTGATAATCACAATAAATTCGGGCCCTACTGTGTTATCAGCGGGTGTTATGTTTGATCGTAAAATCAATGATAAGACTGACCCACTAATAATCGGTTTTATAAAATGGTTATTATGGATCCTAATTATAAATGATTGGGTGAGAGCAATTGAGTATGTGACCAGTCTTTAATTTTTGCCTAACATGCAAAGCGGGCATAAGTTTTTAAATTGACTGCGTGCTAATGACCGGTTCTAACGGGGTCATCCCACGAGACCGACACCCACGAGTCCACGGTCCACGAGACCGACATCAAAAATAGGTCCATGAGTCATACAGCCCATGAGTTATACGGCTCACGAGTCATACAGCCCATGAGTTCGACACTAGGAACAAAAATCTCACGAGACCGACACTAAGCAAAGAAAGCCCACGAGACCGTCACTACACAATTAAGGCTCACTAGACCGACAGTACGCAAAAGAGGCTCATGAGACCGACACTAGGCAAAGACAGCCAGCGAGACCGACACTAGGCAAAGAAGGCTCACGAGACCGACAGGATGAACAGCCCCATCTAAAAGGAAATTACAAACACGCCTCTGTACAGGGTGCTCCATGAAAGGGAAAAGTACATACTGGCGGGTGTAATTTCGTTACGCTGTCGAGCGAAAGATTGTAACTTACTAATACCAGCACCACCTACATATCAACGACATTAGGTATGTATTTGTACACGTGTGGCTTTTGGGGGGCAATTTTGTCACGCTACGAGGAGAGACATAATTTTTTTTTCTTTTTTAAAAATAAAATTGTCCTCTTCATAGGACCACCATTCAAAAAATGTATGAAAAAATAATAGAGGACAAGAACGATGTATGGTTTGATTTTAGATGCCATCGTGCTATATTTAATAGGCTTTCCTAATTTCTAATTAGACGGTGGACAGGATGTAAGTTTTTTTCGCCCTTTTCTTTCTTGCTTCACAAATTAAGTAGGCGTTATTAGATATCCTATCTGCATGATTATACCCGCCTACTTAGAGTTTCATTTGTAATTTTCTCTTTAACTATGATGTATGAAATTTGACGGATGAAAACGTTTTTTTTGTTTTTTGTTTTTTGATTGCGATTCACTTCGATTTCAGTGGCTTGTGTTTGTAAAATACTAATTCTTTTCAAAACGGTACATTTTTCATTGAATTGAAAAGTTGCTTTCATGGATGCATCTTCTTTTTCGCTCCTCATCCTGTTCCCCTTACTAGGCTTTTGTTGGGACCTACACTCAACAAGCTTTGCTTTTTAGTAGGTTCCATCGTATTTCTCTTCGCATCTTTTACTTTGATTGAAAATGACACATCGACCGTTATGTATTACTTTTGTATTCCTATTTCTTCATGTATATATCTAAGCTGGACATTCTGTATTATATTTTGTTATATACCATGTATTTTCCATCGAGAAATACGAAAATAAATTGAAATTGAAAAAAAAAATGAAAATTTTTTAACACTGCCTAATTTGACGATTACATTATTTTCTGTGAATTTATACCATTTCAACGCCTTTGCAGATTACTTACCCTCCCCCATATCATGTGAAGCAGGTGTGCACTACAACACTGACCATTTTGTGAATAATTTTCCTGTAGTGAACTTCATTTCATACCTGGGTATTCTAGTTGGTTGATCTGAATGTCCGCATTTTATTATTTTTTTAAGTAGGTGTATACCGATATGAGCTTTTCAGATAGGGAAAAGAGGGTGTTTTGGGATTTTCGAAAGTAATATTGAAACATCTCATGCACTTTTACTAAATTTTGTTTATTTTTTCACAAACACTCACATATATACGCAAACACAATTAAAGATCTTGAACCTTTCAGGGGATGAGGGAGGGCAATTGACGAGGTAATACCCTAGCAACTCTCCTTTTCCATCTCTTATACCTACTTTATGCCATTATCTGGACACCCTATACCATTAATTGGTCTATAGGTGGCGCTGTTCATCCTGTCGGTCTCGTGGGCCTTCTTTGTTTAGTGTCGGTCTCGTGAGCCTCTTTTGCCTGGTGTCGGTCTCGTGGGCCTCTTTTGCCTAGTGTCGGTCTCGTGAGCCTTTTAAGCGCAGTGTCGGTCTCGTGGGCTTTCTTTGCTTAGCGTCGGTCTCGCGAGCCTTTTGTGCCTTGTGTCGAACTTATGGGATGTATAATATCATGGGCTTATTTTACTTGATGTCGAACTCATGGGCTTTATTTACTCAGGGTCGAACTCGTGTGCTGTATAACTAGTGGGCTGTATGACTTGTGAGCTGCATGACTTGTGGGCTGTATGACTCGTGGGTGTCGGTCTCGTGACGTGCACCCGTTTTAACGACCGCTCCACTCAGAGATACGCGGATAAAAATGAGTAGCTTGCCGCAGAATGAAGCTCAACGGCATCACTATGCGCACACTCTGTTACAAGCTCGAGCTCAATCACCTTTTCGAACCGTAAACAATAATTCTTGAATGGTATTATCAGTGTGTTTGGAGCATTCCTTCGGACATCTTGGCTTTTTGAAAAGCAAATCATTCATGAAGGTGACTGGTATTAACCTATAAAATGAACTAACTAACTGTTATAAGGTAAATTCTGATGCACATGTTTAAGTTTGGGATGTTAATGGAGATGTAACTCACTATCTGGTGTTTGTGCAACATGCACTCGGCTGCGTCTTGCGCATACTACAATTGCAAATATCCTCGAGTGAGCGCTGCATCTCCACTATTATCCCTTTTACCTGTGCGTTATTTATAAAATAACTTTCATTAGGTTTTTTTTTCTAAAAATATGCTTCCGCCCCGAAGTGTCGCCGGAGGAATTATGTTTTCTGGTTGTCCGTCCCTCCGTCCGTCCGTCCGTCCGTCCGTCCGTCCTTCCGTCTGTCCGTGATCAATTTTTGTGGACAGCGTAACTAAAAAACGGTTTGAGGTGACTTAATGAAACTTTGCATGTGTATGTATGAGTAAGCGGATTTGTGCCTTGTGTTTCTTCATGGAACCTAGTACATATGGATGTACTAACTGGCAGTGGTCATCTAGGGGATTTAGGGTCACGGGTCAAAGGTCAAAGGTCAAGGTTAACTCATCAAAATGTCACTATTTCCCTCTTATCTATGCAATGCCTGCAGGATCTTTCTTGAAACTTTAGTGTTTGCATGACAATAGAGATTGTCTTGGAAGTTTCTTGCCTAAGGGTCAGAGGTCAAGTGAAAGTGCTACATTTCACTTCTTCCTTAAACTTATAAAAGGAGGGTCAAAAGTCAGGTACAAATCCTCACATCCCCAAATACCTGCACTCATAGACAGTATAGCCATTCATCCAATTAAACCTGTCATTTTAACCCGTTGAGGGCAGACTGATATTGCTACACCATGCATTTCCCATAGACACCTCCCCGAGTATACTCAGGTTTCCCATAGACACCTGCTCGAGTATTATCGGAACTCGTTCTCAACGGGTTAATATTAATTTGCCAATTTTTGTTTGTGAAATTGTTGTCACATGATAATTGTCAAGACATTGTACTATAGACCAGATAAAGGAGAACCATGCATAATGGCGGAGGCATACCAGTCGCCATATGTGACCGTGCACCTCAAAACGAACATAAAGTCGCACACACTGATTTTGCGTGAGGACTGAAAATAAGTGAAATGGGTCAACCTAGCCGAACTTGACTTTTTCATATTTTCTGAAAGAGCGGGTCTTCTTTTACATTATGTTAAAATTTGGTATCATAAAACGGGCAGGAAAGTGTGTGTTTTTTATCAGTTTACCTCGAACATTATTGGTAGAATAGTGTGATTAGGTGTGTCTTTAGAATCCCTTTTTCATTTCTGAAAAACCTTGTCCACACACTTCACTTTCAACTCTAATAACTTTTAAAAGGATAGTGCTACTGCTTTGAAATTTGGCATTGATTATGGACAGAATGTGTTAATGAAACATGCTCAATTTCAGTTTAATTTGATAATCCCTTCATTGTTGTTACTCTGGTGGTTTACTTCCTGTTTTTTGTCCTATTCATCGCACAAAGAGCACGGTTTGGTAAAGATTAAGCGCTTGAATAGACTCTGTACTTAAGAGCCTCTTGTCGCAGTTCACACTTTTCCTGAGTTTGTGCTTTCATTTCAATATTTAGATAGGTTAGGAGAGTCCATTTGATTTGAGTAATACACCATTTTAAAGCTTAAAGTCTGCTCTTTCAGAATATGGTCTTAACTAAAAATTCATGTCTGGCGACTTTTTGTTTGTTTTGAGGTGCAGGGTCACATATATTAGCGACACTTCTAGTTTTTTTTTTCTTTTGTTTTACAAAGAGACTTGTAATTCATTTTATTTTGTAATTGATCTCCTTGACTTATAGTTGACTCAGTTAAAATGATAATTGCTGGATGAGCTCTAATTTTCTGCAGTGTGTGCTCAAAGAAAAAAAAACATATTATACAATGCAGAAACGTAGAATATGATATAGTTGCTTACATTTGGACATTTAAAAGTTCAAGTGTTCTTGTATTGTATTGTATTTCGTATTGTATCTGGGAATATAATGCACATTGGAAAGAGACTATAACCCGACATCTCTGAAATGTACCATTTTACCTCGGAAAGATCCATTTACCGAAGCGAACTGCCTCAATATTGTAAAGCGCGCTGCATGCTGAGGTGGTTATCATGCCATAGCGTAGCCTTTAGTCAAGGCCCTCTCGCTGCATGCGAGACGTCTATTTAACAGGCTAGCGAACGGCAGCGCGCAATCCCACTCACCCCCACTTCACCGTACAGCGAGAGGGCATTGACAAAATGCTATAGCCATAGCGCAGCGATGCACCTCGTGCCTTTTTTGCCGAAACCAAGCGAGAGATTATCATAAAGTGTTTGGGCGTTGTCAACATGTATTATCACCAAGGAATATGATATGGTCGTCCTTTCTTGTTTGGATGCACTGCTGATTGGACCTCACAATTTAACATTAACCATATTGAGATGAAAAACAAAGAATACATGAATACACAACAATGAAGAACATTCAAACAAACATAGTTACACTATATGCGAGCCTTTCATGAGTTAATTGTGTATGTCATTTATCCTTTCTTTAAAAAGTCTACTCCATTAAAATTGCTCGGAGTAGGAACTTGATCTCCTGAAGATGAAATTGAACGCTCCAAAAAACCTCGTCGGGACTATACACTTGGCTATCGCGTGAAATTGAATGCAAGAGTAGGAAATGCAATGCTGGCATTAATTCGCATTTGGAAATTGAACGCCCAAGCGTGAATTTGATTTGACGAAAACGAAATAGAACGCCCCATAAATGAATTTTGAATTTGAATGCCCGAATGCTTTCGCGTGCGTGCGCTGTGTGAATTTGAATGCACATTCATGAATTGGATTGACACAAAAGTGTAAATGACCCGGAAAACCTATCAATTCGGAAGTACTAGGCCTATCTTAATATGTCTCTTGAGAAAATGGACTTATTGTATCACTAATCCATGGATTAATTTGCAGAGTTATCATTAATTTCCTGGACTTATTAGTTCTTGATAACAAAAGGGGACTTGATAATATTGTGTTTTAGGCATTGCACAATAATAATCGTCAGTGAAAGTGCGGATTCCGAATGCGCAATGTCTGTTTGAATGAAAGTTTAAAGAATGTTTTGTTTGTTTGTTTGTTTGTTCGTTTTTGGTTTAATCAATTATTTATTTATTTATTTATTTATTTATTTATTTATTCATTCATTCATTCATTCTTCATTCATTTATTTATTCATATATTTTTTTGGTGGTAATTGCATGACAAACGAACTGAGGGTTGATGAGCGAGAAGGAGCTCAGGGGCCGGCGGGAGACAGCCCCCGCTCCCTTCTCTGTCAGCGCTTGCAGAACATGCAGCTCTTGGGAATTCGAATATATCGAATATTGTTGGAAGACGGCTTCAACTTGAATGGTTCCTTAGTCTTGAAACTACTTCCCTGGGGGTAGAGCCTACATAACCGGCACGTCTACCGGCCGATGCAGGATAAAGGCGGGGAATGAACAAACCTGTACAGAGGAATCAGGAGTAGAGGACTTAGGTAGTAGAACTGCATGTCACAGGCAAGATACCAAGCCCAGCCAATGCACTAAAATGGAAATAGACAGAAAGAAAAATATTTAGAACAAACTAAAGTAAGCGTCACTGACACATATTATACACGGGTTGAACAGGCTGTCTATGGTTCCAGGATTCAAACATGACGTCGTCAAAAACTTATGATTAAATATTACATACATTCAAGTAGTTTAAGCCCTACCCTCTGCTCTTTTATGCAGTATCATTCCTCAAAACTTACCATATAATGTTTTAGATCGGTACTACCCAGATGAAACTTCACTTTAAATAACTATTATACCGATGACAAACTATGTAGGACCTAGTTCTAAAATGGATGATTTTACTTTCATGAAAAAGTTGTGCGTATCTGCTCCGTACACCCGGTGCGAACTCGTTTAACTACGGAAAGTTAACATTGGAACTAATTTTAAGGCAACTTTAATAAAAGCTTTTGCGTACAATGATACTAAATTTGTAATTATTCCATGAGAGGAACGAGGTGCACTTTTTGCATCAAAATGTCCATGTTTTCATCTTCCCTGTGGAGATTTCGTTAAATATTTAGATTTTGGGAGCTCGGTGTACGATGAAAGGCTCTCCAAATTAAGTGGAGTATAATAGGCTTTGATGGTCTATGGTTTCAATTTTCTTCGGGCGGTTTCGGAAACTATATTAGGTGATTTTAGCTGGAGATTCATGTTACAATAGGAAACGGTCAATGGGAATGGTCAATAGGAAACGGTTGCATTTTTAAAATCTTTTCCAGGTAAAGTTTTATCAAAAGTCACTGTTGCGGTTTGCTAAGATAGCGCCCTGGGTCTGTAGGCCTACGTCCTCTGCACGAAGGCATTCCGGATTGCGCCACGTGAAGACGCTTTAATCTTTTAAAAGGACATTGTCCATTATACACACGCAAATGTTCACTGAATAGCAGGAGGTGATGTGTATAGCCATTAAAACAAGGAAAAGTAGAAATTACGCGATGCGTAATATATGTCCCCGCCGGAAGTAGCATTTTGTAGCAAAATGTACAATATAGATCAAAAATCAAGGTCAAAGGTCAAAGAAGTTAAAGGTCAAAATTCTGTGTAGAAGTTTTGAAGCCCTCACCTAGTGCCATCACATAAGGCACACGGAATCGAAATTGGGTTAGAAATGGCGTAGTAGCATTTTGTAGCCAATGTACAATATAGGTCAAAAATCAAGGTCAAAGGTCAAAGAAGTCAAAGGTCAAAATTCTGTGTAGAAGTTTTGAAGCCCTCACCTAGTGCGATCACATTAGGCAAACGGAATCGAAATCGGCTAGAAATGGCGAAGGAGTAGCATTTTGTAGCAAAATGTACAATACAGGTCAAAAATCAAGGTTAAAGGTCAAAGAAGTCAAAGGTCAAAATTCTGTGTACAAGTTTTGAAGCCCTCACTTAGTGCCATCACATAAAGCAAACGGAATCGAAATCGGGTTAGAAATGGCGAAGGAGCAGCATTTGGAGCAAAATGTACAATACAGGTCAAAAATCAAGGTCAAAGGTCAAAGAAGTCAACGGTCAAAATTCTGTGTAGAAGTTTTGAAGCCCTCACCTAGTGCCATCACATAAAGCAAACGGAATCGAAATCGGGTTAGAAATGGCCAAGGAGTAGCATTTTGTAGCAAAATGTACAATATAGGTCAAAGGTCAAGGTCAAAGGTCACAACTGAAATTCTGTGTAGAAGTTTTAAAGCTCCCATGTAGTGCTATCATATAAAGCAAACAAAATAAAAATTGGCTCACAAATGACAGAGAAGTAGCAAATTGAACATTTTGATCACACACGGACGCACACACGGACGGACGGACGCACGGACGCACGCACAGACACACACGTACGGAGCCCGTTTCATAGTCCCCTGCTCGAACTCGTTCGGCGGAGACAAAAAAAATGTTGCACCCTGTGACTATGCAAATGCTATAAAGCTTATGCCTAATTACCCGATCCCACACGTTGGTTGGGAAAAAATTACTGATGTAGAGAATGTCAGTCCACCAGTAGCGGCGGCATGAGTCAATGTTTTCCTCTGTACGGTACCAAATTGGGCCTTGATTCATCTCAGGAAAAATGAACATCCAGATAAGCATAACCATAGCCAGGGCCGGGGTTAATCTGTAAATCAATAAAGAACAGTGAAAGAGCAGGAGGAAAATCAAGGTAAAATGATATGGAGGTGACAACTACCTTGCGAGTATTGCACACATAATTACTTTTGTCCTACCACGAAACTATAACATCATGCATGTCAGGTGTAGTTTGGTCGTGATAATACTAGTATGCGTATTCCTATCCCATCGAGCAGATCAATGTACATCTGTATAGAATAGATTACACCAATATATTCTATCATAAACATTAGTAATTTCCTGTGATAACGTCCATCACGTAAAGGGTGAATCTTTTGTGCATTATAAGTATCGACATATCTAGCCCCATCATCACGACATTGATGAAAATACTTTACAAAAACACGTAGGTACGTACTTTACTCGTGCTCTTAAAACTCTGCCATATCTTGCAAGGAAAAAAAATGAGATTCTCCATCCATTCTCCATCTTGATAAGTGATGTTTATGAAGTGGTCAGGCTCATTGTACATTTTGTGTCAAATCTTTAGTACCTGAAGTGTCTGTGGAGGTAGAACCATATCCAGTCCATCTTTCCATCACTAGCCTTCATCCTTTTGAGAGTGAGGTATGTCAGAAGAAATCCGCTAGGAAGCACGAGAGGGGGAGAGATGAAAGTCGGAGACAAACTTTGCGTTTATTTGATTCACTTAACCAGACAGCAAAACTGTGAGACAGTTTTTATTTGTTCTTTGTTTGTTTTTTTGTATATGACACTAATATAATGTCAGACACGTCAGTCTTGTACAGAGGTCAGACATAACGTGGTGCACATTTTGTTCCTAAATATGGGCCAAGCATTCTCACGAACGTTTGGCCCATATTTAGGAACAACTGTGAGAACAAATGTGAGAACGTTTCAAAATGCATGCTGACAGTTTTGCCAGATGTGTCGCAAACTGATCGCAAGAATCTCGAAGATTTCGCTAAAAGAAATAACAAAAAACTCAAGACATTTTCCAAACTGTCGTGATCCGTTTGGGTGCTTCACTTTGCGAACATTGTGCACGTATTGCGAGGTTGTGCGCTTATGCCGAGGTTTTCAAGACATTTTTTAAAACGATTCACGAGGAACACTAAGCAAACATAGCCCACGAGACCGACACTAAGCAATAAAGGCTCATGAGACCGACACTAAGCAAAGAAAGCCCACGAGACCGACAGTAGGCAAAAAAGGCCCACGAGACCGACACTAAGCTAAAAAGGCTCACGAGACCGACACTAAGCAAAGAAAGCTCACGAGACCGACAGTAGGCAAAAAAGGCCCAGGAGACCGACAAGATAAACAGCGCCATCTACATGTCAATCACCTGTACAGGGTGTTCCATGAACGGAAAAATAACATACTGGCGGTTGTAATTTGTAAATTTTAATGAACGACATCAAACGTGTATTTCTACATACTTCTGGGGGGGGGGCAAGTGTGTCAGGGAGCGACATTGTTATCAAGTAGAAAAATAGAATTGTATTCTTCATACCCCCCCCCCAAAAAAAAAGAGACAAAAAAACCCCACAAATGATTTAAAAGGAGGGCAAGAACGATGTACGGATTAATTTTAGAGCTTTGATAATGCCATCGTGCTATTTTAATAGGCTTTCCCAGTTTTTAGCTAGAAGATGGACAGGATATAATTTTTACCTCTTCTCTTTCCCGATTCACTAGTTACTTATTCTATTTTAGATTTTCTACCCTCCTGCTTGGAAGTTTTGCAGTAAGATCTATTTGTAATTTTCTCTGTAACTGTAATGTAATGCTACTGATTAAAACGTTTTATATCGCAGGGATTCACCTCAATTTGTGGCTTGTGTTATTCTCCTCCAAACAGTACATTTTTTCTCGAAATACAATAGCTGTTTTCATGGATGCATCTAATTTTTTTCCGAATCCCTTACGCTTCCTTAATAGACGATTACGTTATTTTTTATTTCTAATTAATATTAATTCAACACCCTCGCAGGTTTACTATGGAAAGATCTGTTACACACTTTTACTGTACTTTGTTCATTTTTTTTTTCACAAACAAACACCCATGCAAACACAATTAAAGATCCTGATCATTTCGGGTGGGGGGGGGGGGGGGGGGGGGCAACTGGTGGGGTCACACCCTGCCGGAGATGGCAACTCTTCTTTTCCATCTCTCTTCCAATGCTATTATCAGGACACCCTATACAATTTATTGGTCTATAGGTGGCGCTGTTCATCCTGTCGGTCTCGTGGGCCTTCTTTGCTTAGTGTCGGTCTCGTGAACCTCTTTTGCGAAATGTCGGTCTCGTGAGCCTTGTGTGCGTAGCGTCGGTCTCGTGGACCTTTTAAGTGTAGTGTCGGTCTCGTGGGCTTTGTTTGCTTACTGTCGGTCTCGTGAGCCTTTTGTGCGTAGTGTCGGTCTCGTGAGCCGTTTAACTCCTGGGCTTATTTTACTTGATGTCGAACTCGTGGGCTTTATTTACTCAGTGTCGAACTCGTGGGCTGTATAACTGGTGGGCTGTATGACTTGTGAGCTGTATGACTCGTGGGCTGTATGACTTGTGAGCTGTATAACTTGTGGGCTGTATGACTCGTGGGTGTCGGTCTCGTGACGTGCACCCATAACGACCAGACATTCGCGAGATATTTTCATATCTTTTTTAATGACCGCTGAGCTTAAAACGACACCACTAATACTCCCGTCACACTAGAGGCGGGATGAGCCGGAATGCCGTTGGAATGAAAATTATTCCTGCATTCCTGCATATTCGAAGTGCATTCTATAAATTCTGGAGACATTCTGAGTGCGTTCCAAACATTCGGGTACATTCTTTTGGCCAGCCCGAATGTTTTACCCATGCTTAAAGACCTAATAAAATGCGTGCAAAATGTTTTAATATGCAAAAGAAATGAAAAATGCATGTCATGATTATCAATGTGAATATGTTTTCAGTGTCGTTCCGGTTTTTATCGCTTCTAGAAACTCCCCCAAATATCAAATTTTTGGAGGACCTCGTTGCAGTTTTTGCGAAAAAAAAAAAATACGTCACGTGACCAACATGTAAAGGTCATGGGTGCGAGAGAGTGAAAACGTGTTTTCTTGATGCTCCGCCAACCATATAGAATTCAATAGGAAGGCAGCCCGGAACTCCAGCGATGGGCTTGAATCGCCGCAAACGGGACAGTGCTAAGCCCAAAGCCAACGGAGACCCGAGAAATGATTCTAGCAGAAATGATCGGGAAGCAGCTCCTGAAAATCTCAACGACGACACTGATTCAGAGGACTCTGATCTATCCACCGCCATCCAGTCTGTTACCGAAAACCTACTCACTGACACCAACTTCATCTCAAAGCTTGTAAAGGCAATCAAAAGCAAGCTACTCCACGAAGTCCATGAAACTTTATGTGACGAAGTGGAGAAGTCTCTCGACTTTGAAATAGGCGCCCAGAACGACAAAATCTCCAAGCTGGAAAAGGAAGTGAATGAACTGAAAGCCGCCATCGACGACTCCGAACAATATTCGAGAAGGTCATGCCTCATTTTCGCTGGAGTGGAAGAAAAAGAGGGCGAAAACACCGACGACATCATCAGATCTGTGTGCAAGGACAAACTCGACATTCAACTGGACATCAACGACATCGACCGCAGCCACCGACTATGGGCCTAGCAACAATGGGACTGGATCCAGGCAGAAGACCCTGTGGAAGGTAAATGCCCCGCAATATCATCGTGAAATTCACAAATTATCGGATTCGCGAAAAGGTGTACGGTGCCAGGATGAATCTCCGCAAGTTTGCAGACGAAGCCATCTTCATCAACGAGAACCTGATGAAGGAAAGAGCTGATCTGTTTTGGAGAATCAGGAAAGCAAACAAGAAAAAAAGATCACAAAATCTGGACACAGGATGGAACAATCGTCGTGAAAACACCGAAAGGCGTCCGCATCAAGGTGACTCGAAAATCAGATTTAACGAAACTAACTGATTTGAACATTTCATGAACTGTTGTATGACAGGTACATCGTCATTTACTCATTTTCTACTACCTTTGTTACATCAGTGTAAAGACCAGAGCGTGTTATTTTGATCGCTAGTGTCAATGGTTATTTCATTTCCATGTGTTAGGTGTGATAAAAGTGTTAAAAACAATCAGAGAGCTCTGAAATGCACGCAATGCACCAAATGGGTGCAAATTGAATGCATAGATATATCAAAGTCGAAATACGATGATCTCGAAGAAACCTTCCTTGACTGGCTATGTACTAAATGTTTGCTGACTCAGCTGCCTTTTATGAATGATATCGATTATTCAGAAAACACGAGAGAGGGGCCTGAATATGAATGTAATCTGCTAAAAGAAGAGAATGTGAAAGCACGGTTTCCAACAGTAAAAGGACTGAAAGTAGCACATTTAAATATAAGGAGTCTTTGAAATAAGACTGCAGATTTGAATAATTTTTGAACGTGTTGTCCGTTTGAAATAATGTCATTTTCAGAAACATGGTTAGATGGTACAATAAATTCGAATATGGTTCAGCTTTATGGTTAAAGAACTTGAAAGGAAAGATCGTGATCAATACGGAGGCGGAGTGTGTTGTTTTATTCGTGAAAATATTCCTTACGTAAGAAGGTATGATTTAGAAAAAGTTGATCTTGAACTCTTATGGATAGAAGTGAAGCCCAGAAACGAGGCTAGTCTCTTTGTTGGGAGCCTGTGGAAAACCTAGTTGCCAAACATCTTTCTTTGATCTGTTAGAAGAAAGCCTCGATCGTGTGTATTCAATCTCGGATAGAATCATCCTATTGGGAGACTTTAATTGTAATTATGTCTACGGTAAATCCACTCTCCAAAAGGCTAACAGAGCTGAGTGGATTGGTGGGATTATCTCGGTGTATTCAACAACCCACCAGGGTTACTCCCAACAGCAGTACACTTATAGACTTAATTTTTGTGTCGCAGTCATTAGGGGAACTTCATTGCGGTGTACAATCACTCGGATTAAGTAACCACTCCCTCGTGTACGTAGTAAGAAAGTCAAAGACTCAACAGTCGAAACCTAAGACCTCGTCTTTTCGTTCTTTTCGACTTTGTCATCAAGATGCCTTTCTCAGTGATTTGGCTGCTGTTAACTGGAATAGATTGTGGCCCCAAAATGCAAATGTTGACCTGAAATGGTGTAAATTCCATGAAGTGTTTTTGAGACATGATGTGCAATAAACATGCACCCTATGTTACAGTTCGTAAAAAGCAAAAGGGATCGCCATGGATAAATGAGCAATATATTAACATAGCAAGGGAACGTGATTTTAATAACAGAAAACACAGTGAAACTAAGGAAATGGCATTTTGGGAAAAATATAAATATTACAGAAATAAAGCAATTAATTTGAATAAAAAGTTAAAAAGGGTGTATCATCGCGAGCAGGGGCGGATCCAGGGAGGACCGCAACCGGCGCACGCCCCCCCCCCCCCTTTAATAATTTTTGTTGAAACAAAAGAAATAGAAAGAAAAAAATGGGGGAGGGGTGCGTGCGCCCCCCCCCCCTTTAATTTTGTAAACGCGTCCCCTCTTTACTGAATTCCTGGATCCGCCCCTGGCGATGCATTATCAGACAGTGGTAATGATAATGAGGAAAAGATGGAAAGTGCTTAAAGATTTATTGCCAAATAAGAAAGTATGTGATGAGTCAAATGTATGTATTGACGGTGAACCAACTGATGATTTTCATAGGATTGCCACAGAGTTCAATGTTATGTTCAGTAATGTTAGCAAATTATGTTGTAGTAATAATGACAAGAATGATAAAAATCAGCAACGGCAATTAAGACATAGTGTTTGAATTATGTAAACCGTGCGCCATCTTCTTTTTCTTTTGATGAAATAAGTACGGATTTTGTTCGAAGAGAATTACAGAAGCTACTGTACAAAACTGTACTTAATAATAATAATAATAATAGCTCTGTCCTGGAATCTCTATGGCTTTACACAAATGGGTAGAGTACCATAAACTACAACTTACATAATTTTAACAAAACAATATAATTAAACATACAAAATGAACTTCATCCTAAACTTTTGAAAATAAGCGCTCATCTGATAGCCTCACCTTTAGCGCATATTTTTAATCAATCGTTAGAAACGGGAGTGTTTCCCCGCTCATTTAAGCTTGCTAAAGTTATACCTGTACCAAAACATAAGTATGTGAGTGACAAACGCAATTATCGTCCTATCTCACTCTTATCCATTTTAGCAAAAATCTTCGACAAAGCAGTCCACTCGCAACTCCTTAGTTACTTGGATGAAGGCGAGCTGTTGACGGAGCGCCAATCGGGTTTTAGACCCAGTCACTCAACCACAACATGTTTAACAGAAATTAGTGATTTTTTGTCTGATAACCTTGACAAAGGCAATGTGGTTGGGGCAGTCTTTTTAGACTTAAAAAAGGCCTTCGATGTCATACCCCTTGACCTGATTTTGCTGAAATTGTCCTACTTCGGCATAGACAAAACTGAACTAAAGTGGTTTGAATCTTACGTAATAGGGAGAGAGCAATGCGTTTCTTTTAAAGGCAAGATATCCGAATTTCTCCCCGTTCAAACAGGAGTCCCACAGGGTTCAATACTAGGGTCACTGCTCTTTTGTATGTTCATCAATGATGTTCCTAACTTAAACTTTAGTACTTCGACTAAAGTATCTCTCTATGCAGACGACATGGCAATAATTCACCCAGGACGTGATGCTTATAAAGTACAGGAACAACTCCAAGCAGACACTCGACTCCTCAGTAAATGGTTTTCAGATAATGGTATGATTGTTAATTTAGAAAAAACGAAAGTTATGTTATTCAGACCTCGCCGAGGAAACAGAGACATTCTTTTCAAATTTGTATGAATGGCTGGCCTTTGGAAACTGTCACGAGAATCAAACACCTTGGGGTAATCTTTGAACAAACTCTTGACTGGTCTCCCCACATCGATGAAGTAGTCATGAAAATGTCTCGTTCTATTGTATGTATACGAAGAATCAAATCGTGTTTGACACGTAAAATCATGAATCAGTTGTATTTTTCTTTCATACTCCACATATTGCTTACTGTTGTGCTGTATGGGGGTCACTAACAAAGACAAATTTAAATAGATTGCAACGCTGTCAAAACAAGTATGCTCGTGTAGTATTGAATGGAGGTTATTACATGTCAGCGCAAGCTCTTATTCATACTCTCAAATGGCAGTCAGTTGAACAAAGAATTCAACATCATTACTGTGTCCCGGCGTACAAATTATTACACAATTTAGCCCCAACGTACATAGTCAAACTTGTGACTAAACGCCATACTACTTATACCACTCGATATGCCCTTTCTTGCCAATTACATAACTATACCCAAACCTAGAACTGAATGTAAGAAATGCTCCTTCACTATGCTACAAGCAAATCGTTTAATGAATTACCCATCTTTATTCAAACAGCCTCCTCATTGCTAACATTTAAGAATCGTGTCCGCCAACATCAATCTCTCATTTGATATAAACCCTTTACACTAGCTATGAATCATTCAGATATCTATTTTCTCTGCTCGTTCTATGTTCTTTCTTATGTATTTTATGTTCTTTCGAACCGATTGTTCTTTAGCTGTATCATATCTCTGTTTGTTTTGTTCTTGTTTTTTTATTGTGTGCACGTGCAATGTAATGTATATCAACGCAGGGTTTCCTTGTAAAGCAGGCCTTTGTGGCACTGAATGGGACTACCCTGCTTTTAAAGAAGACTTAATAAATAGCGGGATACAAATCTGCTTCGCGATGCTAACTAATCCCAAGAAATCTTGCGCTAGTTCCTCAATTAGCGGGATAATTGGCCCCGCGCCGGTACGTGTGATTGGTCGGGATTACAATCTCGAGTTCTTACATCCCATCATGCAATGCGCACATCACAACAGCGAGGCCTCTGCGAAGGACAAAGGGAAGTTCACGGGTTACGCCATTTCCTGACTGGGAACGTGCACACTTTCTATCATTGATCCCTTGGAGCTGGCCCACGGCCGTCGGCCGGTTGGCCGTGCGTTCCTCGACACTCTCGCTAACATGTTAGTCGTACGTGATTTGCTGAACAGCAACGTGTTTATCACTCTAGGTAGCTGGCCGCCGATAACTACAGTATTAGATATTCAATAGCTAATACGCCAATCACAGACACAGACTCAGACCGAGTGACTCATTATGAAAAAAAAAATCGTAAGGCTGTTGAATATTCATTAGCACAGTAGCCAATAACAGAGGCCGTCTCATGAAAACTGCCCCGTGTACAAAATGAATGGCAAAAAAAATTGTGTCAGAAAGAGTGTGTCAGATGAAGTGGGTCAGGAAATGGCGTAACCCGTAGAATATGGCGATCACGAACTGCGTGTAAATTGTCTGAAATAGGGTCGAGTTTTCCCTGAGACCGAGTTAGTCTGGATCCTTCTGGAATAAAAGTCGGTTTTCCGACTTTTATTATTTTTCTCAAAATACTCCAAAACGACTCATCATCCCGGCAAATCGCGCCAGCCAGGTAAGTTTCTTTGTAGACTCTTTATATACTCTCTAAAAAAGAAAGAGTGAATTTTCACTCGATTTTCACTCCCCTTGGTAGTGACGTCAAGGATCACTAGAAGTGGAGTGAATTTCGAGTGAACAGAAATTTCACTCCAAAAGAGAGTGAAAAAAGACGGAAATGTTTTTGGTGGGATGTTCACTCCTTTCTCACTCTAAATTCACTCCTGACGTATTTCACTCTTTTGTCAGTCGTTTCTCACTCCTTTCTCACTCTCAATTCACTCCTATTTATTTCACTCTTCTTTAACTCCGGAGGTTTTTCACTCCTTTTTCAATCTTTTTTCAATCCCAAACGGAATTACACTCTACATGAGCACACATCTCTATCACAGCACTCAGTGCACTAGTTATTCAACCCTGGAAGAAAAAGTGACAATGGTGATGAATTTGGGAAAAATCTAGGTGGTCTGGAGCCATTTCTGGAATAATGAATACCACTCAAACTAATACAAACAAAAACAGCAAGCAACGTTCATAATATAGATATTTGTTAATATCAATGCATGTATTTTGAAGCCAACGATCCACCACTGGTAGCCCAGTGCATTGCCAACTTTGTGTTCCAGATTTGAAAGTCATTCCTACCCGAGCTGGATCAATACATGAAACTGAATAAATATAAGCTAGTAATCCAATTGGCTGTTGTTTCATTCTTTCTTATTAATTTATTCTTTCTTTAAGTAGCATTGAGGGGGATGTAAGAAGATAATGTACTAAATGCTACGCATGATATATATATATATTCTTTTAATGAGCTGATTCTCTATATTAAATAAATGTGTGATGTCCACTGGATCACCTGAAATAAAAAAAAAAGGAATATACCTCTTTAAATATCTAAACTTCAACTACAGAGCAGTACACCATTACAAACAGTCTTCACGTGCTGAGTATCTGGTTTTCCATGAATTATGTGGCCAATAATAATTATACATATTTTTATCATCTAAGAACAACTGTCACCATAATCATCACAAGGTCCTTGTAAAAATGCTATTCTAGCTGTCATTCCCAAAGCTCTACAAATGAAGAGTTTGTTTGCAAAAACTGATAAGTCCATATGTGCCAAATGGAGATATTTGCGATTAAAGGTCAAGAAAAATACAGAGAATAATAAGAAAATGTTTGCTTCTTTTGATCATAACTTCAAAAATGTACCTTTATATGTAGTGACCAATATATAATTCAAAAGGTATTATTTTGTACTTTATGACACAGACCGTACTTCAAAATCTTCAAAAATCGACATATCGGTTTTTGCGAACAAACTCTTCAAATATAAGCATCACACATTTCCCCGAAAGTATGCCAAATTCATAAAGTTTGTGCAAAAGTGAAAAATTTTACGAGTACCCTTCCAGAACATGTTTAATTTTCGACTACAAGTGAATAAATTATAATTATTGCATGTTCAATGATAAGCTACAAAAGACTTGCAAAGTATAGTCACCATCATCTATATTATAATACAAAAACAATTACACATGTACCAGGAATTGTGATTGCTTTGAAAAATTGACAAAAATACATAAATTTTCAATACTGCATGGTTAATCAAGTTTGGATCCTCTGTCATGCAACACAGTGATGCTCTACAAGTACATTGCACAAATACCTAAACATACTCGATCAGAGAAGCATGGTCTTGACTTTAAGTAGGCTGTAGGTGGGGTATTTATGTAGATGATAGAGCCAGAGGGGGGCCTCCCTGAAACCCCCCAGACCTCGGCCATCAACCGTGCGATCATTACAAAATCCACACACAAATTGCCTGTGACATAATCTATAAAACGGTAATGTTGATTTTCAACAACAAAAAATGTCACTTGGCTAAATTATGCTAATTTGAGCATGAAATCAGACCATTTTCCATAACTCTAGTTCCAAAAAGGCACATTTTTTTTTGTAAATATTCTTTCTAGCGTCCATAGCAAATGAAAGAGAAAAAAACTGTGCCATCAAAAAATTCTGAAGTATCTATTTTTTTCTATTTACTCATGTATTTCTTTGTTTCTTACTTTTTGTTTTTCATTGCCTTTTCAATGAAATTTGTCAGCGACACGTCCAGCATGAAAATATTTATGTTATTGATTACAATCAATAACCCCCCCCCCAAAAAAAAAAATAATCATGCCTTCATGAAATTTGGCATGGAATGTCAAAGGGGAGGAGGGCTCGTAGCCCCCCCCCCCCCCCCCTCAACCGGGCCTACTATTTATGGAAAAAGAATTGCAATCAATACAGTTGACACAACATGTATCATATCATTGATCTTCTTCACCTAAATAAGGCATCATTGTACAATATTGAACACTTGTAATCCTTCCGAGTTTTGCCAGATGTAGCAACAACTAATGCATGCAAACTGAATTTCTTATAGAGTGATTTCATGTGACGTCATGTTGGCCACCATAATGGTGGCTTCCATAGCAAAGGCGATCAATATTCATTCATGCATGCCTCTCTAATAAAGGTGTTCTTTTGCCTTAGGTTTCCCTGAAGTAAACATTGCTGCAGCTTTTGTATGCAGTCTTGATTTCTAGTCAGTTTAGGCAATTGACTTCATTAGGCTGCGTTCACATAGAAGTATACGGTATACGGTATTCGCTATTCGCAATTCGGGCACCCAGTACACCATCACCCTCACCGTCAACTTGCCATCCCATGCAGTGAGGATTTCTTCCTCCTACATCCCAGCAAATCTTATTAACAATTTCTAAACTGCATCAGAATGTAACTCTACATGCTTATTTTTGCTAAAGGGCAAATCCAGACCAAAATTGTCATAATTTCATAAACGTGAGACGGTATACGCTGCAGGAAAATCGAACAAGCTCGATTCCCACTTTGCTACACTATTCTATGCTATTCGGTACATTCAAATAGTGCCCTCTTATGTGAACCGGTGTTAGGAAATCCTATCGTTCGATTCAAGCTATTCGCGTGCCCTCGAAAACGAGCCCCGAATACCCAAATAGTATACTTCTATGTGAACGAAGCCTTATGGTGGGCAATTGTGACATCACTGCTAACACTCTATAACAAAATATGATTGTCAGTTGCAGGTTATCTTAATAATTTGTTATGAGGTCAAGGGAAGAATTATCCATAAGTTTCACTTGGCACATTAGTGAACTAATCTATTTGGCTCCATCTACTCTAATGCCGTGGATTTATCAATGATGGGCTGCAGATGTTTCGTGGAAAAAGAAGTTGAACCAACTGAGCTTCTACCCACACGTTTTTCAAAGTACAGTACATCAATTACCTGAAGGTGAAAATGTACAAAATAAATCTGGGTCCCGTAACCCTAGGGATCAATGATTCCCACCAATTTTGTTTTATTTTTTTTAAAGATTTTTCCTTCTACTCCAAAGAAGATGGATGCAATAAATTTGAGCACATGCATATTGTACTGCATCACTGTTAATCAAAGGGGTGACAAATGTATGTGGTAACTTAATCACAACATGGAGACATGATCTTCATCCCAAGAGCATGGATGACCATAGGAAGATTCTACTATTCAGCTGCTATTAGTAGCATCCCCCCCCCCCAACCAAAAAAAAAAAAAAATGAGGGAAAGAAAAAAAATACATACGAGTGTCTGTCAACAGTTTTCTCTCTTGAATATTAGACCATAAAAAGGTTTTATTAGCAAGTCAGAATTGCCTGGAGAGAAGGGGGTGCTTAATCATGAGCGCAGCCAGATTCGTATCATGCGGAATGCCAAGCTGTGTGTGGCCAAACATTCTTTCATATGCTTGGAACATCTTACAGATGAATGTATTGATTAACATGTGACCATGAAGAGGAGATTTTTTCTTGACTATATAAGTCAAAACTATTTTCAGTTACTAGTATATACAACAAACAACAATTGAAAGCATTAACAATCACACATTCTATGCAACAAACTCTTTTCATCGGCGAGCCCTGTTCTGCTTTTAATGTTGAAGTGCTGCAGTACATCCTGGTAACAGCTTCATGATAAACTACCGCTGAGCCTGATGAGGCTGACTCTTTAATAAGAATGTAAGTTCCAACGTCAGAGGAGCATATACTGTATCTCAAAAGAGGAAAAAGCAAGGGTATTTAGACCTATACACCGATGGTAGCTGTCTCTTCTCATTGGGCTTCTAATCTAACGATGGAATGGTGCTCGGTCAGGGGCTTGGTGGGAGCTGCAACTACTCTCTCTCTCTCTCTGCCTGAGGTGATGAGTGGTGTCATTGCTCCTCAAGGTCTTCAAACGATACTCAATGAATCCATGATCCTTGCTATACAGGTATACTCCTGAAATATCAGAATGCATTGTAAGTCAAAGCTTTTTCTTGAGTCTCAACAAATTTGACTTTGGCACAGAGCTGACTATAACTGACGAAGATCTGATAGCCGTAGAAATACATGTAGTGGCATTCTTATGGAAGAAAACGAGAATAGGTTTATTATAAATGAGCGGCGCAACTGGCATGTTGAAACTTAAGTTACATTACGTTACGTTGAAGTTAACGTTTATCGAACCTAAGTCATGGAATCAGGCCAATCTGCACACAACTTTATTAGACATCTATGAGAAGGTACATCAAAGATTATAAAAAGTCCCCACATTGCCTGTATATTTGAACAATGAGTTAATTAAGACATAGATGCAATTTCCCTGTAAAGGCCATTTTTTTTTATTTTTTTTTATTTTTATTTTATTTTATTTTATTTTATTTCTTTTTTTCTTTTTTTTTTTTTGGGGGGGGGGGGGTCATGCCCATAACCTGAAAAACTTTGGGTCCTTGCCCCCTAACTAAACAAGGATGATCAATTCCTCGTTTGGTTGCTTAATTCTGTCCACTAGCTCTTGAGAAAAGTTGAAAATGTTGAAGTTTTTGCAAGCTAGATGAATAAGATACCATGTTACAAGGTATGTCACTTAAGCTTTCTGCTAAAGAGGGCTAAAAAAGTTGTAGATCACATAAACTTAGGAGTATAAACTTACATGTCCTTTTGCACCTTGTGTGGTGTCTCACAAAGTGGGGTACTGCATCGCAACAGCCTTGGCTACAACATCCTTTGCTCACTACTTGGTATCTGAATTTAAAAAGAAAGCAAGAAGAATGTTAATCATATTCTAGGACGCAAATATATAACATCAAAAATTTGGCCCTCATTTTAATCTTTAAAGGGGCTAAACTATTTTCATGTTTTTTTTTCGTCTTGGCATTAATTTCTATTGCTATTCAGTACCACTGTTTCAAGTACATTTATTGCTACTTGAGCCAGATATCAGTTAATACATATGAAAATTTCATGCAGATAGGTTAAATGTAAATGTGCACAGTTAGTAGAAAAAATTATACAAGATGTGATTATCCATTGAACTTCATGGCACATCAACTCCCACTTTTTTATTAATCATTGTGATGATTAAACCATAAGTATTAGGACTATTATCAAATCAATATACATGTGACCCGATGGGGCTACCAAGAAAATAAGTCAGCGTGGAGTCTTGTATGTACACTCTGTTTACATGTCTCATACAAGTATACCAGTCTTTATTTTTAAATCTATAACCATCACTTCATTAACAATGTTATACTTACCGGTCCCTTCTACTTTCTTTTTTTTGGGGGGGGGGGGAGGGGGCAAATTTTAGTCTGCTTTTCTCTATACTTGAGAAGACCAAAAAAAAAAAAATGAACAGGCAAATTACATGGTTATATATTGGATGGAAATGTAGTACAAGACATGACAATGGGAAACTGGTATTCCAGACCAATTTTCAATAATTATGATAATATAATATACGAATAATAATAATATTTTAAATAATTGAACTTACGCTGTACAGTTTTCTGCTTCCATTTTCAACAACAAATATGCTGCAATGATCTTGATGTGCACATGTCTCCTCGGAACAGTCAGAACTCCTTCCCTCAGCTTTTGAAGTATCTCTTCCCCCTTGAAGTGATGTGTGTGTTGAATTCCTGGGCAAATAAGTAAAATTTAATGGTTTTATGAATAATACAAATGGCATGAGGATAGTAGGTTCCTCCAGTCTACATTATAAACTTAAAGAGCAAAATCATTTAACATACATATTTGACATAAGCAACAGCTCTACTTGCACAACTTAAGACTGACCATAACATGATTTTCACTTCTGTCGATACGGCAAGTACACGGTACACATTTTTCTTAAATACAAGTACTAACCTGTCAAGACATTCATTTTCAGAGGGAAGGACAGCTCCAAAACTGCTCCATGAAGTATCTTGAAAATCATTTCTTCAAACAAAATAAAACCAACTAAGCTTTCAGTCTCTTAATGTAGCCTCTTATGTAATTACTAAGACTCTAGAATGTAAAATGAATATAAATCAATTTCAAACTAGTCTCCCTTCATTAATCATAGTGGAAAACAACAGAATAGCTTACAGCAGGGTTAATGCAATGGAAGTCCATATCTCAGAGGCTCCTTCGCTGATGTTTGCCCGGTGTTTCCAGCATTCGTCAACCCTGAATTCAATGGCTAGTCGTTGACCACATCTGGTACTTTGCAATCTGGTGATCTGCACCCTCTTCGTGTGACAGAGACTGTACAGCTATCAATATCTGTCTTTGTTCTCCAAATGATGACCCCTACACCGAGTTCCTTTAAATCACCATCACTCCCAAAGAGCTGTCATATCTACGTCTTTATCTGGAGGAAAGTATGAAAACACAAGGTTCAGAAATGGATTTAGAATTCATTTCCACAAGACAATAATAATGCAGTCGTTTTGTCCACACAAATACTAAGTGAGCACCAATACAAAAGCTAGTAGGCCAAATTACATTTTTAGCTACATCAGCATATTTAATGTTAGAATTAAAGATCAAAAGATGATCTCTGCCAAATTTCAATACCGGTACCTAAGGTTACCTGTAACTTTCATTAAAAAAACAATGTTGAAAATAGTACCAGTCATCGTCTGCTACAAGGGGGATCGATCTCCATGATGTGTGAGCACGCTGATCTTCAGCTAGAAGTGTGATGTCACAGTGGACCAACACTTAACACGAACAGTACACGCATCACACTTCTTACATGGTACAGTAGTAGATGATCACGACACATGACGTGGGAGCTAGTGTACGTAGTATTCTCCCAGCTGTTTGGATGCTCGAATGTAGCGGCAAATAAAAGTCCTTTTTACTACATACAGTGTATATAATGAACAATAATCATAAATCACCAAATTTCACCATTCTTTATTACCGTACTGATCGAGATCACCATCTCATCTGGCAACACAGACCAGTGTCAGTGATTCGGCTGTCAACTCAACAATAGCAATGTAGAGTACGTGTCTGGCGCTAGGCGCTTCTAATCTATTGCTTTAATTAGCACAGCTTTAGTAACAGTTAAAGTTCGATCTCTACACTCGACCACAGTAATCTCTGTGTGATGATTAACTATACACAGCCCAGTCGCTGTACATTAAGACGTACCTACGTACAGCGACTGGGCTGTGTATAGTTATGTGATGATATTATGCTTACGAATGTCAATTCAATGGCTAACGACCAACGTTTCATTCATCACTCATTTTTTTTTTTGAATAGTTCAAGCCCTACTCCTAGATCTCAACGTGTACAATTAAACTAAAGTCTAAAGACTCAACGTATTATTAGATCCCAACACCTAGTGTGTACCAGTTGAGTTTCGGCCTCGGATTCTAGCTGTTCGTAAGGTGTTTTATGGTATGACCAGCCCCATATAGCTAAGTGTGCCACGGGCGGCCCGAGGTTATTCGTATAGAACCCTAAAGGTAACTTACTTATGGTCGTTTACGGAGAGGTATAACGTTAGACTAGCCCGTAATGCTGAAAAAAACTCAACAAGTTATAATAAGATCGATCTATGGTTTGCTTACCTTCAAAAATGTGAATAATATCTCCGCCCCACTCAATTTGAAGACAGACATTTTCTCACGTCCATCACGACATCCAGGCTCAGATTCTCACGATTGCACTTACACGCACGTAAATCTGTGATCCTATGCATAATACACGCACAGCTAGCACACAGCACGCAATGGCACACAGTCCACCACGCACAGGCGACGCGTCGCTGTTCAGGTAAACCTGCCCGCGCCCAAGCCAGGGGAAATTGCGGCTGGTGATTGGCTTAGAGTAAACACATGACAGGGGAATTCTCAATTTCTATTGGCCTAGCCAAATGCGTTTAATTATGTATTCACTCGGAATTCACTCGGCTTAATTTTCACTCGGAATTCACTCGGCGAATTGGTTTCACACAAATTTCACTCGTTACAAGAGTGAAATTCACTCGACAACGAGTGAAAGTCACTCTTAATTGAGTGAAATTTTATTCAATATATATATATATAATATAAGCAAGCAAATATGAAATGGTGCCAGACGGGTTCTCAAACCCTTACCAAAACTATGTTTTCACTTTAATTCCAGCTGGTTACTTGTTTTGTGTTGATTCCGAATTAGTGTGACGGGGATGTAAGGAATTAACACAGACGCTTCCGAATCCATGCGCATTGGCGATCTTTCGCTGACTATAATAAACGCGAATGTTGGACTTTAGTCATTTCTTAACATTCGCATCCGTCACAAATCGTTATTGTTTTTCTTGTTTTTGTTAATGTTGTTTTTGTTTCCGTCTTCAGATGAAATATATATATTTTGCAAGAAGAATACATATGCAGTAATGAAGAAACGGGGGACTGCCCGTTCAGCCATATTTGCAAAATATACTGTTCTTCCACAGGGTCCCATATTTGCAATGCAACAATAATACACTGTACAGGTAAAACATGAAAAAGAAAATCCTTAATGAAAATCATTTACAGGGAAGATGCAGTGGGAGTGTAGATTAATCAGAGTTAAATAAAGAAAAAAAGAGCAAGAAAAATAAAAGAACAAAAAAACCCCACAACCTTAAAAAAGGAAGAAAAAAAAAGCATGACCCTTCATGCACACCCCCCCCCCCTAAAATAGTTTTAAAAAGGTATTACGTTGATACTACACTGTCTGTTTTTTTTTGTGTGTGTGTGTGTGTGTGTGTGTTTTTTTTTTTTTTTTTGAAGGGGGTGCTACAATGTTCTATCTAAATGGTCAAATAGTAACGTTAGGAGAGATCTTAAAGTTGTTGCATTACGAATTTCATCGAACAATGAATAATTATACATTGACATTACCCTGTTCGCGTGTCCAATGCAATCTGCCATGAGGCAAATAGCATGGCCCATTAGTCCGACCCTAGGCAAATAAGGCCCATGGGTCAGACACTTATTACGTTACAGGACTGAAAGTTATCATTTACCATTTGCAGGTGAAACAAAAACTCGGCTTCAGTGCTCCAAAATAGTTCTAAAATGTGAGTCAGGCATATAACACCAACCAATGTAAAAATATGATATCTCCTTTCTTATAGGCTTCATTGCGAACTTTTTATATGGTACGATGTTTTGTGATACAACTGACCTACACGTGAATTATATATATTTAATATGCATTAAATCTGAAATCACTGCTCCTAATTGTAAACGGTACACGTAAAAATAGATTCTTTGTCATTTGATGTTTGATGAACTTACGTGTATCATATAATTTTTGCATTTCCATTATAAGACATTGCCAATTCCCTTGCAATGCTTTTAGGTTCCGGATAAATGGTTCAAAATGGCACTACGCTGGCAACCTGCAGACATTTCTTACGAAACATGAACAGCATTGCGATCTTCTTTTGATCTTCATGACTGTTTACAAAATAGAAGCTGATGTTACCTTAACAGGAAGAATGCGTCGACAAAATAGAATCCTTGCTGTATCGGCTGGAATGTGAAAGACTTGGGGAAAGTGGCAACTCCACTGTAAAAATTCTCTGTTAATGAAAAAGAGCATAAAATGAGATGGTTAATGAGGTGACCAATTTCTTACGTTCTCAAAAATTTTCAACCCTCATCTTATTACTAACTACAGTAAGTAGTTTTGATAAGTTTGTTCTTAGAAACACAGTCCTTGCGTTTGGCTTACTGCACTTTTGCAAATAACTTTAAAACAATCTCATGTCTGCAATTTTGTGATTTAAAGTTGATAAGAAAATGTGTGATTCAACTGTAAATCTGAAGTCGAATAGATGCCTATATGGTCAAGGAGATGATCCATTGTCATAGTTGTAAACTAGATACAAAATGTATATGGCGACTGGTATGCCTCCGCCATAATGCACGGTTCTCCCAATAGGTCTATGATACTTCTTAATATACGAATAATTTATGAGTTGTGAGTGCATAGGGCACGAATATCGCACGAGGCGCGAGATAAGCCACTGGTCTATTCAACAAGGCGCGTAGCGCCGCGTTGAATAGACCAGTGGCGAATCTCGCGCCTCGTGCGGTATTACGTGCCCCAATGGCAATGCACGAACAAAATCATAAATCATTCGTTTTATACAACACCTTGTCCACAATCACAGTACTAAATTAGTGACCGCCAACTCAGGAAGGCCCAAAAATAAATGTAACAATTAGGCCGAGAATTGTAAACCACCCTGTGTATACTGCTTTCAAACACTCGTCATGATTCGACCACACAGTCACAGGAATCACAAACTCCGCAGGGTCTAGCGTTATACCAAAGACATTATACCCATTCTACGCTAACGTTAGATCGAGTGTAAATATAGGCCTGACTGTTAGGCCGATCTGCGATGTCGGTAGATCTAGTAGTAGGTCTAAGTACTAGACTTTGTCTATTTCCGAAAATGATTTTGTATAAAAACACAGAAAAATAATCAAATTACGGTTTCTCAACTTGAAATGAAGTCTTGATTTTGGGATCACTGTGGTCCACGTAGCAGAGTCAAAAGTAAAAACACAGCAGTAGGTATAAAGGCCGCAATACATGCAACTAGCTAGGTAAAGTAGCTGCGCTTACACGTATAACGTTGCAGTACTCCGCCGCGCCTGCCTGGTCGACTGTGAGACTTACCGGCAGCGCAGCAGCGCAGCCGGCCAGCACGTACAATGTAGTTTGCTGGCGCTTTGCTGCTGTGAGCCACATCAGCACAGAACACTGTGAGCGGCCATGCATTAGTAGCCCCCCGCGAAGCCATGCTATAGTACCTTCGAGCCGTGCAATAGGCCCCTGCCAGGGGCCTCTTGTATGGCTGTCACTCTCAATGAGTTTGATAGGTATTTTCTATGAAATGTCATGTGACATGTTCTTGGCCAATCACAATTCGACATCATTCTGAGGTGTTGTATAATAATTAATATGTAATGACAATTTCATATCAATGGCAAAATATTAAAAGGACAAGTTTGTCACAAATGTGTTGATAATTCACTTTCATTTAACCAGGTTTAATTGGATAAATGGCTTTATTGTCTTAGAGTGCAAGTAAATGGGAATTTGAGTATTCTTATTTTACTTTGGATCCTTTTATAAGTTTATGTAGTGAGTAATTTCCAAAACATGGAGAAAAGGTGTAATTTCAGTATAAAATAGTAAAACTTTACAGGGGCGGATCCAGGAATTCCGTAAAGAGGGGGCGCGTTTGCAAAATTAAAGGGGGGCGCACGCACCCCTCCCCCATTTTTTCTTTTGATTTATTTTGTTTCAACAAAAAATAAAGGGGGGGGGGGGCGTGCGCCGGTTGCCGTCCTCCCTGGATCCGCCCCTGCTTTAGCATTTCAAATTGGCCTCTGACATTGACCTTTCACCCTATCACCCTAAACTTCCAACCGTCGGGTAGAACAAGCATAAATATGTAGATTCATGATGATACCTTGAGTCAATTTGAGATATGGAGGAAGAAGTGAAATTTAACACTTTTACTTGATCTTAGCGCGATATCACATTTATAAATGTATCCAAATGAAGGTACAGTTTTAGAGATGGTTAGACATGAGACATGAGACTGTTCAATGAAACAAACGAGTTTTTAACTTGAGTTTTATCTAATGTGGTAATACATGTATAAATGTATTAAATTTCAAAGAAAATCATCTAGAAATTGCATATATATGAGGGAAATAGTGGTATTTTGACGAGATGATCTTGACCTTTGACCCATTATCCCCAAATTCCCTAGATAATCACTGCCAGATAGTACATGTAATCATTAGTTCCACGAAGATACCTTGACCCAATTGCGAGATATGGACAAAAATTGAAATTTTATCATTAATTCTCTTGACATTTTGCCTTTGACCTCATTACTCGAAATTTTGAGCATTTGACCATGACCTTTGACCCTAGACCTTGAGCGTGTGCATCCATAAGTTGACAAGCACAACTTCATTATACTCATACATACACATACCAAGTTTCATTTGGATAACGCAAATGATTCTTAAGTTTTGCTGTTCACGAAATTGATAAAGGACGGACGGGCAGAAGGACGGACGGACGGAAGGACGGACAACCCGAAAACATAATGCCTCCGCGGCGACACTTCGTGGCGGAGGCATAAAAAGTGGTTTTCAACAGCAGTTGTTTCATTACATGGGAAAGATGAGGATCATATTCTTTGCTGCCGAATCTCGTCTCTACAGCGGTAATTGAAGTTGGATTTGAGTATTTGAGTATTTAATATTCAACTTGCCTCTAAGCCATTAGATACCAGCGTATTCTAACATGGTCATAGCCTCAATTTCGTCGAAAATCTTATGGTCTCTGGCGTCTAATACAATCAGTTACCATTATAGCCCCTAATAAGTCGTGAGATGGCCAAAAACTACCAAAACCATGTCACCCTATAGCTATTTTGCCCAGAAACTTGAAGGATAACTGGTCTTTTAGCACTTTTAGACCATGGACTAAATACCAAGTGTTTTCATTCAATTGGCCTTTGCGAATTCGGGGCAGTGTGTTATCTCTTTTGATCGCATATCTCGATGCCAGCTTGTCCATTATTTTTCTATGCAAAACAAAATACATTAACAGGTCAAGAAATTATAGTTCTGCGCCCATCAAAAGGGCATAAAATGGGGTGTTTGGTGTCATGAATGGTGCACTATATGGCACATCTAATCTCTATGCCCCTTTAATGTTGTCACAACTGCAAAATACGCTGGTAGCGTCACCAGGACCATGACATTTCCTGAATAGCATATTTTGGTGTTGTAGCACAAACCATACCCTATAAGGCATTCCGAATCTCACTTTCTGACACAAGTTTGGAAATAACAATTTAACACCATTCTTATTAACTCGAAACTCTGTTAAAAATGCCAGAATTAAATGTGTCTGCTCCAAAATGCTTTGGAGTGATCTTCGTAATTATCATGCCATTAAAATTGCCTCTCTGAATTATAAAAGATCCACTTTAAATTAGGATCCCTAACTTGCAACAGAAAAATATATTACTTCCCTTTTTAGTGGCCGCGTAAACGACGCTACATGTATGTCTATAGAAACGGCTCTGCCCCCTTGAGAGAATAGGGTGATGGGAAAGCTGTGGGTGCCCTTATCAACGGCTTATCAAAATAATCATGATGCGTTCGTAATGATTGTGTGCTTTCAGCAACATCCAAACATTTAAAAAACACCTCTAACGGAGTACCCCACTTTTAATGCAGGTTTTTGTGAAACATCCTGTTTTCTCGAATTGCACTACCAGGCATATCTATTGCAGAAAAGTAATTACTATTCTTAAACAAGATAATATGCTCTTTTTCAGTCCTCAACAACTGCAAGTATATAAGCAAGGCTGTCATTCCTGCTATAGTCACTATGGGCAAGCCAATTTGAAATAACCTGTTGTGAATATTATGATGTTTTGACTCCCAAGTCACCTTTAGTGTGACCTTATAAGGAAAAGTTCACTTCTGACCCGATCATGAAAACAACATCACATTCGAAATCAGACCCAGAAAATCTATATTTATATAAAGACTTTGAAAATGATTGTAAACTGTTTACCTTTTTGAATGCGTGTGACCTTTAAATCTACAGTATATGGCGGCCATATTGGATTTGGCCAATGTGACCTCCCCAGAGGGTGCCATTCTTGGCGCCCTTCAAAAATCGAAATAGTATGGTTTGGGCTACATGACTGTGTGCCAAATCTGGTATTTTATTTTGAAGAATTTAAACCAGAAAATCCATTGCGCCCTCCAATTCCAACAAGGCTGGCAATCCTGCTATATTGAGGACCATAGGCAAGCCATTTCTCAATTACGTGTCATAGATAATCAATGGTTTTACCCCAAATAATTTTTATGGTGAGAAGGAAAAGGCGACTCCGGGAAATAGAACAACTTCAAAATCAAATTACTGACCAAGTTAAACCTCTAAATCTAACTTTGTAAATTATTGTAACACTAAGGGTTTTTTTTTTCCTTTTTATTTAAGTGTCCTTTAAACCTAGATGGCGACCTTTCGGATTTGCCAATATGACCTCCTCAGAGGGCGCACTTCACTAGAAAAATGCCTTTTTCAGCCCTCAATGGTTGCAATTCTATTATCAAGGCTGGAATTCCTGCTATTATTGACCTTGCGCAAGCCATTTTCAAGTTATGATATAAACACAATGGCTTGACCCCAACTGACCGTTAGGGTGACCTTGTAAGAAAAAGTTGACTTCAGACTGTAAAAACAACTACATATTCGAATTCCTTGACACAGAAAACCTCTACACTTAACTTTGGATATGATTGTAACCCTTTCATGTTTTTAATTGCAACTGACCTTTAAACCTATATGGCGGCCATATTACATTTTTCCAATATGGCCGCCCCACAGGGCGCCCTTCTTGGCGCCCATCAAAAATCGAAATAGATTTAGTATGGTTTTGGAAACATATACTGCTAAATTTGATGCTTTTGGAAGAATTTGAACCAAAAAGTCCCTTGCGCCCTTCCCCGTTACAAATATTCGCAAGTACATTACTCTTACCGTCAAAATCTGCAAACTGTAGAATGGCTGAACTATGTATGAGAATGATCATACATAATATGCTAATGACTCTGATTCCGTTGAGACACGGTATGTCGCCCTCTATCCGCTTCGTGCTCACAATCTTGGGAAGATTGTAGGAGATGGCGAAGCAGCGTAGAAAGCGTAATATTATTCCTGTCCAAAATTGAATGTAAACAAAGTTAATCCCGTGATGTGATTCCATAAGGTTTCCTTGTAGCTGCAACTAGACCACAAATTGCCCACGACAAGTAACATGATCGTGAAAGTCCACTTTGGCAGGATATTGTGCATGTTGATCATTACCAATGTTTAATGCACAATAAATTGTCACAGGGGCGCACGTCACGAGACCGACACCCACGAGTCATACAGCCCACAAGTCATACAGCTACCAAGTCATTCAGCCCACGAGTCATACAGCTCACAAGTCATACAGCCCACTAGTTATACAGCCAACGAGTTCGACACTGAGTAAATAAAGCCCATGATTTCGACATCAAGTAAACTAAGCCCACGAGTTGTACATCCCATGAGTTCGACAGTATCAACAGCACAAAAGGCTCACGAGACCGACACTAAGCAAAGAAAGCCCACGAGACCGACACTGCGCTAAAAAGGCTCACGAGACCGACACTAGGCAAAAGAGGCTCACGAGACCGACACTAGACAAAGAAGGCCCACGAAACCGTCAGGATGAACAGCGCCACCTATAGACCAATTAATTGTATAGGGTGTCCAGATAATGGCATAAAGAAGGTATAAGAAATGGAAAAGGAGAGTTGCTAGGGTATTACCTCGTCAATCGCCCTCCCTCACCCCCTGAACGGTCAAGATCTTTGTTTGAGCGCATGTGAGTCTTTGTGAAAAAATAAACAAAATTCAGTAAAAGCGCATGAGATGTTTCAACATTACTTTCGAAAATTCCAAAACACCCTCTTTTCCCTATCTGAAAAGCTCGTACCGGTATACACCTAGTTAGAAAAAAAAAATAATAAAATGATGTGGACATTCAGATCAACCAACTAGAAAAATACCCAACATGAAATGAAGTTCAATACAGGAAAATTACTTACAAAATGGTCAGTGTTGTAGTGCACACCTGCTTTACATGATATGGGGGAGGGGTAGTCATCTGCAGAGGCGTTGATTTAGTATAAATTCACCGAAAATAATGTAATCGTCAATTAAAGCAGTGTTAAAAATTCGCAAACAGAAGATGCATACATGAAAACAACTTTTCTATTTCATGAAAAATGTACCGTTTTGAAAAGAATTATTATTTTTCAAACACAAGCCACTGAAATCGAAATGAATCGCTGCGATAGAAAACGTTTTCATCCATTGAAATTCAAACATCACAGTTAGATAAAGATAAGATTACAAATTAAACTCTAAGCAGGCGGGTATAAGCAGGCAGATATCTAATAAGGCCTACTTTACTTGTGAAGAAAGAAAGGGGCGAAAAAACTCACATCCTGTCCACCGTTTATAGGAGAGCCTACTCTCTAAAAAAAAAATCGAGTGAAAATTTTCACTCTTGGAGGAGTGAATACAAAAAAGAGTGAATTTCGAGTGAAATTGGAGTGAATTTCGAGTGAACATACTCATTTTCACTCGTTTGGAGTGACGTCAGGGATCACTCCAAAATCTTCGAGTGATCCCTGAGGTCACTCCAAAATGAGTGAAAATGAACGTTTTCACTCGAAATTCACTCCAATTTCACTCTAAATTCACTCTTCTTTTGTATTCACTCCTTCAAGAGTGAAAATTTTCACTCGATTTTGTTTAGAGAGTATTAAATATACCACAATGACATCTAATATTAAACCATTCATCGTTCTTGTCCTCTATCATTTTTTCATACATTTTTTTTGGGGGGTGGTCCCATGAAGAGGACGATTTTATTTAAAAAAAAAACCCTAAAAAAATAGTAACAATGTCGCTCCTCGTAGCGTGACAGATCTGCCCCTAAAAGCCACACAAGTACAAATACATACTTAATGTCGTTGATATGTCGATGGTGTTGTTATTAGTAAGTTACAATCTTAACGAAATCGCACCCGCTAGTATGTAGGCCCTAATTTTTCCCTTAATGGAACACCCTGTACAGGGACATATTTGTAATTGACATGTAGATGGCGCTGTTCATCCTGTCGGTCTCGTGAGCCTTCATTGCCTAGTGTCAGTCTCGTGGCATTGCATTGTGTCGGTCTCGTGGGCTTTCTTTGCCCAATAACGGTCTCGTGAGCCTCTTTTGCATACTGTCGGTCTCGTGGGCCTTATTGTGTAGTGTCAGTCTCGTGGGCTTTCTTTGCTTAGTGTCGGTCTCGTGAGCTTTTTGTGCCTAGTGTCGAACTCATGGGCTGTATGACTCATGGACCTATTTTTTATGTCGGTCTCATGGACCGTATGACTCGTGGGTGTCGGTCTCGCGGGATGACCCCGTTCACAGATGGGACTAACTTATACAAAGAAATAACTTCATACTAGTAACCTAACTGGGAACCTCCTAAACTTGTATTGTAAATAACCATGGTGTTACAAATATAGAATAGCTGAATAAAGGAATACTTTGTAAATAATGCAAGTGACAAGCATTTCTAAAACATTTAAAACTGACGGTGAAATTTGAGGGGAAATAAATCCACTTCCTTCGAAACATTGTAAATTGAAATCGAAACATTGTAAATTGAAATCGAAAAATATAATTTAAGGGTCACGATCACCTCCATGTAGGCTTACGTTCCTGAACAATCGCCCTTACACAAATTTTTTAGCCCTAATGAATTGTATTACATATTCCAAAGATGTGATATACAACAGTAATATAGGCCCATTTACGGTTAACGTTTTTTTTTTCTATAACATTAATACTGAGTTTGAAGTGAGACATTTTGAAACTAGAAAAAGCACTCTGAGAGCGCAGATCTCCGCCAAGCATTTGCTTTCCACCGATGGTCTGCTCTTCCACTAAGATCAGAGATTTCCACGTATACGTAATGCATGTCCCTGAAACCCCTCCCCCTATTTCCCAATATAGAAGCCTTTAAACCCTCAGTTGCGCTGCGCGCCTAGTCCTTTAGTCGTAGCAGAAACCAGGGCACGCACTATAGTGCGCGTTTCAAAAATAGCCATAAAAGATTCCAGATCACTACCAAAACTTATTCATATTAAGTTCCTTGTGTCATTCTCAACCTTTCCTGCAAGTTTCATTCAAATCCGTGCATAACTTTTTGAGTTATTTCCCCACACGGATAAACAAACAAATGCTTAGTAAACAAACAAATGGTAAAGAAAACATAACCTCCTCCCTTGCTTGGCGGAGGAAATGAGACATTCAGGAGCTCCACACACCAGCTTTTTCTTTCCGTTTCCGTCTGTGTTCCCTGCTAGAGTCATCCATCAGTGGAGTTGTTTCGGGGGCAGATTGCGGCGGTATCTGATATATTAAGGGAAGGTCCAAAAGAAGAATTATAATTTACCTACCGAAGATTAAATAATTATATGCCATGTTGGGGGGGGGGGACTTATTGAAACAGTTACTGGCCTATTAGACCTACAAGGGTCTTCTCTATAGGACGAAAAGACGACTCGCCAAGACGCCCAAAACCGCGACGGCGTTGAAGAGCATTTAGAGAAATCGCCCTATTGTCGTACAGATCGGACAATAGCAAAAAGCTGCCTTCTTATTTGTCGGCAGAGTTAGGTCCTTGGAGCAGCCTACTTTTTGCAGCAGGCTCACTTCCCTAAAAACCTCATATTGTAAGTTAAAACAAAAGTGTGCACACATTAAACAGTCTAATACAATAGGGCCTACAATGTTAAACAGACACAACGAGGCCACTCCTTTTGGTTCTAGATTGTTTTCATAGCACTGCCCGGCAATGTAATGTAAGGTCCCCGAATTTGCCTTCTCGTTTTCACTGTGTCTGTTTCGATATTTATATAAAAAGGTTTTTTTTTTCCCCCTCTTTTACGTTAAAAATTAAACATCCTTTTTTTTTTTCAAATATGTAGATCATCCAAAAGTATAAGGAAGGTGATTCATACCTATGACAAGCATTATTGCTATTTAAAGCCGGTCTGCACTAGCCATTATTTTCATGCCAGAACTTTTTTTTTTTTTTTGTAAAGAGCGCCATCTATCAAAACTTCCGGTGGCCGGGTTACATCCACAGAAGTCTAGTTCTGTGGTTACATCGTTATTTTATACTGTGGCTGATCGCCGCCTGCCGGCCGATCTCACAGCAGCTGTGCGCAGAGCCGAGAGAACACACACAAGCAGTGCATAATATGGTGGGGTACCGAGAGCCCAGCACGGCCCGCCCGGCGCGGCCTCGATCTTTCGGCCGATCGCGAGGGAACGGGTTACTTGTCATGAGAGAGATCCACGACAATCCACTCAATCAGCCCAATGACCTACTCGCTATACACCAGCGCAGCTCGCATCTCCTCCCACTGGATCCAGCATTTACCAAGTCGTATCCGCGACATAATCGCAGATTGAAGTTCGACACAACTGCGCTGCTAGGCCATCCCCCACGTTTACGGGAACCTGGTGATCTGTGTGTTAAGTCTATGGGGGTATCAGAATTAAGTATGGAACGGGTTATTTACTGCACGCCGCTCGGCATTATGGAAGAAATGCTAGGCACCACAGAGAAAAATGAGCCTTATGATGGCGCTAGACATGTGTCTTTCCAGTGCAGACCCACTTGACGTCAAGATCAACCTGTGTGACAAAGTATCTTTGAATACATCAAAATCATAAAAGTGGTCTGCTCCGCAAGGTTTATCATCTTTTTGGTTTTAGCCGTAACATGTCATTATAAAATGGGTTCAAGAATGTAGCCAATAGGAAGCGCTGAAATGAGACACACCTCCTTCCTTTACTTCAGTACAACTGCACTGCCTGTAATCCTATGGTAGATTGCCGATCGTCTGTGGCGCGGCGGCTCCTTTGATGAATTGCATGCATACGCGTACGCGCTGTCAATCCTGTAAACAACTTCTAGTTCGGGCTGCCGGCCGCGTGTTTTTTTTAGACGGCACAGATTGGGGAAACTAAAAATTTATCGGGGACCCTATCCCTAAACCTAACCCTAATCCTAATCCTAACCCTAACCATCAAACCCTAACCCTAACCCTAACCCTAACCCTAACCCCAACCCTAACCCTAACCCTAACCCTAACCATAACCAAAAACCCTAACCCAACGTTTTTCCCATAGGTTTAGCACGCGCCATGCCCCAATCTGTGCCGTCTTAAAAAAAACGCCTGCCGGCCGGCCGGCCTGTCTTCCCTTGCTTGTGCATAACATATGTGGCGTACGTACGTATACCTGTACTATACGTACACTTTGTACAGTACAGTAGACCAAGCGTTATGGGACCGGACGCGTACATGGAGTCACTTTGAAGAGCAAATCCAATGATTTAGCAGGTTAATTCTCACGCCGTTTTCAGAGTATGTTGTCTAGTAGGCCTATATGAGGCGTCTATATCAAGTCTTTAAGGTAAAGGGTGCATATTCTATGTAAAATAAGAAAGTTTTCATGCGGGTGTCCGGAAACCCAACCCCCCATTATACTTATACTGTATGTGCGGGACTTCCGCGAGTGCGACGTGCGTAAAAGTTTGGGACGAACATCTTCGGACGTCTTGACCCACAAAGGTACGTGAAAAACGCTGAAAAATGATGTTAGTTTTCGAATTTTCGACCCATTTTATAAAACAAATGATGCACAGGATTATTTCGTGGCGTTAGTGGAGGCGTAGCGCACTCTCGGGTATTTACAATGTAGTGCAACATGCACTCGGCTTCGCCTCGTGCATGTTTCACAATTGTAAATACCCTCGAGTGCACTACGCCTACACTAACGCACTCTATCCTGTGCATCATTTGTATAATCAATTGCTTGATACGAGATGTCCATACGTACAAGAATGCTCCGTACCTTTGGAACAGCAATGATTGTGCTTTATTTATTGCTTGTCTGTATGATGAGAAGGACCAGTGAGCTAATTGTCTGCATTGCACCCAATACTGGTGTTGCTGGTCTGTCTAAAGCCGTATTCTCTTTGAAAAGATGCTTGCTGCTCACTGACACGGGTATTTATAGCCAACTGGGACTGCCTGGAATTTTAACCTACTTTGAATTTCATTATGTGACTTCACTGCCTTAAACACCTGGGAAATTATTATACTTCATTATCACTAATAGAATTCTAATTATACTTCTTATTACTTGTATAATTTAGGAATTATACGTAATCGAGCTTTCCATTCATTTGTCGAAAAAGAGTGACGAAAGACTCCATTGCCTCTCTCTTAGGCTGCGTTCACATAGAAGTATACTATTCGGGTATTCGGGCTCGTTTTTCGAGGGCACGCGAATAGCTTGAATCGAACGATAGGATTTCCTCACACCGGTTCACATAGGAGGGCACTATTCGAAAGTACCGAATAGCTGCGAAAAGTATGGCCAAGTGGGAATCGAGCTTGTTCGATTTTCTTGCAGCGTATACCGTCTCTCGTTTATGAAATAATGACACTTTTGGTCTGGATTTGCCCTTTAGCAAAAATATAAGCATGTAGACTGACATTCTGATGCAATTTAGAAATTGTTAATAAGATTTGCTGGGATGTAGGAGGAAGAAATCCTCACTGCATGGGATGGTGAGTTGACGGTGCGGGTGATGGTATACTCGGTGCCCGAATAGCGAATAGCGAATACCGAATACCGAATACTTCTATGTGAACGCAGCCTCAGGCTACGTTCACATAGAAGTATACTATTCGGGTATTCGGGCTCGTTTTTCGAGGGCACGCGAATAACTTGAATCGAACGATAGGATTTCCTCACACCGGTTCACATAGGAGGGCACTATTCGAAAGTACCGAATAGCTGCGAATAGTATAGCAATTAAGTGGGAATCGAGCTTGTTCGATTTTCTTGCAGCGTATACCGTCTCTCATTTATGAAATAATGACACTTTTGGTCTGGATTTGCCCTTTAGAAAAAATAAGCATGTTGACTGACATTCTGATGCAGTTTAGAAATTGTTAATAAGATTTGCTGGGATGTAGGAGGAAGAAATCCTCACTGCATGGGATGGCGAGTTGACGGTGCGGGTGATGGTGTACTCGGTGCCCGAATAGCGAATAGCGAATAGCGAATAGCGAATAGCGAATACCGAATACTTCTATGTGAACGCAGCCTTAGGACCAAGGAGGTTTGAGAAATGGAGTTCCAACTGGCTATAAACATTCAAACAGCTGCCAGTTTTCTTTTGACGTACAAAAGAATTCCCAGGTGCATTTGTAACTTTGATAATCGGGATTCGATCCCGCCGTCTTTCCGAGCAAAGAGATGATTTATTTTGAACGCTAACATAATGTTGGCTATATTTTGTTTGTTTGTGCATTAAAGGAAATTTCAGCTAATGATACGGCATATGAAAAAGAAAGCAACTCCTGTCCAGGATTATGTCAAAAAGAGTAAATCTAAGCTGTAGGTAGTGTGAGAATATTTGAACTGCACCCTTACTGGAAAGTCGATTTTTATCATCTTTCCCATCACTTCCGACAAATGAAACTGATCTGGTATAATTTTCAAGTGTATTTTCTTTGTTAGATTAGTAATAAAAACATGTAAAGTCGGGTAATTTTAACTCTGATTTCATTATCTTTTGTGGAATTTTTATTTGCACATCTATGTGTTTGCACGTTTATCTACCGATCATGTTTCATAAGAAGGGACAGCAAAAAGGTATTACTATCATCAAGGGTGTTCTAGAGCTGGAGTTCCAACTGGCCATAATTATTCAAACAGTTGTCAGATTTCTATGGATGCACAAAAGAATTCCACAGGTGCATTTGTACCTTTGACGTTCGATGTTTGAAGCCGCCATCATTAGGCGTTTTCACATCAGCCCGATAAAAATCCAAGCTCGAGATATTTTTTAATGTCCCAAGTCAGAAAAATAGCGCGCTATTTCGAAACATCGGGCTGATGTGAAAACGCCTAATCTGGGCATTTAGAAGAAGGATTTTGAACTCTAAAATTATATCGGGTATATCTTGTTTGTTTATTCATTAAATGACATGGAATTTCTCCTTATGATAAAACACTTAGAACAAAGGTCAAACTCGTCCAGAAATACCTGCAAAAGTGTTAATCGGAGCTGTATGTTGTGAAAGTATTTGAAAGTACACCCTCTTTGAATGCCGATTTTAACATTTTCCGCTAAATTCCGCCAAATGAAAATGTTATGGAATAATTTGCGACAATAGTTCTTTATAAATCAATATGTCAGATTTGTGCCCTGACATGCCCATGTCCAGTACACTTGATTTTCATTTCATTAATTTCTTTGTGATTTCTATCCGCGCATTCCCTGCCGATTCCTTTTTGTATTGCTCATCATGTTCCACAAGATGTAACCTCATTTCTAATGGGATTTTATTCAGACTTGCCAAGGATCGGTGAACGGATGGTCATTTTACATGAATATGTAGGACACAACAGTTTGTAGTAGTGGTGCCCTCAGTGCTCCAATTTGGATGTCATGCAGTCACATTTCTTGTGCATGCTCTATCAGTCATATTTCTTGTCGGATTTTATTTCGAACTTGCTATTGAGGTTTATGGGGAGTTAACAAAAGTTTTCATTGCCAGCGCTCTCATCGTTCAAACTTTTATAGGATGGCATGTCATATTCCTTTTATGTGCTATATACCAGCCTCATTTGTCGTTGGATTGTATTGTATCCTGCGACATTTGCCATAATTAGACGACATTCTGGCCTAAAAAGTAATCCAGATGGGGTATGGGAGACGGGTTCGGGGGATACAAATGTGCTCGAACGGGTCTCCTGTGCGAGTGCTCATTAATAGTTTTATAAAGAAATGCTTATATTACATTTCAATTTTTTGTAGCTAAATCCCTAAAGAATGTAAGAGTTGCATCAGCCGGATTCGGCTTCTGCTCCCTCGAAATAGGTTGAAACTATCAAAATTGTTCTTAATTTGTGTCTTTTTTTTTTACCATTAAGAAGGAAGGAAAAATGTCCGCATTTTATCTGATTTGATTTGAGTTGATTTGATTTGATTTGATCTATTTCCACATCCAATCAAATACAATTTGAATAAACATTTCAAAAGCACAAAGAAAAATAATAACAAGTGCAGTGAAATAAAACAATAACAGTACACATAGATTATTGCATATACATACACAGAAAAATAAAATATACAATATTTTTCGGAAAATAATAGAGATAACTGAATGCAGGAGACCATGGACCATCGTAAGCGATTAAGCTTGAAATGGATGGGGGCTTGTATCCGGCGACACAGGTGGACCTGCAGTGCAGTCGTGGCAGTTGCAGGTTTGGTAGTCCATGGGCCAGGCCAGATATTGGTACCACCTGAGGTGGCAATACCTTTTTGGTGTCATTTTATTTGTCGGGCATATATGCTTATCAAGCTATGATAGCATTTCCAAATGAGTAGCTTAGTCATAATAAATGAATTTTAAACCAATTTGGTCTCGTTGTTACATTCCTATACTTCTGAATCGAGACCAACCGCTATACATAAGAAGAGCACTGTCTTCTGTATGTTCACATGTGTTCTGTAGTAAACGCGGTGCGCTTAGTCTTTATTCAAGGCAGCGAAGGGAATATCCAAGGGTTATGATGTCCACAGCGCTTAGTCTAATATTCAAGACGGCGAAGGGAATATCCAAAGCTTATAATACAGTGTATATCCCTTTATCTAAAAACAACAACAACAAAAAAGCAATTCCTCGTGAATTTTACCGTATTTTTCAATTATTTATCATTTTCCGGTGAAAACGCTACGGTGAAAGCGCTAATACCACGCCAATGTCGCTTTATTTCGTCAGAGATCTCGGAGTTATTGTAGATAAGCATCTGAACTTTCAACAACATATTAAGAATTCATGTCGTTCTGCTGCTTGGGGTATTTGTAAAATTGGTAAAATACGTAAATTATTGGATCAGTCTTCCACGGAACGTCTCATTCACGCATTTGTTTCCTCTCATCTTGACTACTGCAATTCCCTTCTTGTTGGTCTCCCTGCTTCAAGTACTGCACCACTTCAAAGAATTCAAAATACAGCTGCTAGGCTTGTGACCCTTACAAAAAGATCTGACCACATTACTCCAGTTTTCCAATCCCTCCACTGGCTCCCCATCCATCAACGTATCACTTTTAAAATCCTCCTTATTGTTTACAAGATATGTAATAATCTTGCCCCATCTTATCTTAAAGATTTTAATTTCCTTCCGCTCCTCCACTTCAACCCGTTCTCTTCGTTCTTCCTCCGCTCTCCAATTATCACGTGGTCCCCGCACCTGTACACGTTATGGTGATAGGGCCTTTTCAGTTATTTCCCCACTTCTTTGGAATGAACTCCCTTTTTATATTCGTAACGCTGAAAATGTTGATAGGTTTAAGTCATTGTTGAAAACTCATCTGTTTACACAACCTTAATTTTGCTGTTGTTGTTGTTGCTGTCGTTATCATAATATGTACCTAATGCTGTATTTTGTTTTTACGTTATATATATTATTTTTCCCCGATTTGATGCGCTTAGAAACATCAGTATTAAGCGCTATATAAATGTTATTCATTATCATTATCATTATCATTATTTCCATCCAGCAATGAGAGATAATGCAAAAACAATGTACCGGTACACTATACAATACATTATAATAAATGATGTTGTAAATGAACAGAGTGATTTTTGTTTAAAACTGATTTATTTGTTGAGAGGGTGGTATAAAAACAGTATAGATAATCCCTTTTATTAGGAAAAATTATGATAACGGTACATTGGTCTAGATAAAGACTAAGCGCACCGCGTGACAGCTGTGGACATCATAACCCTTTGGATATTCCCTTCGCTGCCTTGAATAAGGACTAAGTGCACCGCGTTTACAACAGAACACCTGTGGACATACAGAAGGCAGTGCTCTTCTTTATATAGCGGTTTAGTTTCGATTCAGAAGTACAGGAATATAAAAACGAGACCAAATGGGTTAAACGTTCATTTATTATGACTAAGCTACTCATTTGGAAATGCTATCATAGCTTGATAAGCATATCTATGTCCGACAAACAAAATGACACCAAAAACGTTTTGCCACCTCAGGTGGTACCAATAACCCATTTTTCGGGTCTTGGCCCATGGACTATGGGTGCAAAATGCAGTTGAAGGAAGAAAAAAGAGATTGATAGAAATAACAGTCATTCACCAAAAATATATCTATAAATAATGTAATGAGTGGGGAGCATATACAATGTGATTGTTATATCAAATACCGCGCTAGTGAACTAGCTTAATTTCATAGAATAAATAGTTGAGCAAGACTTTTGTTATCCGGAAGATTATTCCAAATATCGGGACCCGAATGTCTGATGGATTTGCATGTGTGTCACTAACAGTTCTGTTGTGGGACTCATGTTATGAAAATATAACTTCCAAATATTAGGGAGCGTGCCTAGGCCTACATGTAAATGCAGTACCAATGCAACTATGTTTTCATCAATACTTGATCCGCGACAATTGCAGGCTCTTACATTCTTCACACACAGTTAGGACATTCTGTTACTGTTATAAGTGACATTACAATATGGAAAAAAAAAATGAGAAAGTTGCTTACGTACCTGATGTGAATGAAGGAGGAGATACATTACCGTTGCTGTGCATGGAGTTGGTTAACCCGGTTTGACCAGGGAGGTGGGCACCTCATATGGCTATCACCACCCCATGTACAGTCTCCCAATCCCTTGGCCTGGTCCATTTCTAAGCGGGGTGGGTTGCTTTACTTTTGAGTGATGCAAAAAGTCCCAATGTGACAGGCAAAATTTCTCACTTGGGTAATAATGTAGGTCCCAAACACTGAATGGTAATAATGAAGAAATTGCTAGTGCGAAAATGCGTCGAACTAGATAAATTTTTATTAGTGCTTGGACTGGGAAAAGGAATTGCTGTTTGTTGGAAATACATGTAGCACACCTTCTGATTTTTAAAATGCCGATTCAAATGCCTTTTTAAAGCTGATTAAACTATAAAACTATGAAGAAAGAGGTTTTGTCGATCAAGAATTGATTATTACTCTCCCTCAGTTTCTCTTCCCACCCCATCTTCATCTTTGATGTTATTGCATGAGAATATAATCATATATATCTTCATATACATGAGCCTGAACTAAAGAGGAGCCTAGTACTACGCCTTTCTGAATCATTTTTTTTAAGCACGATCATCGTGAAGTTGGAGGATAAACCCACATTAACCCATATAGTGCATCCATGTTACCCAAGACCCAATGCCCACTTCGAATCTGATTTTGTGGGGCTTTAGCATCATCAATGTTAACAATGGCAATGGCTGCAGCTGTAGGCCTAAATAATACTTGATTATAATTTATTCCAAGCTTCAATTAATTTTCCAATTCCCTTTTTGCAAGACATTGATGAAGGCGTCGTAGCATTGCAAGTCTTGAGGAGAGACATAATTATAAAAAGTGTAAGCAGACGGCGGAACAAAACCACAGAAATACCCCAAAGCCGAACGCGATGCCGATGGCACTGATTAAGGGCCTATTATGTGAAGTGGAAACACGCACACACACACACACACACACACGTACACATACACATGCACACACAAACACATACACATAAACCCGTTATTATGTTTATGTTTGAAAGGCGGCGTGCCATTTTCACATTCTGTAGGTAGCAGACGACCTTGCCAATCTACTGTGTATTATACAGCAGTACAATACTCCTGCCTCACATCTGCCTTTCTAAAGGCTATGGTAATCAAGGTAATGCGTAAAAAAACCCAACGTATACACTGATAGTCTTTGCTCAAGTGACACGATTGGCAATTTCGACGCATTAGGGTTACGGAAAAAGTAGTAGTAGTAGTAGTAGTAGGTGGACCACTTCTGTTCTCTCTGTATCTTTCAAGGATTAGGCACATTTTTGAAAGACATAGTACCACTGTTATGCAGATGATAAACAAATATTTATATCTTTTTCACCAACCAGGACTGAACTCTCTGAAGCTTTAAAACGATTAGTTATGTATCGATGATGTTAAGGCATGGGTTGAAAGAAATAGGTCTGAAATTTAACGACAGTAAGACAGAATTCATTCTGATAGGATCCAAACAGATGTTGTTTAAAGTGAGTTCTGATACATGTTATGTTAGAATTGGCAGTAGTAACAAGCCTTCGAAGAACGTTCGTAATCGTAAAATTGGTGTTGGTATTCAAATCTGACATTCAAAGACCACATTTCGTATGTATCCCAATCTGTAAGACTTCACTTGCGTAACCTGGGCTCAATCCGGAGATATTTAACTGGATCAGCAGCAGAAAAACTGATGCATGCTCTTATTTTGTCTCGTCTAGATTTCTGCAAGTTCTCTGTTTTGCAGCCTTCCACAAAAAGAACTCAGTAAACTGCAACTTCTTCAGAATTTTGCCGCTAGATTACTCAGTACTTACTTGCACGAAAAACTGTGCATACTACCCTAATACTTTGGTCCTTACCAACGGCGTAGCCAGGATTTCATCTTAGGGGGGGGGGGCGGTTAGTCTGCGAGGGAGCGAGCGAGGGGGGGAGGGTGTGGGAGGGGGGTGTCCCCCCGCCCACGGTAAGAACTTTTTGCATTTTGATGTTGTAAATGGTGCAATTTGATGCATGTTTTTGCGCGTTTTATCGACGTGAAACAGTCCCACTTGTTTATGGTAGCACTTTATTTTGATGTAGATTATTATTGAACAATTTGCCTATAAAATGGTAAAATTTAGATACACTTCTTGTATTAATTCTTTTCATTGAATATTATGAACGCGACTGAACCCGAGCGAGCGGAGCGAGCGAGGAGGGGGGTGTCTCCCCTCCCACAGTAAGAACTTTTTGCATTTTGATGTTGCAAATGGTGCAATTTGATGCATGTTTTTGCGCGTTTTATAGACGTGAAACATTCCCACTTGTTGAAGGTAGCAGTATATTTTAGTGTAGATTATTATTGAACAATTTACCTATAAAATGGTATAATTTAGATACACTTCTTGTATTAATTCTTTTCACTGAATATCATGAACGCGACTGAACCCGAGCGAGCGGAGCGAGCGAGGGTGGAGGGGAGGGTGTGGGAGGGGGGTGTCCCCCCTTCCACGGTAAGAACTTTTTGCATTTTGATGTTGCAAATGGTGCAATTTGATGCATGTTTTTGCGCGTTTTATAGACGTGAAGCATTCCCACTTGTTTAAGATAGCAGTATATTTTAGTGTAGATTATTATTGAACAATTTGTCTATAAAATGGTAAAATTTAGATACACTTCTTGTATTAATTCTTTTCATTGAATATCATGAACGCGACTGAACCCGAGCGAGCGGAGCGAGCGAGGGGGTAGGGGAGGGTGTGGGAGGGGGGTGTCTCCCCTCCCACAGTAAGAACTTTTTGCATTTTGATGTTGCAAATGGTGCAATTTGATGCATGTTTTGCGCGTTTTATAGACGTGAAACATTCCCACTTGTTTAAGGTAGCAGTATATTTTAGTGTAGATTATTATTGAACAATTTACCTATAAAATGGTATAATTTAGATACACTTCTTGTATTAATTCTTTTCACTGAATATCATGAACGCGACTGAACCCGAGCGAGCGGAGCGAGCGAGGGTGGAGGGGAGGGTGTGGGAGGGGGGTGTCTCCCCTCCCACAGTAAGAACTTTTTGCATTTTGATGTTGCAAATGGTGCAATTTGATGCATGTTTTGCGCGTTTTATAGACGTGAAACATTCCCACTTGTTTAAGGTAGCAGTATATTTTAGTGTAGATTATTATTGAACAATTTACCTATAAAATGGTATAATTTAGATACACTTCTTGTATTAATTCTTTTCACTGAATATCATGAACGCGACTGAACCCGAGCGAGCGGAGCGAGCGAGGGTGGAGGGGAGGGTGTGGGAGGGGGGTGTCCACCCTCCCACGGTAAGAACTTTTTGCATTTTGATGTTGCAAATGGTGCAATTTGATGCATGTTTTTGCGTGTTTTAACGAGTTGAAACAGTCCCACTTGTTTAAGGTTGCAGTATATTTTAGTGTAGATTATTATTGGACAATTTGCCTATATAAAATGGTATAATCTAAATGTGACCCTGCACCCAGTCAAAACGAACAAAAAGTCGCCAGACATGAATTTCTAGTTAGAGCATATTCTGAAAGAGCAGACTTTAAGCTTTAAAATGATGTATAACTCTAATCAAATGGACTCTCCTAACCTATCTAAATATTGGAAAGAAAGCACAAACTCAGGAAAAGTGTGAACTGAGAAAAGAGGCTCTGAAGTACAGTGTCTATTCAAGCGCTTAATCGTTACGAAACCGTGCTGGCTGTGCGATGAATGGGACAAAAAAAAAACCAGAAGTAAACCACCAGAGTAACAACAATGAAGGGATTATCAGATTAAACTGAAATCAAGCATGCCTCATTAACACATTCTGTTCATGATTAATGCCAACTTTCAAAGCAGTAGCAATATCCTTTCAAAAGTTATTAGAGTTGAAAGTGAAGAGTGTGGACATGGTTTTTCAGAAATGAAAAAGGGATTCTGAAGACACACCTAATCACACTATTCTACCCAAAAATGTTTGAGATAAACTGCTAAAAACTTACATTTTCCTGCCCGTTTTATGGTACCAAATTCTAGCATAATGTAAAAGAAGACCCGCTCTTTCAGAAAATATAGAAAAGTCAAGTTCGGCTGGGTTGACCCATTTCACTTATTTTCAGTCCTCACGCAAAATCAGTGTGTGCGACTTTATGTTCGTTTTGAGGTGCACGGTCACAAATACACTAGTCTTCTTGTATTAATTCTTACACTGAATATCATGAACGCTGTCTGTTCAGCAATCAAACAGAAAAAAAGCATGCACACGAGGGTGTACATAGGGGCATATACCCTCCCACACGAAGGTGATTTTGCGTTTTCAGACCTGAAATTCAGCGATCTGGTGCAAATTTTTGGTGCAATACTTTTTCATCGAAGTGTTAAAATCACGGAATTTAGCTCTTATTCTGAATGTGCACCATCTGTGCGTATGTATAAAGTCTAGTAAGGTAGAGCTTAGGGGAAGGGGGATTCCCCCTCTCGCTCGCGGAGCTTTTGCGTTTTTAGAATTGAAATAAAGCGATCTGGGTATAGCCACAGTCTACTTCTTTGCATGGCGGGGGGGGGGGGGGGGGGGCGAGCAGGGAGAAGGCGTGGGCGAGTGTTATCTCCACCCTCCCTTCCGATGGAGCTTTTATCTTTTTAAGGTTGAAATTGAGATATCTCGTATACGCATATTTTGATGGAATCAACATTTGGGAAATCACCAAAAAAAAAAAAAACTGATGGGGGGGGGGGGGTTGAGGGAGGAAAGGGTCGATTAAAAGGGGAAATTCCCCTTAAAGATGAGGGAACCTTCAGTTTTCGGAATATAAGTGATAAGTCTTGTGCACTCAGAATTAATCAGAATTTTTTGTAAATCTAAAAGTGTACTTAGCTAGGGAAAGAGGCACAGAGGGGGAGGGTTTGGGAGGGGATACCCCCTCCCAAGCACGAGAGATTTTGCATATTTTGAATTGAAATTCGACGATCTGGTGCACACTTTGTGTGAAATATTCAAAAAAAAATATCTTATTTCATGAAAGGTTGCAAAGGAGACCCGCTTCATGTGCATGCATACAGTATACACGCATTTTTTTTTTTCCGCCTCCCAAATCCCCGGTCCAAATCTTAGGGGGGGGGGGGGGGGCGACCGCCCCCATCGCTCCCCCCCCCCCTGGCTATGCCAGTGGTCCTTACACTGGTTTCCTGTAGAAAAAAAAAAGTATCTAGCTCTTCTTGTTTACCGTACATTGCACAAAAGATAAAGGAATTACTTCGGATCAGAATGATTAATCCAGCTCTATATTGTTGTTGTTGTTTTAGATTTGATGGAACTCTCTGCGGGTGGGCAATTTGCTCCAAAAAATATAATTATTCAAATGTGCCTTTAATTCAATTACAAAACCTATACTACTTCAAATTATTTACAAAAAACTAATCACATTATTTTAATATTTACAAGAGATATATTTACAAAGGAAGGAAAAGGGGACAGGGTTCCGGAAATGATGTCATCTGCCTACTCCTGCATCGAGAGAGATGCGATGCAGGGTTACGCCGTTCCCGTCGGCAAAGCAGGTATAGGACCCGCCCGTCGACGCCGGTGATGTCTTGGCCTTTCCTGGGGCAGGCGCCTCTAGTTATCTTATCGGGCTAGGTGTTAAGTTATTATTAGCCTAGTAGGCAGAGACATCGTGGAAGAGAAGGGATGATAGAAGAATAGCGGAAAGGGTGAGGACAGAACAGAGAAAACAGACAGCTAGGGGGGTGGAGGGTGCTGAGCTCCTCTCTCTGACATAGGGTCAGCCCGTTACCAAGGTACAAGCATGGGATGTGAAGATGAGTCACAAATAAGAGGCGTTGCCATCGGTCACGAGCCATTGGTGATCCTAACCTGACAAAAAAAAAAAAAAAAAAAAAAAAAAGGTGCGGATTTACAACTAAGGACGGAGTTGAGTATGACGGTGGTACCGGAAGAACATTAAAGACGACGTTGAGTATAACGATGGTACGTGTATGAGTTCTCCAGTAAGTGGGTGTTTAAATAAAAGCATTCCGTCGATTATAGACCAGCTCTATAGAGCTCTATAGAGCTCTATAGAGACCAGCTCTATAGAGACTCTCACGGCTATTTATCTCACCCACCTATGGTCCAGTGATCTAACAAAAGAAAGGCAACGCAGCAAGACAACACTTCCCTGCATGCGGCTTGAGAAAGTCCTCAGGAGTAGGACGAAAGCTGGCCCACTACAATTAAAGGTTGGTAGAAGCATAAACATTTAAATTTATTGTCATCCCCAACTGATGAAAGTTTTTTTTTTTTGTATCAAAAATGCACTGTGCATGCAATAAGACCACAACTATACATAATGAAAGAAAGAGAAACTGGGTAACAAAATGTAAAAGAAAAGTCTCTGAAATTTTATCATACAATGTCTTTTTAAAAAAATATGGTAATGATACACGGTCAAAATACTGAAAATTGGCAATACATTCGATTCTCCATAGTAAAGGGGAGGCGTCTTTTCAAAGTCAAAGGCTGGCGCGACCCTCCCCCTCCCCTATTTTCTTCTTTTTATTTCTGTTGTGTCGATGAAATAAAGAGAGGGGGCATTAATGGGGGATGCGCCCCCTCTCAATCCACGATTGCGTCAACCGCAAATGTCGGGATTAACCACATAATGGTCATAACGCGTCGACCCACAGGTGTCAAAACTTTCAAACTAACTGCAAATGTCATAACGCGTCACAGGGTGGATCCAGGAATTCCGTAATGGGGAGGGGCGCCTTTAAAAAGATCAAAGGCTGCGCGACCCCCCCCCATTTTCTTATTTTTATTTCTGTTGTTTTAACATAATAAAGTGAGGGGGCACCAGAGGGGAAGCGCCCCTCTTGATCCATGATTGCGTCGACCACAAATATCAAAATTCATTGCTTGCATTACAGGGGCGGATCCAGGAATTCCGTAAATGAGGGGGGGGGGGCGGCTTTACAAAGTAGAAAGCTACCGCACCCCCCCCCCCTCATTTTTTTTCTTTTTACATATGTTGTTATAACCAACAAAAAAAAAAAGAAGAAGAAAGAAAGGGGGCACAAGAGGGGGATGCGCCCCCTCTCGATCCATCATTGCGTCAACCACAAATGGAAAAAACTCATTGCTTGCATTACAGGGGCCGGATACAGGATTCCGTAACTTAGAGGGTTGCGCCTTTACAAATTAAAGCTGCCGCAACCCCACCTCATTTTTCCTTTTTATTCCTGCCGTTTTAACGAAAAAAAAAATAGATAGGGGGCACAAGAGGGGCTGCGCCCCCCCCCCCCCCCCCCCCCCCATCTTAGATTGCGTCAACCACAAGTTTCATGTCAATTCCCATCGTTTGCATTACACGGGCGGATCGAGGAATTCCAGGAGGCGTCTTTACAAAGTCAAAGGCTGGCGCGACTCCCCCCCCCCCCCCTCATTTTCTTCTTTTTTTATTTCTGCAGTGTTGATAAAAAAGAGAGGGGCACTAAAGGGGGACGCACCCCCCTCTCAATCCGCGATTGCGTCACCGCAAATGTCAAAATCGGGGATTAACCATAGATGTCATAACACGTCGACCACAAAAGGTCATAACGCGTCACAGGGGCGTAGCCAGGAATTTCGTGAAGGGGAGGCGCCTTAACAAAATCAAAGGCCCTCGCGACCCCTTCCCATTTTCTTCTTTTCATTTTCTCTTGTTTTAACAAAAATAGAGAGGGGGTACCATGGGGATGCGCCCCCTCTCGATCCATGATTGCGTCAACCACATTAATGACCAAACTCATTGCTTACATTACAGGGGCGGATCCAGGAATTCCGTGAAGGAAGGGACCTTTACAAAATCAAAGGCTCGCGCGACACCACCCCATTTTCTTCTTTTCATTTTCTCTTGGTTTAACAAAATATACAGAGGGGGCACGATGGGGATGCGCCCCCTCTCGATCCGCGATTGCGTCAACCACAAATGTCAAAACTCATTGCTTGCATTACAGGGGCGGATCAGGAATTCCGTAAAGGGGAGGCGCCTTTACAAAATTAAAACCTGCCGCACCCTCTATTCTTTTTATTTCTGTTGTTTTAACAACAACAAAAATAGGGGGATTTGCCCCCTCTCGATCGGCGATTGCGTCAACCACAATGTCAAAACTCATTGCTTGTATTTTCACGTCTTCTCAAAATGGAAGGTTGGCGCGATCCCCCTTCTCCTTATTAATTTATTTTTATCTTTTGTTTAAACGGCAGTTAAAGCGGCAGTCTTTGGATGTAAAGGGGCCTCCCCTTTACGGAATTCCTGGTTTAGTAGGCTTGCTAAGGGCAAAAAAAAGGGTGATCGCTGCATTTTATAGCACACAAGTTCCTCTGTATACAACTGGAATTTTTTCATCTAAAGAGACAATCTGTATCTATGCAAATAAGCCTTAATTTGCATAATTTATGGAAAAATACACATACAAATTATTAAAAGATATATGTGCATCCAGCGGAAATACCTCATTTGGTAGAAATATTCTACAGAGTATGTGGAAACTATCCTGCAAAAATTGATTTCATACCTATGTAAATAAACATAAAATTTGCATAATTACGCAAATTATTGTGCAAAAATCTGCATTTTTGAAAGAGTTTCTAAATTATTAAGCACTTGATCTTGTAGTACAAAGTTTGAATCTGGGATGGATGTTCCTTGGGTCAAAAGTAAATGATTCATCCGAAGAGAAAAACTATCTCTATGCAAACAAGCTGTTATTTGCATGATATGCATATCAATACCTACACATCTATAGATAATCAGAACAAACAAAAAGCCTTAATGAAGCCTTAATGAAACTCCCCTTAAATCTCATCCTAGATAGATGTAACCTGTTAGAAACACTTTATGAAACAAATGAGAAAAGAATTTGAATAATTGAGCCATCATTACCAGCTAATTTACATATAAATACTAAAGAAAGTAAAGTAAAAACATTATCTTTAAAGTTTTTCTTACAGTCTAAGAAGTGCATTTTATGGTGAAAACTACGGAAGTAGTACGCATTTCCTTTAGTCAAAAGGAAATGGTTGGTAATATGAAAACACTATTTGTCTATGCAAATACCACCTAGTTAGCATAATTGTACATATTAATACCCGAATGTACCAGAAGTCAATGGTCAAGGTCGACAAATTGTATCAGTTTATGCGATAAGTCAAGACTGGATTATGCAAATTTCACCAAACCTTGTCCAAAGATGACGTATGATGGGGCAAGTGATTAAGTAATTTTTAAGTAAAATCGGCAAGAGGTTAAAGGTCAAAAAGTTCAAGGTCAATGCTAAAATTTCATTATTTTCCCCATATCTATGCAATGTCTGAAGGTACTTTCTTCAAACTTAGTGACTGCATACAATGTACTACCAAAATACGATTCTCCAGAGTTTCAGGTCAAGAGGTCGAAGGTCAAAGTTCAGGTGAAAATGTTAAAATTTCCCCTTTTTTCTCTGTATCTCGCAAATGGTTCAAGGTGTTTTCATGGAACTTGGTACTGGCAGGGATTTTCTAGGGAATTGAGGGGTCATTTGTCAAAGGTCAGGGGTCAAAGATCATGGTCAATTGGGCCCTCAAGATTTCACTATTTCCCTCATGTTTTTGCAATGCTTGTAGGATTTTTCTTTAAACTTAGTATATACCTAATGGATATTCTCTGGGAAAATTCCTGCCAAAAGGTCAAAGCTCTGATGAAAGTGCTATATTTCACTTTTTCTTTCATATCTTGAATGTGAATCAAGGTATCATGAAACTTAGCACATTACATGTGCATGTTCTACCTGCAGTGATACCTTTGTTGATTATCGAAAAAATGTTAAGTCGTCCCCTCTCAAGTGTTTTTGCTTCCTCTTGATAAGTAGGAAAGGACATGGAATTCAGTGACATGGTATAGTCATCACCATCATTACAAAATGTATGGGTCGCGTGGAAGTTAATTTTGATGCACACATGTATAACCTCGGACATTCTTACCTTTTACATTTTACCTGTGTATTTCTTTTAATTCAACCTCTGATATCTTTACACTAAACCAGTTAACATAATTATTTTTTGGAAAAAGCCTCAAGATCATGTAGGTCATGATCATATATACAGGTATTAGCTGATATGTGGTGGAATATAACATTCTTTGGACCACCAGGGAGTTACATTATCCCAAGGGAAAACGTGTGGTCACAACCAGGGAGAATATGACATTTACGATTCTCGTAAACAGTAGCCTGTGACGATCTGTTAACAAATCACATCCTAGTAATCGTAAAAGCCATCGAATATACTCTTTTATTGCTATGAACATATCATTTCTGCTATGATTTATGGTTGAAATTGACTGATCTTAAGTCAGAGACTGAGATTATTTGACTTAAAGTATAACATCTCCTATATTGTTCACATGACAATTTTTGCATATTATTGCCTTATCAAAATGTTATTGTGTATAAATTTCGTAGCATAGTTTCCATGCCATAGTAGCTCATAGTATACTAAGTTAACTTTTTTTTTTTCAGAAACAGACTTTCTTTCTAACTCAAGCTTGTAAGTTCTTAATGTGTGCAGATACCCTTGCATCCACATAATTTGCACAAGTTTATAATCAGTTTGATGTAAAAAGCCTCTTATTCGCTTGATTGCCTACAAAATGCAGTGAAAATCAGAATTCACACTTTCACTATGGTAGTGTTTTTTGGAATGATTTTCTAACCATGACCTCAGTTGTGTACTGTTTGCAAGGGAAAAACAGTCCTTTTGTAAGCAATATTGTTCCGATTTGCATCTTTTCATAATTATGTAGGCCCTACTGTTAGATATGCATAGTCATATTTAAAGGGAACATAAACCTAAAGAGCAATGTGGATTGAGTGAAAGCAGTAACATTAGTAGAACACATCAATGAAAGTTTGAGGAAAATCGGGCAATCGATGCAAAAGTTATGAATTTTTAAAGTTTTGGTGTTGGAACTGCTGGGTAATGACGTATGAGAGGACAGCAATGTAAACAAAATATAAAAGGAATTCCACAAAAAAAAAAAATCACTTTTATAACAAAGTGAAAGAGTACTTGACTAACCGCTTTCAGAAAGCAGGGGGTATAAGTGCTACCCCTAACATATGTCTGTATCAAGTTGATGGAATGTGTAATTTTCATGAAAAATGAATTTCTATATCAAGATCAATATGTTTCGAAATTTCACGTCTGGTGTACTTGTTTACATAATCATGCATAAAATGCCTAAGTTAATTAAATACTATGGAAACAATTTAAGCAACTGAAAAGTGTTGTTGTGAGAATATTGTCTTATTCCATTAGCTTTTTGGATATTAAGTTCAAAGCAATTTAAGACATTGTCACATTAAGGCTTTTTGTTTGTTCTGATTATCTGTAGATGTGTACGTATTGATATGCATATCATGCAAATAACAGGTTGTTTGCATAGAGACAGTTTGTCTCTTCAGATGAATCATTTACTTTTGACCTAAGGAACATCCATCCCAGGTTCAGACTTTGTACTACAAGATTCAGTGCTTAATAGTTTAGAAATTCTCTCAAAAATGCAGATTTTTGCACAATAACTTGCGTAATTATGCAATTTTTATGTTTATTTACATAGGTATGAAATCAATTTTTACAGGAATTGTTTTCACTAACTCTATACAATACTTCTAACAAATTAGGTATTTCTGCTGGATGCACATATATTTTTTATAATTTGTATATGTATTTCTGCATAAATTATGCAAATTAAGGCTTATTTGCATAGATGCAGAAATAGATAGTATATAGATACAATTTTTCAATTGCCCTAGGGAACATCTGTGCCAAGTAGGACATTTTGTACTAAAAAATGCAGCGTTTACCCCCTTAGCGTGTCTAGTTCCGCCGCCCTGTAATGCAAACAATGGGTTTTGCCATTGAAGTGAAAACAAAGTTGTGGTGAGGGCTTGAGAACCCGTCTGGCACCATTTTATATTTGCTTGCAATATATCGAAAGAGTCTACAAAGATACTTACCTGGATGACGCGGTTTGCCGGAATAATGAGTCGTTTTGGAGTATTTTGAGAAAAATAATAAAAGTAGGTTATATGTAGGTAAGTAGATGCAATGCACACACAACTATATCTGTGTTGATTCTTAATACCCTGATATTCACATATGCGGTGAAAAGAAAGTATTATTACATGCCAAGAATTTTAAAATAATTTTTCAGCCATTTTTCTTCGGAATGCTTGGAAACGCCCACAAAATACTTCCCAAGCCAAGATTCTGTCAGTAACCTCATCTGTCAATCACCGCTCATTTACTAATGCACTTGACAAAAGACAGTACTGAATTAAACACATTTTGCATGTTTCCAGACAATGACTAGTCATTGTCTTTGGTGGTGTCCTTGTATTGATGGAGCTTTCCTAAAATTGCAACTGTCAATAAAATTGAAACAAAAATGGGTCAGTATTATGTAGAAACATGCAACAGCATTGTGACAGAATGCCCCTCTTGGAGGAAGACGAATTCCACTGTCTTTTGTCTAGTGCATTAGTAATTAAGTCGTGATTGACAGATGAGGTCACTGACAGAATTTTGGTTTGGGAGGTTTTTATGCCTCCGCCACGAAGTGGTGCCGGAGGCATTATGTTTTCGGGTTGTCCGTCCGTCCATCCGTCCGTCCGTCCTTCCGTCCGTCCGTCCGTCCGTCCTTCCGTCCGTCCTTCCGTCCGTCCGTAAAGAATTTTGTGGACAAGGTAACTATCAAAACCTGTTGAGGTATCCTAATGAAACTTGGCATGTATGTGTATTAGGGGGTGAAGTTGTGCCTATCAACTTTTGGGTGCACATGCTCAAGGTCAAAGGTCAAAAGGTCAAGGTCAAATACATAAAATTTCACTATTTCCACCACATCTATTGAATGCCTGAAGATATTTTCTTGAAACTTAGTGTATACATGTATTACCCAATTAAGATTCTCTGGTGAAAGTTTGGGTCATGAGGTCAAAGGTCAAAGGTCAAAAGGTCAGGGTCAAATACATAAAATTTCACTATTTCCACCATCTCTATTGAATGCCTGAAGATATTCTCTTGAAACTTAGTGTATACATGTATTACCCAATTAAGATTCTCTGGTAAAAGTTTGGGTCATGAGGTCAAAGGTCAAAAGGTCAAGTAAAAATATTAAAACTTCTTTTTTTTTTCTCCATACCTTGGAAAATTGTTCAAGGTATCTTCATGGAACATAGTATATACATATACTGACTGACAGTGATTATCTAGAGAATGTAGGGTTCATGAGGTCAAAGGTCAGGGGTCAAAGGTCAAGTGCAACACTTCAAAATTTTACTATTTCCCTCCTATCATGCAATGCCAGCAGGGTTATTTTTTTTTTACACTTGGTGTATACATGCATACATGTGTAACCTAATAGAAATTCTCTGGAAAGTTTTTTTTTTCTTCTTTTTTTGCCTCAAAGGTCAAAAGGTCAAAGATCAAGTGAAAGTGCTGAACTAACTTTTTCCTCCATATCTCGGAAGTGGCTCAAGTTATCTTGAAACTTAGTACATATTATGCATGTTCTACCTGAAAGTGATTATCTTATGAATTTTAGGGTCAAGGGCCAGATGAAAATGGTAACAATTTACTATTCAATTCAGAAATTGCACTTTTTCTCCACACCTTGACCTTGAAAATTACTCAATGCCTAAATGTATGAATGGGTCAAAGTCGAGTTAAAGTCCTTAAATCCCTAGTTACATGCTCTCCTATTCATCCAATTAAACCTAGGTCAAGGAAGGTGAACATTCAACACATTTGTGACAAACTTGTCATTTCAATATTTTGCCAATTTTGTGAAAATGTAATCACACATTGTCCACATGTACTATCTAGACCTATTGGGAAAATCATGCATTATGGCGGAGGCATACCAGTCGCCAAAGCGACATTTCTAGTTTTTTTTTTTTTTTTTTTTGGGGGGGGGGGCGTTTCCAAGCATTCTGATAAAAATCATTATAAGATATGACACGTATTTATATGTAATTTTTGGCACATAAGTGATGATCAAGGTATTATAAATCAGTACAAGTCGATATGCATTTGCATTGCTTAGGTCCTTTAAGAGGTGGAACAGACAGTTGATGTTCTATGGGGATTTGGTTGGGTTGGGTTTTAAAAGCCCCACCCCAGAAAATGTTTGAGCCTTATTAAGGGGGGGGGGGAGGCTTGTCATCTGCGGCGAATTTGTGTCGCGCATGTGTTGGAATATCTACCCTATTGTCATGATTAAAGGCATTGGTTAACATTGTTCAGTCTTTAAAAATCTGAGCTGCAAGTCCTTATATGCTATCAGAACATCTCATGGGATGTAAAAATGAGCCTTTGAAAAAAAAAATATGCTTAAAGGTTATCAGTTAGTGCTTTTAAAGAGTGAAACCGGAAATTTCACCCCATAGACTACTGTACAGGTATTATTATTGTAGTCGATAATAATTATAATTTTCATAGATATTTTGATAGTGAATGTGTGTCTTTCATTGTTTTTGCATTCTAGGTTGTTTTGCATCCAACTGAACATAAAAAGACAGGTCACGGAGTTCAGTTTTAGTTATTTTTAAATCAATCAACCACAATGTTAACCAGTGGCTTTAAAATGGGGAAAACTTCATGAAAGAAAAAATGTGACACGGATTGTCGCCTCCTGCTCGGGGCGACAATCCGTGACGGGCGCTGGCGGCACGGATTGTCGCCCCCGTCACGGATTGTTGCCTGGCGACAATCCGTGACGCTTGTGCAGTTCCCAGTTTTTGACCTCGAAGGCGACAATCCGTGTTGGCAAAAAATTTGTTGCTACACGGATTGTCGCCCCGTCACGGATTGTCGCCCCGGACTCGGGGTGGTTCCTCCGGTGTTAAGCTTTGGTAGGATGGGTATGACTGGTAAGTTATGCGTATATGTGTGTGTGTGTGTGTGTGTGTGTGTGTGTGTGTGTGTGTGTGTATTGTGAGCTGCATGATATGTGATGTGTGTGATTTGTTGTGTGTGTGTGTATGTGTGTGTGTTTGGAGTATAATAATACAATATGTAGAAACTGTGAATGTGTGGTGGTTGTATAGTGGTAGTGGTTTGTTTGTCTGTGTGTATACGTGTGCCTGTATGCTTACGTGTGTATGTGGAATATAGTGGCGCTACTGTGGCAATACAAACGCTTTCAGAGTGTATGAGCACGTGTTTAAAGAATTCACACCAGCGTTATCTAAATATATATGGGTGTGTCAACCAATATCAGCGGTGAGGCGGGCTAGGCGAGAGAGAGAGACCGAGAGAAAATACATACGAGGGAGGTACCCTCCCTAAATGTTATTTGTCTTTGTTCATTTTTCACTGCAGTCATTTTCTTCCATCAGTCTTATAAACTAGAACGTCCATACCACTATTCTTTGTCCCAGAATAGGTTTGGCATGCTTTATGCATGAGCGAATAATTTCCACACGCCGTAAAAAATTTGTCAATCGTTAGTTGATTTTAGCACAAACGAACTGCCATTGCACACCGCTAATACATACGTAATACAAACAAACACCAACAAACACTCGAACAAATCCTCATAATTCAAATAAACCAACTCAACACTTTTTTCCCTTGATATTTATTGATTTCATTCAAATCATTCATAAATCGACCCATTCTGAGTGTAACATGAACAAAAAAAGTTACAAATGGCAATTCGAAACACAAACAAATCCATTTGTCCTTATTATTTGTTTATACCACAAATAATCTCACTTCAACATAGATAACTCGATTATAAGTGTGTGTATGTCCTACTAATAATTTCTTCACGAGAAAGTTTTGACATGTAGGGCCCTACCAAACCTATATTCCTTGAATATATTGGTTTGGATCATTCTTACTTACAAGGCCATATACATAAAAAAACACAAATACATTAAACAAATCTAGAATGAAATCAGTCATATAAAAACCCGACCACCCCCTCCCCTCCCCAACCGAAACAAATCTAGAGCCTACATCTATCCTAAATATTAAATCCTACCAACATCTGTCATACCATTTTTAACTATCCTTCTTCAAATTCAATCCCCAACCCACCAACCCCTGATTAAACAAAACCTAAATCATCCCATAAACACCCACATTCACCAACGCAAATACATACATACACACACACACACACACACACACACACACACACACACGAAGGTTCGTTATTCCGAAGTTTCATTTTTTTCCGAGGCTTCATATAATTTTATCCGAAACACACAATTCCCTATACCAAGAGGTTCGTTGATCCAAAAATGAAATTCGGAATAACGAACCTTCGGAATAATGAGCCTTCGGACGAATGAGCCTTCAGAATAACAAACTTTTGCAATAACGAAATGTAACCCCCTTCCCACATACAGACGGACACCCGAACGGATACCACATTCCTTCCAGATGAAACGATTTCCCAATGTTGATAAATAAGACATAATGGACCGTATGCAGAAAAGCAGCATCCGCCCGCACGCAAGCTCCACTCCGAATTCTGATACAAATCTGCCAAGCAAACTCATCAAATTCAAAGCTGCTGATAAAATCAATATCAACGTTTATGCCAGCAACAGCCTACTAGATATCCCTCCCCACGCACAGCTAAAAAACACATACGCAAAAAACTGACATAATAAACACATTCTTCCATCACACACACACACACACACACGCGCATACACGCACAAACGGACACTAAATTATCATGTGCACGCGCACATACACACTTCCTTGAAACCTCACCATAACTTTTTACATGGCATGTTTGCATGGATGTAGCCATGTAAGTTATGTGTTAGTATTTCAATGATTATGTCCAGAACGATATTACCAAGCAAAATGTGCTTCGAGGTCGGGCGACAATCCGTGCCGCCAGCCCTCGTCACGGATTGTCGCCAGGCGACAATCCGTGACGGGCCACGTGACGGACCCGCCACGGATCGTCGCCCCGAGCAGGAGGCGACAATCCGTGTCGCAACACCCCTGCCCCCCTACCCCCCCCCCCCTATAACATGACCAAGATATTTAGGATTACCGGACTGGCAATCAGCCATCCAAATACCCATTTTCTCTCCCCCCCCCCCCCCTCCCTCTCCTCGAAATTAAATATGATAAATAAATGAATAAGTAAATAAATAATAAATAAATAAATAAATAAATATAGGCATTGGTTAACATTGTGTTAACCCTAACTAGGCCGACGTTCCGCGCGATGTATCGCTATCGCAAAAAGCTATCGCCGCGACGTTTCATGACTTTTTTCTTTCGAGTCTCCCGCATCTTTTGACACCAAATTTGCGACGCCCGGGCGCGCGTTTCCGAAGTTACGCATAAATATGTACATGCATGTCAGACCAAATACAGTATTGCTCAAAAACGTTAATTCGTGTACAATTTCAATGCAAACTGTGCTTACTGGCAAATTTCATAAAAGCATGATTATTTTGGTGTTTTATTGATCAAAATTAATGAATAACATATTTTCTTGTTCGGAGCAATGTCGCAGACAAATTTCATCGAAAAAACAATGACAAACATAGAGTCGAAAAAACTAGGAAATACATAAGAAATTCAAAAAAACAATAAATTAAGAATACTTTTCTGATATCACAATTTTTTTAATTACATTTGCTAAGGACACTAAAAAGAATATTTACACAAAAAATGTGCCTGTTTTGAGCTTTTTTGTGATTTATACCAAATAGTCTGATTTTATGCATCATCATGCATAAATTAGCATAATTTATAATAAATGATGATTTTTTTTTTGAAAAATTAACTTCATGGTATTTTAGATTACATCATAGGCAATGTGTGTGCCAATTTTCGTCGCGATCACGCGGTCAACGGCCGAGATCTGGAGGGGGGGGGGGGGGGCCTAGCCCCCCCCCCCCCCCCCCCCGGCTCTATCAACTACCTAAATAGCCCGGCCTAGTTAGGGTTAAGTTTTTGTGTTTTTTTTTAATCTGAGCTGCTCGTCCGTACATACGATCAGATAAATCGATGGAATTTAACAATGAACCTGTGAAAAAAAAATAATTCTTCGAGGTTATCACTTAGTGCTTCAAAAGTTTAAAAACCTAAAAGATCCCCCATAGATTACAGTACTGGAATTATTATCGTTATGTGCTAGACATTGGGAGATGGTTGTATGATGACACGAGATGATTCTCGGAGATATCTTGATATAGACCATGGGCTAGTGGGGGTCAACCTGCACCCCGTCTGCACCTAACATCCATTGTTGTTTTCATGTAGCCCTTGGTCTGGAGAGTCAGAAAAGTGATGTTAACAAAAAAAAAAGTTGGGTCCCAAGACCCGCCCCGTGACGTTTTGTGACGTCACTTCCGGAACGACTTTTTAGCGAATATGGGGGAATAGCATTTGGGTATTATCCTAATAAAGTGGTCCTCGTGCCTTTATTTTTCAATGATAACCAAAGATTTTGGTATTTCTAGATTTCTCAGAAGATGGGCAATTATGATGCAATGCAAAGTTTGGTAATATAAGCCCTCAGATTGTCGTCATTGACAACGAAATGGGCAACGATGTCGACAAAATTCAACAAAATTTTACACAATTTGTGTAATTTTTCAAGTTTCACCCTTTAAGTTTGTATATTTTCGTGAAAAATTTGTTAAATAACTTGAAATTTGGTCTGGATATCGACTACATATCCTTCTTTATGAAAACAAAATATTTTGGCCTAATTGTAATCCTATCATCTTCTGTAAATATTCAAGTGCGCATGCGCGGTGTCTAGAAATAAGTCTCCTAAATGCCCTTTGTTTGACTTCCAGTATCAAAAATGAGTTTACATAAGTTTTCTGCGTATAACTTATCAGGTTCACGTTGCTGGCCATCTTAAAAGCTGTTAAGCTTTAATAAAATTATGAACTTACCATTTAATGTAAATGATGTACTATTCAACATACCTAACAACTTTTTGAACATTAAACTTTATTTGTTACTGTGTATGTGTTAACGAAATAAGGAAACTATAGCATTCAATATATTTACCCGATCTTGCATTATGGGTTCATCTTTGCTTTTTTTCTCCATTTTTTATTGCTCCGCCACGAAGTGTCGCCGGAGCCATTATTCTCTTTTAAGTTCATTGTTTCTTTTCGCTTGAAAATTATGGCGGTGTTTTACGAAGTGTATGCCACGGCTGACCATAAATAGGGCTATTTGTTACAAGTTTGTATGTTTTCAGCTAATTTTGCTCCAATGCATATATATAAAGGAAGCTCTGGTTTTCTTTTTTATTGTTCTCCTCATCTCCATCTTGGAATAAAAAAAAAAGAAGAAAGCAGCATGGAAAAAATGTATTCATACTTACCTCTTATAGTGACAATGAATTGCAGATCAATGCTGCTTATACACAGTAGTGACCATTTCTTCTTGTACATTATTTCCTCACTGATTGAACAAGTAAAGCCTTCACTTTCCTATTTCATTTTCACAAGAAGACAATGAGGAGAGAGAGGAGGAGGATGAGGCGAAGGGTATAATGAAAGTAAAAGGTTGAAGAAATGAATATTGGTATTCTGTTGCTTTTTAAGGTTTTTCGTTGTCGTTTTCCCTAGTAGAAAATACGGTGATATGATAGAAAATTTGATTATTTGTTTTATTTTCTCCTCATTTCCATTTAGTAATGAAAAAGAAAGAAGAACAAAAAATATTTGTATATACTAACCTTTTATACTGATTGTGAATATTGTATATCAGTGCTGCCTATACACAGCAATGACTTTATACTTCTCCGTATATATCCTTTCTTCATTGATTAGATAAGTTAAGCCTTCACAGACCCACTCTTAATTGCACCAAAAAAAAAAAAAAAAGCAATGAGGAGAAGGAGGAGATGAAGGTAAATTGGATTTAGCTTTTACCTTACCTGTTATACTTACAATTGTATTATGAAATAGGTCTATAGTGACAGTAAACTTAAAGCAGGTTATTTGCTGCGTGACATCATTTCACACCTTTTCTTCTTTGAATTATTTCCACTTTGTAATAAACAAGGAAGAGGAGAATGAAGAAAGAAAAATCCTTTTATTTGTTAAAATGACTGAAACCTGTGTTAAAGCTGACTTTAAAGTTTAATACATTTTGTTTTTGTATGTGTGTGAAAATTCTCCAAGCATAATACGCATAATATGAAGTTTTTTTTTCTTTTTCCCTTTTCATTTCCATTTTCTAGTCAAGACAAAGTAATACATACAGTACGCATTTATTCATAATATCTATTCCACAATGTATGTCCATGTTGACATCAAGTTCTTTATTTTTCGTGTGGAATGCTGATTCTCATGTATGACCTTCAGATCAAACCCAGTATTGAAAAAAAAAATAATCAGATGATAAGGAAGAAAGGGAATAGGAAAACGATCTACATAAACCCCATTTGTTTGTTTGTGTAATGGATAAAGTTGATCACAAATTAAGATATATATGTATTTGTTGTACGAGCCCCCCTTTTCCAGTACCAACCAGGTTTAAATACATGTTTGTATTTGTAATACATGTAGTTTCTCGGTAATCAGAATTATCATTTTATGTTTTGTTTTTGGTAACAGTTCCAGGGAAAGTTAACTCATATAATCATTTTTATATATAATTATACTTAACAAAGATAAAATGTTTGTTAGTATAATGTAATACGATAAGATTGATTTAAAGCTCTCCTACACGAAGCTGTCTCAGTAATTTGTCTTATGTTGTGTTTGTTACTTGTACACCGCCGGAAAATATGCATCCGTTTAACACTAAAGAAGTAATGATTGACAAAATTTGTTACATTTCTGGAATGTTGTTATTATGAACTTTGCGGTAGCTGGAGGGGGGGGGGGGGGGAGGGACACGGATCACCTGTTTTGGGACACCGTCGCCCAGCAACCTTCGTTGCTGTACTACTTGGGCTTGTTTATAGGTGCTGTTTATACTCATGGATAGTTATGGCAATTTGTTGTATCATATCAGGTGATGTTGGCCCCTTGACTGCCGTTGGTCGTCTTAATGTATTAGTTATTTAAAATTCAAAGCCATAACATATTTAAAATAACTGGAGATTGGGAGGCGTTCTGTTGTCAGAACGTTATTTTTATGCAAGAGTGTAATGACGTAATAATTGTGCAAACATTTTTCCCAGGTGACAACACGCCTTTATTTTTTCATCTATTCTCGGCTTTGCTTTTGCCTTGTTATGCACACACACACACCTGTAGACACATGTATACCCACGAATGTTATAAGTTAATTGCATAGCCGTTTTGTTCAGTTCGTCAAGATTTGTTGTCTAGATTCTCTTTTCATTCCCCCTCTCACTCACTTTTTTCTTTCTCTCTCTCTCTCTCTCTCTCCCTCCCTCCCTCGCTCTTTTATCTAGGGTACTCACTCAGTGAGACAGATTGGGCTATCTATTATTTTATGTATTTACACATTGTGTACTCGTATTTTGGGCAATTTTGTTTGTACACTGTATTTGCATATCAGTTTGATGAAAATTTTAACAACAATGGAATTGCATTTTTGTGTGTATGTGTTTTTGCATTACTTTGATATAATTGTTCGTACTGATTATAAATCCCAATGGTATAAGAATTAGTTATTTTGGATAGGCGATCCGACTACCAAAAAAACCCACAACAATAACTGGTTCCTTATTTTGTCATTAAGTGGTCGAGAAGTTTAATATGCTCGTGGACGCTGCCTAGTACTTTGCCTACTCTGCCTAGTCTTTGTTTGTTAAATAAGTTCATGTTAGGTATTGTATACGAGCCCATGGCCTTGTGTACCATCCGCAACGATTTTGATTCTGTGTCATCTGTGTTCATGTTCGTTTCCTTGTTTTGTCTGTGTTTCATGTTTCTCTGTACGCATTTCGGTTTCCTTTCTTCTTTTAGGTCTGCATACCCCCACGTAGCTGCTGAGTTAGGACCAGGCCGGAGGCCAGTTATTAATTCCCGAATGTTTTATATTCTAACCCATGGCTGACACAATAAACTTTGCTTTTAATTCTTTGAATAATGATGAATTCTATAACACAGTAAGGCACTCTGAATCTGATCATGCAAATATGATCTCCAGTTTATATGAAGATTACATATCCGATAAATACAATACCTCAGCACAAGAATTTGAATATAGATTTGACTCAAATGATCCAGTCCAGAGTCCATCGTGTGTTTATTTGACCGAAAATCAGTATAAAAATCGGATCACGAATACAGTTGATGAAACATTTTTGTTAGCTCACTTTAACATACGCAGTATCAATAAAAATTTTGATAAGTTGCGCTTACTCTTAGAAAACCCAGATCATAAATCTTGCTCCATCATAGGGCTAACAGAAACATGGTTGAACTCTAATATCAGTCATTTATTTTCTTTACCCGGATTCGAATTTGTATTTAGAAATAGAAATGAGAGAGTTGGTGGAGGAGTTGGTTTGTACATCTCGAAAAAATTTAAATATATTATACATGAGGAGATTAGTGTTATGAGCGATGTTCTCGAATCCCTTTTTATTGAATTGATAAATCCACGTGGAAAAAACATTATGATTGGTGTAATTTACAGGCCCCCTCGGTCAAATTTGAATGATTTTTTGACAGTTTTGCAGGATTTAGTACAAAATCCCATGATATCTATTAAAGATACATTTCTGATGGGCGATTTTAATATCGATCTCATGAAATGTAACTCCCGAAACAGTTCAAAAGAATTTATAGAAACATTAATGTCTGCTTCGTTTTTACCATTAATTTCCAAGCCTACCCGTGTCACCAGCCAATCGGCTACCCTCATAGACAACATTTTTTGTAATGTTCTTCCACTTCCTGAGTCTGGTATCGTCCTCTCAGACATCACTGACCATTTTCCTATATTTGCTCAGGTTCCAATTAAACTGAATAAACAAAATAATTATTATAAGCGTCGTAAGATTACTGCAGATAATCTTACAAGTCTCCAAAACAGTTTAAAAGAACTCGATTGGTCTTCTGTATACAACACTACCGATGTCAATTTGTCTTATGATTATTTCATATCTACTCTTACCTCCGAAATCGATAACCATATTCCCCTGCGTAACATAAAAAATAGATATAAGCAAATTCCAAGACTCCCGTGGATAACCCAGTCTATATTACGATCTATAAATAGGAAAAATAATTTGTTTTATAAATATAGATGTAATCCCACTGAAAAAAATAAGAAAAAATATGTTTCATACAAAAACACACTCACCAAATTATTGCGTACGCAGAAGAAACTTTTTTATGTTAATCAGATAAGCAAATATAAAAATGACATTAAAAACACATGGAAAACATTAAAGAATGCTATGAATACACCTAACAATTCATCTAATATTTCTGAAGTTCGGTGGGGCAATGCCTCCAGCAACACTCCCGCTGGCATGGCTGAAATTTTTAATGACTTCTTTTCTTCAATTGGAAAAAATCTTTCTCAAAATATTCCTCTTTCTAGTAAATCTTTTAGTGATTTTTTAGATACACCTAACTCTAAAACTATATTTTTTGACCCAACATATAAAGAAGAAATAATAAAGATTGTTGCCAATTTGAAAGAAGGTAAAAGTCCTGGCCATGACGGAATTGACAACCATTTGATAAAAAACATAATTCCTCAAATAGTGGATCCCTTAGTACATATTATCAACTCATCGCTTGCAACTGGCCATGTGCCAAATAGCATGAAAATTGCGAAAGTAATTCCTATTTATAAGAAAGGGGAGAAGGATGATGTCAATAACTATAGACCCATATCTTTATTATCTTCTATTTCTAAGATTCTTGAAAGAATAGTCTACATCAGGACAGTACGTTTTCTTAAAACCTGCGACATATTTTCAAACTTTCAATTTGGATTCAGGGAAAATCACAGCACAACACACGCACTACTTGCCCTCATCGACAAAGTCACACACGCACTCGACACACTTTCACACACAATAGGTATCTTCTTGGACTTCTCCAAGGCCTTTGACACGATTAACCACGGAATACTTCTCGCCAAACTGTCTCATTATGGAATACGTGGAAAGGCCTTGGAGTGGTTCACGAGTTACCTATCAGAAAGATCCCAATTTGTACATGTCAACGGCTTTGACTCTCAAAGTAAAACAATTGCATGTGGTGTTCCACAAGGGAGTTTATTAGGCCCATTGTTATTCATTATTTATATTAATGATTTTCATAGATCCTCGGAGAAACTATCATTCATATTATTCGCGGATGACTCTAATCTTTTTTTTTCCCACCCTGACCCAAATATCTTAATAAGAACAGTCAATGAAGAATTGATAAAGGTTATACAATGGATATACGCAAACAAATTGTCATTAAATATTCAAAAAACAAAAGTTATGCTTTTTAGTAATTCTTTAGATAGCCTCCCAGGCAATATAACATTTGATACTACTCCCTTAGAAGAAGTTTCTTCTTTTAAATTTCTTGGTGTTTGCGTTGATAACAAGCTTTCATGGAGGAATCATATTGATAACATATGTAAAATTATTTCACGTAACATTGGCGTAATGAATAGATTGAAATATTATCTTCCTTCATCTGCATTATTAACTCTTTATTCTAGTTTGATACTCCCTTATTTAAACTACGGGATTCTTGCTTGGGGTAATACATATCAGATGTTACTTGATAAACTTCTTTTATTGCAAAAGAAAGCGCTTAGAATTGTTTTTAATTTACATACCCGAGAACATACAGATGCTTTGTTTTCTGACCATAAAATATTAAAAGTAAATGATTTGTATGTGTTTCAACTTGGTCAGTTTATGTTTAATTACAATAGTACCTTTTTACCTAAAATATTCCACGATTTATTTCATCGAAACAGTCATGTTCATAACTATCCCACGCGACGATCCGACGAATTCCATCTTCCGTTAATGAGAACCGCACATGCCCAAAATACATTTCTTTATACCGGACCCAGACTTTGGAATAATTTAGATAATAGTTTAAAAGATTCCCCCAAATTTGTCACATTTAAATATAAACTCAGAAAACATTTACTTTCTACTTATAATCTTAGATAATTTAAATTGCTATAATTTATGTTTGAGCTTTCACCTGTCCTGATGTCGCAGCACTTGGCGTGTTCTGTGTGCAGACCTCTCTTCTTTCTTCTCTCCTTTTCCTTTCCCGTCTATTGTTCTTCGTAGACTTGTATATTGTTACCGTCTTCTCTCCTCTCGGTACTGTCTCGCGTCCAACAGTGTATATGCGTGTGGGTAATTGAATGTGTGTACGAATGTATTGTCCTTGTCATATTTCCCCGGTACACGTGGTTCAATGAACAGTGTCCGGGCACTATAGCATTGGTATTCTATATTTTTTTCCCGACCTGTGTATCTCAAAATAACTACATGTATATTGTTATAGAATAGTATATCATTCACTCATTATTTATCTAGCGATCCACGTCCGACAAGCTTTGCTTTTTAGTGGATCACTATTTTCCATGATCGAATTTATTTTCCGCTCGCCCACGTAGTATTTGTACAGTGTTCCTCTTTATTATTGTACATATATGTTGTTCTATAATTTGTCTCGTATATTACATGAATCTTTTGCAAGCGTTTGAACAATATCATTTAATGACATGTATACATTGTACTATGTTTTTGATTTTCGTTGATTGGAAATAAACTATGATTGAATTGAATTGAATTGAATTGAATTGAAAAAACACGGTATTATCACGGATCTCGCGGTGCAAACACGGAGGATGCCGTTCTTTACACGATGAACGGCGATGTGAACACGGTCCATTTCAAACCGCCAAGACCGCCACGAAAAATTAAACATGTTTAAATTTTCTGGCGGTTCCCCGCAGTTTCCCGCGGTTCTCGGGGTTCATGGCGGATGAGTGACGGATGACCAGGGTTTGTGTACGGTGTAAACACGGTCTTTGGCGGAGCACGGCGATTTGCTGAACCGCCATGAACCGCCATCTAAACCGGCGATGTGCATGTGATTGCACCTATGCGCGCAAAGCACATAAAAATGGATTGGTTTTGAATGTAGATGAGGATGGTGTGGGAAAACGCGATAATTCACTGTTCATTAATGGTTTTAATCAAGGACAAAATTTCGAATGAATATTTTCACCGAATCGTAATGACAGCACAATGTAATGTCTATGGAAGTTTCTAAAAAGCTTCGTAGACGTTTTCTACAACACGGTGTTCAATACAACTCGGTTTGCGTGCATTGTCGATGCAAAACAGCGGTCGATCCTAATAACGAAATTTACCGCGGGGAGCTGAAACGAGGCCACGCTAGTTCGTCGGCGATATTTTTGCACTGAAACTTCGAATCGAAAAGGGAACAACGGCATTTGATAGAGCTGGATTTTCTCAATCACGTAGGTCAAGTTTTTTACGTGAATTTCAGTGTTAAATATTCTTATCAAGCAAATAAACATTAGACGGTCGATGAGTAGTAGGTCCAACCCTGATGAAGATTCGTGATAATTTTGCTGTGTGGACAGTTTCAGTCTAAATAATACATTTAGACGTGGGTATGAATAAAAGATTGTCTTTTGTGTTTTTGTGTTTTGACATAAGTGCTTTACATATTGCATTCACAAGTATGTCGTCCTATAAGGGTATCGTGTAGGCTGAAACATTTCTACATTTTAATGTGAAAGGAAGTGGTATAGCATCTTAAGCAGCTCTGGCTTAAGGGAAATCATTATATACTTTGCGGAAACATGAAGGCAAGCGTAGTGCTACATGTAGTCATATAATGTGTAGTGTACATTGATTTGGATTTTTTATACCAACTTTTGCAAATCATTGCATCACTTCACAGCTTGGGACAGGATAACAATCTGAATGCGTCCAGAAGGGTAACGCTTCTAGGCTTGGAAGATCACAAGTCTGTAAGTTTGAAATTGGGTCTTTACATGTATTACGGCCTCTAAACAATATTTTTCTTGTTGACATTGCAACAGAAAATTGATATTGTAACAGTGTACAAATTGTATTAACATTGTTATAGTGTAACAGTGGATGGATAATGATTACAAAGCTGCCATTTCATTCATGATGTGTAGTGAATACATGCATGGATACAAAATGTGTATGTATAATGATGCAGTACAAGACAGTACTATTGTTTGTTCAGAAGAAGCAAACCTTATTGTGTGTTAATGGAGAATTGCATACATATACATTCAACTTATTGTGATCCAAAGAAATGTATGTTTGATATATTCATACAGTGTATCATTCATTGTTTCATTTGCAGTTTTACCGTTCGTTCATCACATACATGCGCACACGCACTTGGGCTTGCGCATGCACAGCAAGAAGGAGAATTCAATAAAGACAATGTAATGAGTGCAACGTTCGACTTGACTGTCTGCAATTTTATTCTTGTTGTACATTGTGTGTACGGCGGTTAGCTGACTGGATAGGATCTAGTGCTACCGGTACCTAGAAATCTGAGGCCAGTGTACACCTCATCACCGTATAAGTCTATTTGATAATTTCTATTTTAGTGATTACTTTTACTTTAAAATATCTAATTTTATATTTTAGTTTGAATAATTCGATTCAATTTACAAATGACATGCATGAAATCCACTGCATTAGAAACTACATTTGAGACTGTTTTTTTTTTAATCTATACAGAACATTGTTGTAAAACAGCTTTTGCTGAACTTTTTATCCTGAATGAATATATTTTAACAACAACAACAACAACAACATGAAGGATACAACAGTTTGTGGTGACGGTGCCCTCAGTATTCCGACTTTGGATGCCAATGCCCATTTCTTGTGTGTGCTCTATCAGCCACATTTCTTATAAGATTTTCTTTAAATTTGGCAAAAAGCTGCATTATAGTGAAATAAAGATGCCCATGTTATTTTTGGTGGTGGCGCCCTCGCTTGTTCCGTCTTTATCAGGAGCCGCGGAACGTTTTTCCGTTTGTTTGTTTGTTTGTTTGTTTGTTTGTTGTTTTTTTTTTTTGTCAAGGGGGGGGGGGGGGTGTCAAGGTCAACCCCCCGCTTAGACGCACCCGAGTAGCCTGGATAATGATCTTCTGATCTTGGGAGGGCGGCGGTTACTATGCGAGGGAACCAAGCGACCGAGCACGAGCGAGCGGAGGGAAGGGGGGGGGGGGGGAGGGTGTCGGAGGGGGATGTTCCCCCTGCTACATGGAGAACTTTTTGCATTTTGATGTTGTAAATGGCGCAATTTGATGCATGTTTTTCCGTCTTTTATCGACTTGAAACGGCCCCATTTGATTAAGGTAGCAGGATATTTTGATGTGGATTATTATTGAACGATTTGCCTATTAAGTGGTAGCATATAATAAACTTCTTGTATTAATTTATTGCTATAATTAATTTCATGAACGTTGTCTGTTAAGCAATCAAACAGAAAAGGCATGCACGAGGGTGTATTACTAAAAGGGATCACCTCCCACACGAAGGTGATTATACATTTTCAGCGATCTGGTGCAAACTTTGGGTGCAATACTTGGGTTTTTTTTCTAGCTCCAACATCCCCCCTCAAAAAAAAAAAGAACATTTATGGAAATACATGGTAATTTAGACTTTTTTTTCAGGAAAGTGTTAATAGCAAAATCACGGCATTTAGCTCTTATTCCGCGTGTGCATCATTTGTGTGTATGTACAAAGTCTAATGAGGTAGATGGGGAGGGTGTGGGAGGGGGATGCCCCCTCCCACTCGACGGAGCTTTTGCGTTTTCAAAATCAAGATAAAGCACAGATTTTGTGAGAAATTCGGGTGGTGTGATTTTCCCCCGATTTTCCCCCTTTTTTTTTCACGATCCAAAAGTGTGGGGGCTGCAGCCCCCCCCCCCCCCCCCCCACCCGGTTCCGCGGCCCCTGTTTATACATGAAAGGGTAAATTTTACAGGGTCTGCTTGTGTTTGCGACCCTGCCTTGTTTCTTGACCGATTTTTTTTTTCAAATTTAGTATGTAAATGTATCATAGTCAAATCTATACACCTAGATCTATACTTATTTGGATTTTATTGTAACCTGCAACAGTTATTTTTTGAAAACAAAATACACTGTATTGAAAATTAAGGATTTGTATCTGTATAACCTAGGACAATTTATATTTAATTATGATTAAAAAATCCTTCCTAATATATTTGAAACAATGTTTCCAAGAAATCAGTCCGTTCACATTTACCCAACAAGGCGTTCGAATGAGTTTCATTTGCCCTTTTTCAGAACTCTGCTGGCTCAGAACACCTTTCCGATGGGCCAAAGTTTTGGAACTCACTTCCTAATGATATTGTAACAGCACAAACTTTGAATTCTTTCAAGAACAAATTGAAATTATCTTTATTGAAATCTTATAACATATTATAAAGGATTAGGTTTGTTTCATTAACTCAATTAAGTTATTATTTTTCTTTCTTTTACATATGCATTAATCATTACACATCAACTATTTTTTCATCATTAGAGTAAAATAATCTGTAGAATATAAGTTCTCCTCAAATGTGACAGTCATTGAACAATGTATCATTGTGTCTATTCTTTTCTTTTGATATGTCCGCTCTTGTCAGTTGTATTTTTATTAGTATACATGTACCCAATTCTTATATTCGCAATATCATTCAAGGGTGCGTCCTATACATTCTGGAAATCAGTTTGCTTGTCGTGTCCACGATGGCGTGTGTTGCAGTTTCATTCTCTTTTTCTAGTTTCCCTTTTCTCTTTTTTTTTCTTCTTTCGTTCTTTCCTGTTATCTCATTTCATGTCAGTTGACATTGGTTTCTTTTATTTTTGTTTCATATATTTGTTTGTAGTTTTATGAAGTCATTATTCGTTTTTTATGCATTTCTGAGGGTCCCATATCGTACAAGCTCGGCTTTTCAGTGGGACCCTCCATTTCCATTACCATCCGTGTGATATGCATATGTATATACCTTATATGAATGCAATTAGTAATATGTTGTTACTCATCATCACATGTATCTTGTTCATGTACGTTTATTGACATTACTACAAATTTGTTTTGTTTATGCATTGTATACATAATTTCTCCTGTTTATTTAATGGAAATGAAAAAAATTAAGTTAGAAGTTAAAAGTTGAACAGTTGCCATACCATACAAAATTCTGGCCTCGAAAAGTAATCCAGATGGAGTATGGGAGACGGGTTCGGGGGATACGTCATGTGCTCGGATTGCGAGTGCTTCTAGTTTTCTTTGATTTTAACCACTCACCTTCATCGTATTTTGCTGATGGTTGAGTTGAATTTGGTGTTTTTTATAATCCAGACCTTATTGTTGAATTTTTCGGAGTAGATTGTGCGATGATTCACAAAATCAACGAACTACCACGAACACTCAAGCGGAAGTACCGTGGTAACATTTTACGTACGCCCGTGCGTTTTGTGTGTTACCATAGAGATATATACTAATTTAGTATTAGTACATCTCTATGTATGTTACGTAAAGCTTGTCGTCTGCTACGTATGAGTGCTTGTCATTCAAATAACACGCAGAAGATGAGTGCAGCAATACGGACGCTTACAGACCTGACTTTAATCACGGATTTCGGTGGGTTTTTGACGTAATAAAAAAAATATATATATTATTGAATGAATGTCACAGACTACGGGGATTCCTTATTTTCAGTTTTCTACAATAAATAAAGATATTCATGAAGGAAACGTACACCCACCGCTGAAAATGACAACGTCTACAAGAGGGTAGACGTGCAGCCGCTGTCTGTCGCGAACTGCGTGTAAAAAACTTTAGATACAGCTCCACGCACTGTACCGACCGCGCGCGACCAACACGTACGACCGGCCGGGCTAGATACTCAGTATAACTTGTAGCCTGCATGCAGGCCCAGGAGCGGGCTAGCGCGCGGTTGGCATGTGTATCGGATTATCATTGCCGCGTGATCGTGATAAGATGCATGTTTCGATGATCTAGCTGGCTGCTCACGGATTTACCAGTATCGCAGTAACAACAAGCAGGATCTGGTACGAGAAGTATTTTATTTTCTATTTTCTAGTGTAACGGTTATAGATAGACCTCAACTCTGTTGCTTGAAACACTACTTAGAACTACACCCAGCCTAGCCTCGACCTTGTACGTAGACCTAAACGAGGATGCTCTAGTACTAGCGGGCTAGCTAGGCCTATTTAGTTACAAGAATCTAATCTTAGAGTTGATTGCAGTCGCTCCTCCTCTTGTAACTAAACACTAGAACCTGTAGGCTGTATACTAGATGCTCTATTCAGCCCAGTCGCAGTATAAGATTCTAATCTAAGATACAATATCGTTGCTAATAAATACATGTGATATTCAGGATCTACCGGTACATGTACTATTAACGTTATGTACATGTAGCCTACATTACGTAAAAAAGTATAGTGAGGTGCCCGCACCTCGTCAGGGCAGGGGCCCGAATACCGTCACCCCGCTTAAAATTGTTTTAAGCGCACTTAACAAAAAAATTATGCCCGGGACTGTGTTCAGTACGCTTGAAACTTGGCAGGGCTACCACAACCAAGCAAATTGTGGTGAAAACCGAACAGTTTTTCGCGAAAATCTGAAATTTAATCGGAATACGTGTTATAAGTATCACCTTGGTATCACCACTGTCCCCGCACGCATCTTGTACGTGTATGTCTATGGGAGCATCACGGTCACCCGCACACGTCTTTTGCGTGCTTTGTCTATGGGAGCGCGGGTGACGAGTTGCGGGCCCCTTCCTTAGCGGGCAACTTTTTCGCATTGTTCGCGTTTGACGACGATAGCAGCAAATTTTCGATATCGATCAGTGAACTTGTGATTCCATTGGAATTTTCAGCATTTTTCCTGTATGTGAGTTGGATTTCAAAGAATTTCAGCGGCGAAATGTGATTCAAATATGCGCAAACATTAACTATGAGTATGACGATTTGCGGGTCACCCAAGTATAAGTATGGTAGGTGTTCAACACACCGACCGGGTCTATATCGGCCGACCGCGCACTATATGGCATTGCGCGTACAGAAAGAAAACGTACGCATGGGTCTACGCGCAACGGTGTTCGATTCTTCACTGGGCTACGCTACCGAGTAAAATGTGGCGAAAACAACTAAGTATTCCCAGGGGCGGATCTAGCTTTTTTCCAAGGAGGGGGTTTAAGGGTTGAGCTGGGTATTGCAAAGTGAGTGAGAGCAAAGCGAGTGGGGGGGGGGGGGGAGGGTGTGGGAGGGGGGTATCCCCCCTCCCTGCCACAGTAGGGAGATTTTCAATTTTTAGGATTGCCAGCTTGCAATTTTAAGCATATTAATTACTTCGCATGCTCTATTTTCTCTCTCTCCCTTTTTTTTTTGCCAAACATATATACAATGTATATATTATATATATTTTTTTTTTGGGGGGGGGGAGGGGGGGTTGGTGCAGCCCCACCCGCGCCCCAAGCGCGGTGGAACATGTCTGGTTTTTTTTTTTTTTTTGGGGGGGGGGGGCAAAATTTCGACGGGGATGGGCACATTGACGTGATGGTTTGAGATCCTCGGCGAGGGAGCGAAGCGACCGAGCGGGGGGAGGGGGAGTACAAAAGTCGCGTTTATAGAGCATTTAAAAGCAAATTTCTAGGAAATTAAAAAGTGGATAGAATCATTTGCAAATGACTATGATTACACGGGGGTATAACATTATTTCATGAGACGGTGTGAGATCCGCGGCGAGAGCGAAGCGACAGAGCGGGGGAGGGTGTGGGAGGGGGATATACCTCTTCCCATGTCCCACGCATAGGGACTTTTTGTAAAAACAGAGTATAAAAGTCGCGTTTCTAGGGCATTTAAATCAAATTCCTAGGGAACTAAACACAGTTAAAAAAAAATCCCCGCGAAGGACTATGATCATAAATTATGCAAACTATTCATTCTATTATAAGTATGGACAGAGCGAGCGAGCCACTCTCACTTTGCCATTCGTCTGAAATGTATTCATTAAAAGCTAAAACGTAATCGCATTGTTTGAGCAATAAAAATTATTCTTGTATTACAAGAAAGCATATAGAAGAAAAGAAAAAAAGTAGGCTTTACTAAAGGTATGTTCCACGGGGCACACTCGAGGACGCGAGGCTACCATCTATACACTAAATTTACTCATAAAGTAAATATTAGTGTATAAAGATATGATAATGTATATTGATAGTGTATTATAATTTTCGCCCCGTTAGGGGCGAAAATTTTGCATATTCATTTTTAAAATTGACAGCTTTTACGCAAGAAAAGTGCCTTTATTGTTGATTTTGGTCTTCAAATAATTGACTAATTAGTTGTTGTTTGTTTGTATGTTCTTATTTTTTTTTTTTTACTTGGCAGCCCAAGAGGGGGGTTTAAACCCCCTAAACCCCCCCTGTAGATCCGCCACTGATTCCCTCTAAATTACCGAAATTTAGCAAAATCAAATAAGGTTTATCGTGTAACTACATATAACTAGGCCTACCTTTGCTGACTCGTTGTTAGATGTAGAGTATCCTTCCGTGATAAATTTGACGATTTTGACCGCAAAATTGTCACCGCCGCTTGTACGATCGTACACACACGTTACACATACACATGACATAAACATTTTGTCGCCCGCTACGACCGTACGAGTTGATGCAGAAACGAGAAATGAATGTGAAAAAACAAACCGCCTCATCTAATTTATTTCAATTACGATGAAAAGTTTCCTAATGAAAATCAATTCAAATTCATCAAACAGTCCTTCAAAAGTAATATCGAAGGATTCAAAATATATTCAGATATTGGGGGGAAAATGACGGCTAGAAAAAAAAAACAGCGGCCTGTCGAAAAAACGCATTTAAGTGCCCTTTATACGTATTGTCAGGGTGGTCGGTTGAAATGAGCAGGACAACTGAGTGCGGAAAAAATGACACCCCACGCGTTCGAAGCCGCCATCTACAGTCTACTGATCGTGTAGTGTGCGGTGGCCTTAAGAGCGCGTACCTCAGATCGCATTTTCAGTGCGCGCTTGTGAATCCGGAGTATTTTCTCCACACGTGAGTAAAATCTCAGGCAAATTGTGAGATTTTTCACGTTTCTATTGATAGAAAAACGTTAGGTGGCTGGTATTATGAACACCCGTAACCATACTAGGCATATATAGACGCCGCGCCCTAGCATAATAGTGTAAAACCCCGGGGGCTCCTAAACGGGCTTCCAGAATCCAAGTCCTTTTTACTAGTTTACACAGTTATCTGCGAAGTGTAGCCTCGCTTTCGGGCTGGTCGCAGTTACCCTAGCTAACGTACCAATTTGTAATGTTTATTGTTTAGGCTACTAAACAATAAACATCTACTAAATAGGAGCATAATTGGGTACTAACGTTAACAAAATCTAGACTCCGTAACTGGTACAGATTCTAGACTCTATTACTAGTAAACGGTTAGTAGGCCCTTTAGGTCTTATACTAGTTATACTACGTAGTTAGGCCTAATCTAGTTAGGCCTAATCTAGCCCGACCAGACGCTGTAAGTACGCTACGTACAGCGGCTGTGTATACTCTAGTAGACCTTCTAGTTACTAACATGTTAGGCCAATCTAGTAGAGGATCTAATCTATTGTTGGGTGGATGTTGCTAGGCCCTCTAGCGTCTAGACTAGTCAAGACTCCTACGTTTAATGCTAGAAATGTTTATGAATTTAATAGATGGTCTACTACCAGGCCTGGGGCCTGTTTCACAAAGGTCGCACTTAGTAAGTCAGACTTAGCGCTAGTCAATCTTAGTCTAAGTGCGACTTTTTAAGTCTGTTTCACAAAGTCAATCTTAGGCTAAGACTGACTTATTCGATTTGAATAATAATGTACGAGCCAAAAATATGCAAATTAGCCATTTGTTGTCTGCTGATGATTTTTGAGTAATTTCTGGAAGGGAAATTGCTTTGATTTTCTGCAACTACGATTCATATGACATTACTGTATCATTCGTTATTCACAGTGCTCATTTACTGACTCATATTATTTCTCTTTTGTACATAAATAGCCGCTCGTTTGATGATTATTTTGATATAAGAGATGTTTTGTGCATGAGGCCTCTTTAATCCAGTCCCACATGTTTATATTGGACTGTGTGAAAGTTAGGATGAATGGGGTTGCTCGCGCAGCTCGCAGCAGCTAGCTGGCACTGATATGATCTCTGCATTCTGTACAGCGTAAGCCATTCACATTGCACAATTGGTAACTGTGAACCTTGGTAGAAGAGGACTCTGGCTAGCCTCTTGTTGCACACGAAGAGAAGTTTTCTTTTCCAACTAGCTACATTTGTAGGGTTGGTCGTAACTACAGAAGTGAGTGTAGCTTAATCTGTTAGTCATTAGGTAGGTCCTTGAAATTATGTAAATTTAATTTGAGCAAGAGATGATTCATCGAAGGTTAGCATGGTTAGGAAGGGACTGAATATTATGAACTCTGTGTGTGTTGTACCGGTACTTGTATTGTAATTTGTAGAGTCTGCTCGACTAGTAGTAATATTATGTCATTAGACAATGTCTACATTAGCCCGACCAGACGCTGTTAATACGCTGTGCGAATAACTGGGCTGTGTATATAGTTATGTCTACATATAAACTCTTTGAAAACAGTTCTAGTATTAGTATGACTATGAGGCTGGCTATGCCTAACAGTTAAGTTAGTGTAGAGTCTGTGCACTGTGTTATTAATCAAGATAGGGCACAGTGCCACATCGGCTTCATGATTTTGAAGAAAACAAAGTGCATGATTGCCCTAGACTGCATAAGGTTAGTTAGAACCATAATAAATCATGGCTAATGGCTATCAATTGGTCGAATTTTAAAGTCCAATTGCTGGGCCCTGAGTTGAATTAGGAAGTGATTGATGAATTTATGCGTTTTCAGATTTTGGAATGTGTTTGAGAACTGCATCAATCAAGATTAGGCATAGAAACTACTAGACCTCTCAAACGTTTTCCGTGTATACGTTACTGTAGCCTTTGATGCGAGGCAGAGGTGACTGTCTATTGGCTAACCGTTTCCTCTAACTGACACAAAATGCTGGGGGGGGGGGGGTTGTTATGTCTTTTTTTTTTTTTTTTTTTGCTTCCAGGAAAAAAAACCAAACATTCATTAAGATGTAACTGGTACCGTAGAAATGGAAACTTGGCTAATTTCATTGGCAGTCATGTGTAGAGGTAGACCAATAAATCTGCCTCTTGTCGGGTAGCCTCTTGTTAACTGTATTTATACGGTCGCTAATGCAGTCGACCGTATTACAGACTGTACAGATACAATTAGGCTACCGAACAAGAGACAAATTTATCGGTCTAACCAGTTAGTGTAGATAGACACAGCCCCGTCCTGTACACAAGAGGTATAATATTTCTAACAAGTATAGGTCTAACTAATTTGTTAGGTTTTTCTAATTTGTTGTGAATGCATGATATATTGTAATGGATAGGCATGCATTAATATTCATGGGTAAGCAGCTAAGAAGATAACACAGGCAAGAAAGGATGAGTAGAAATATAATTAATTTCCAAAGTCCAGATACATGTAGATTACATAGCTCTTTATGAGCTAAAATTTTGGTTTAACTTAACAGTTCAAACTATATCAGTACATTTGTAGGTAGGGATCTATTTTTATGACTATTTTTAATTTGGACCATTGTTCAGTGAATAGCGTAGGAGTAGACCCTCTACGAAACTAGTGATTCTCTAGTTTGTTAAAAAATACTGCCATCTCACTCAGGATAAGATAAAGTGGAAGAAATTAATGAATATTAGGAGTTGATTATGCTTTTGAAATTCCCATTTTGGAATTTAAGTCTGACTCTACGCATGGCTTCAGGCCATGCGTAGAGTTACGCAGGACTTGGTGGGATTTACGCATGACTTAAGCTTTGTGAAACAGGATTCAAAGTCCTGCGTAAATTTACGCAGGACTTAGGGATTTATGCAGGGTTTGGGGATTTACGCATGAGTTAAGTCAAACTTAAATCTTTGTGAAACACCCCCCTGTAGTGTAGCTAGGTATGGTTGGGTGTTCATAATACCGGCCACCTAACGTTTTTCTATCAACAGAAACGTGAAAAATCTCACAATTTGCCTGAAATTTTACTCACGTGTGGAGAAAATACTCCGGATTCACAAGCGCGCACTGAAAATTCGATCTGAGGTACGCGCTCTTAGATGGCGGCTTCGAACGCGTGGGGTGTCATTTTTTCCGCACTCAGTTGCCCTGCTCATTTCAACCGACCACCCTGACAATACGGATTTAATAAGGGCACTTAAATGCGTTTTTTCGACAGGCCGCTATGTTTTTCTAGCCGTCATTTTTTCCCCAATAATATTTGAATATATTTTGAATCCTTCGATGTTACTTTTGAAGGACTGTTTGATGAATTTGAATTGATTTTCATTAGGAAACTTTTCATCGTAAATAAATTAGATGAGTCGGTTTGTTTATTTCACATTCAGTTCTCGTTTCTGCTTCAACTCGTACGGTCGTAGCGGGAGACAAAATAATTATGTCATGTGTAGGCCTAGCGCCTATGTGTAATGTGTGTGCACGATCGTACAAGCGGCGGAGTTTGAGAGAGCGGCGTAATGACAATTTTAAATTTGCGGTCAAAATCGTCAAATTTATTACGGAAGGATACATCTAACAACGAGTCAGCAAAGGTAGGCTTAGTTATATGTAGTTACACGATAAATCTTATTCGATTTTGCTAAATTTCGGTAATTTATTTGTTTTCGCCTCATTTTTACTCGGTAGCGTAGCCCAGTGAAGAATCGAACACCGTTGCACGTAGTCCCATGCGTACATTTTCTTTCTGTACGCGCAATGCCATTATAGTGCGCGGTCGGTCGATATAGACCCGGTCGGTGTGTTGAACACCTACCATACTAAAGCGATGAAATCACGATCGTTCAGGGGCCCGTTGCATAAAACTTACCGTTGAATTTCAATGGTAACTACCGTCAAAATTAGGCGTTACAGCCAATCAGCATCAAGGATTATAAAATTTACCGCTAATTTGAAGACTTACCGCTGGAAAGGAGCGGTAAGTCCAGCGGTAAGGGTTTTATGCAACTGGGGCCTGTTTCACAAAGGTCGCACTTAGTAAGTCAGACTTAGCGCTAGTCAATCTTAGTCTAAGTGCGACTTTTTAAGTCTGTTTCACAAAGTCAATCTTAGGCTAAGACTGACTTATTCGATTTGAATAATAATGTACGAGCCAAAAATATGCAAATTAGCCATTTGTTGTCTGCTGATGATTTTTGAGTAATTTCTGGAAGGGAAATTGCTTGATTTTCTGCAACTACGATTCATATGACATTACTGTATCATTCGTTATTCACAGTGCTCATTTACTGACTCATATTATTTCTCTTTTGTACATGAATAGCCGCTCGTTTGATGATTATTTTGATATAAGAGATGTTTTGTGCATGAGGCCTCTTTAATCCAGTCCCACATGTTTATATTGGACTGTGTGGAAGTTCGGATGAATGGGGTTGCTCGCGCAGCTCACAAGCAGCTAGCTGGCACTGATATGATCTCTGCATTCTGTACAACCATTCACATTGCACAATTGGTAACTGTGGACCTTGGTAGAAGAGGATTCTGGCTAGCCTCTCTTTGCACACGAAGAGAAGTTTTCTTTTCCAACTAGCTAGGGTTGGTCGTAAACTACAAATTTGTACAGAAGTGAGTGTAGCTTAATCTGTTAATGTTAGTCATTAGGTACAATGTAGGTCCTTGAAATTATGTAATTTGAGCAAGAGATGATTCATCGAAGGTTAGGAAGGGACTGAATATTATGAACTCTGTGACTGTGTGTGTTGTACCGGTACTTGTATTGTAATTTGTAGAGTCTGCTCATTACTAATACCATGTCATTAGACAATGTCTACATTAGCCCAACCAGACGCTGTTAATACGCTGTGCGAATAACTGGGCTGTGTATAGTTATGTCTACATATAAACTCTTATCTGTTCTAGTATTAGTATGACTATCAATTGAATTAAACATGGCTGTGCCTAACAGTTAGTGTAGAGTCTGTGCACTGTGTTATTAATCAAGATAGGGGCACAGTGCCACATCTTCATGATTTTGAAGAAAACAGAGTGCATGATTGCCCTAGACTGCATGTATAAGGTTAGTTAGAACCTTAATAAATCATGGCTAATGGCTATCAATTGGTCGAATTTTAAAGTCCAATTGCTGGGCCCTGAGTTGAATTGGGAAGTAATTGATGAAGTTATGCGTTTTCGGATTTTGGAATGTGTTTGAGAACTGCATCAATCAAGATTAGGCATAGAAACTACTAGACCTCTAACGTTTTCCGTGTAGGTCCTATACGTTACTGTAGCCTTTGATGCGAGGCAGAGGTGACTGTCTATTGGCTAACCGTTTCCTCTAACTGACACAAAATGCTGGGGGGGGGGGGTTATGTCTTATTTTGTTTTGTTTTTTGCTTCCAGGAAAAAAAAAAGCATTCATTAAGATGTAACTGGTACCGTAGAAAAGGAAACTTGGCTAATTTCATTGGCAGTCATGTGTAGAGGTAGACCAATAAATCTGCCTCTTGTCGGGTAGCCTCTTGTTAACTATATTTATACGGTCGCTAATGCAGTCGACCGTATTACAGACTGTACAGATACAATTAGGCTACCGAACAAGAGACAAATTTATCGGTCTAACCAGTTAGTGTAGATAGACACAGCCCCGTCCTGTACACAAGAAGTATAATATTTCAAACAAGTATAGGTCTAACTAATTTGTTCTAGGTTTTTCTAATTTGTTGTGAATGCATGATATTTGTAATGGATAGGCATGCATTAATATTCATGGGTAAGCAGCTGAGAAGATAACACAGGCAAGAAAGGATTGATAGAAATATAATTAATTTCCAAAGTCCAGATACATGTAGATTATATAGCTCTTTATGAGCTAAAATTTTGGTTTAACTTAAAACAGTTCAAACTATCAGTACATTTGTAGGTAGGGATCTATTTTTATGACTATTTTTAATTTGGACCATTGTTCAGTGAATAGTGTAGGAGTAGACCCTCTACGAAACTAGTGATTCTCTAGTTTGTTAAAAATACTGCCATCTCACTCAGGATAAGATAAAGTGGAAGAAATTAATGAATATTAGGAGTTGATAATGCTTTTGAACTTCCCATTTTGGAATTTAAGTCTGACTTTACGCATGGCTTCAGGCTATGCGTAGAGTTACGCAGGACTTGGTGGGACTTACGCATGACTTAAGCTTTGTGAAACAGGATTCAAAGTCCTGCGTAAATTTACGCAGGACTTAGGGATTTACGCAGGGTTTGGGGATTTACGCATGAGTTAAGTCAAACTTAAATCTTTGTGAAACACCCCCCAGGGCCCTGATTTTTCTTCGGTATTGTGTAAAATTGTCTAGTAGGGGCAAGCATTGCTTTGGTATTACCGGACGCATGGTATTACCGGACACGCACATTTTTGCGTACTAATGACATTCTGTACGCGCGAGACTTCGTAGATTAGCCTCACAGAACTTTGTGTGGACCGAAATCGCAAAACACGCCACATAAAAATGTAAAAACACGAAAAAATTCACATTTTACCTCAAATTCATAGTTGAGTGACCCGCACCTCGATTATAGTTAATATTTATGCATGTTTGAATCACATTTCGCGACTGAAATTCTATGAAATCCCACTCACATACAGGAAAAATGCTGAAGATTCTATTAGAACCAAAAGTTCACTTATCAATATCGGAAATTTGTAGCTATCGTCCTCAAACGCAATGACAATGACAATGACAATGACAATGACAATTTTATTTATCTCATGTCACCCAATCAGGGTATTGGAGATAACCATGTGAATTATACATTTGAGATTACATATCGACAAAAACAAACAAACAAACAAACAAAACAAAACAAAACAAAAACCAAAAAAAATAATAATAAACAAATAAAGAAAGAAAAATAAAAATAAATAATTATGAAAAAGTACAATGAAGGTACATAAATTTACTGGGGAAAAAAGAAAGAAAAAAAAGTTGTATAATGCTATGCAATTAACCAAATAACCAAATAACTAAATCTGTAACATAACTGTACAAGAAAAAATAATAAAACAATGCAAAAACAGGGATGGTCCTGGTTGGCACCAGTAAATGATACAATGCGGAAAATTGATATTCGAAAATGACAAATCAGACAGGAAATTAACATTTAATATAGTAACAATGTTTACCATAAGTTTTCTATGAGTTCTTGAAAAAAATCATTTTATGACAAAACTTAACTAAATTGAACGTGTTCTAGGATTGCAGGAGTTAAACATTTGTTCCATTTTCAACGTATTGGGTCTAGTAACAAAATATTTTTTTAAGATATAATTGCCTATCGTCGAAAACAGGGCATTCAAATAGGTAATGAAATTCGTCACCTAGTGTATTCATATCACAAAGACTATGTTACAGATCCTCATGTTCCTGGGAGTATCTGTGTATCTCCCAGAAACAATTGGTAAGTGATGGTTTGAACACCTAAACCTACAAAGAATAATTCTATCCCTCTTCGGGAGTTCAATCAAATAATTCTCAATATCAGAATTTAGTGATTGTTTGAATATACGATAAGTCTTGGTTTGTGAATTATCAAAGATAGTGGACGACAAATTTTGTTTGTGTATATCAACGAGTCGGCGCTCTACCGATGCTTTGATCCATTCACGACTTGTAGTTTCACACGTGTTCCACAGGTTGTTCATATAATTATTATTAAGCGTCGTGTGTATTTTCATGAGCCATGGTGAGCGATAGATATTTCGTTCAAAAAGTAATTTCAGTATCAAGTAGATTTTACCAGATAGTTTACTTTGTCCACTATGTACAAGATTGCTCCAAAAGTTTATCATTCTACTTTCAATGTATTTTTCTAATTTCAGCCTTCGTAGCTCGCCTAGAATCATACAATTTACAGTATTTTTTCGAACATGTAATATTTGTTTACAAAATTTCATATGAAATATTTCGATATCATAAACGATATCAAACCCCCAAATTTCGCTTCCATAAAGCAAAATTGGTACTACTAATTGATCAAATAATTCTAGAAGAATATCAATAGGCAAACGTAAATGATACGTTTTTGATAAAAGGCCATACATTGCCCTTCTCGCTTGATTGAGTTGTTTGGATTGTGCCTTACGGAACTTATTATTGTAACTAAAGGTGGTGCCAAGATACACGTATTCACATAGGCGCCGGAAGTGGGGGGGCAGGGGGGGCGGCCGCCCCCCCAATCCAAAAAGTGGGGGGGCAAAACGCATTTTTGCCCCCCCCCAAAAAAAATAAATAAATAAATAAGACAAAATAAATAAATAAATAATAATAATAATAATGATAAAAATAAATGAATAAACAAAGAAAATGAAATAAATATGTATATATATATGAATAAAAGGGAAAAAATATGGCTACAAACGGCAGCTTTTGGATTGTAAAATGTCAACATTTTCAAGCTCGCTCGCTTCGCTCGCTCGCATCCAGCAGTTGAGCCCGGTGCGCCTCCCCCTTAATTTCTAAAGCGAAAAACATAGCTACGACGGCAGTTGTTGGACTCTAGAATGTCAAAATTTTCAAGCTCGCTCGCATTGAACCGTTATGCCATGCTCCTAATGTTGCTGACAGTATACTTGCCAGTAGTTACGCCCGATGCCCCCACCCCTTAATTTCCAAAGCGAAAGATAAATATAGCTACAAACGGGAGTTTTGGGACTGTAAAATGTCAAAATTTTCAAGCTCGCTCGCTTCGCTCGCTCGCATTGAATCGTTATGCCACTATCCTAATGTTGCTGCCAGTAATTGCCAGCAGTTGCGCCCGATGCCCCCCTACTTAATTTCCAAAGCGAAAGGTATAGTTACAAACGGGAGTTTTGGGACTGTAACATGTCAAAATTTTCAAGCTCGCTCGCTTCGCTCGCTCGCATTGAATCGTTATGCCACTCTCCTAACGTTGCTGCCAGTAATTGCCAGCAGTTGCGCCCGATGCCCCCCCCCTTAATTTCCAAAGCGAAAGATACAGCTACAAACGGGAGTTTTGGGACCGTAAAATTTCAAAATTCTCAAGCTCGCTCGCTTTGCTTGCTCGCATTGAATCGTTATGCCATTCTCCTAATGTTGCTGCCAGTAATTGCCAGCAGTTGCGCCCGATGCGCCGCCCCATTAATTTTCAAAGTGAAAGATATAGCTACAAACCCCAGTTTTGGGACTGTAGAATGTCAAAATTTTCAAGCTTGCTCGCTTCGCTCGCTCGCATTGAATCGTTATGCCATTCTCCTAATGTTGCTGCCAATAATTGCCAGCAGTTGCGCCCGATGCACCCCCATTTATTTCCAAAGCGAAATATATAGCTACAATTAAAACTCCAGTTTTGAAACTGTAGAATATCAAAATTTTCAAGCTCGCTCGCTTCGCTCGCTCGCATTTTATTGTTATGCCATTCACCTTATGTTGCTGACAGTATATAATTTGTCGATCGTTTCACACCGTCATTCCATAATCCATGTAAGGAAAACTTACAATGTTCCTCAATGACTGCGTTGTTGAATGTATCACATTCCATAATGTATTGTAGTCCCATTATTGCTCACGCACACACGCACAAGCATACAGACCGTCAAAATTACTTTATGGTTCCCCCATGTTTCGACCCACCGTACGCCACTTTATTATATATATATATATATATATATATATATAATGGATGTGTGTGCGTGTGTGTGTGTGTGTGTGTATGTGTATATTGTGTAACATATGCATGGTCTAATCTTGAGCCCCCTCTTATGTTTGCCCCCCCAATCCAAAACTGCTTCCGGCGCGCCTGCGTATTCATCAACAACTTCTACGATATCACCATTAAATCTAAAAATGGGAATGTTCCGTACTTTTCCACGAGAAAATATGACCACTTTTGTTTTACTCGTGTTCACTTGGAGGTACCATTTTTTACGATATTCTGATAATGCATTGAGAGCATTTTGTAGTTCATTTTCAGAATTAGCAAGGACAATCGTATCGTCAGCATAACGATGCGGAATACTAAGTAGTTGTGCACGCAACTCATCACCCGCGCGTGCAGCTCCCATAGACAAAGCACGTATACTCTAACCAGTTGTCGATTTCTCACAAGGTTTTATTTGCGTGAACTGTTCGAAATGGTCAAGACAGACATTTTACTGTAAAATACGAAATTTGAGCCTCATTTGCCGATTTTTTTGTGTGTCATCCGCTCGGTGAGAATGTGTACGGTGATTTGTGGGATGAATTGTGATTCTGGTGCAAGGATTTAGGTGCGAAAGACCTCGATTATTCGATTACGAAAATCGCGTCCGGTAATACAATGCGATTTTGCACCGCACAAAACACCACTATTTTTAGAGGGGTATGTTTGAAGCATATTTTCTAAAAACTGGAACGAAGAATTGACGTAAGTTGGCTGAATTCTAAATTTCCATGAGTCTGTGAATAAGTGGTGTTATTTTTAGCCGAAATTTCATTCTATGAGTACGGAATTCAAAGCCACAAAGAAAAGCGTCCGGTAATAGGATGTGCCACCCTACTACAGACTACACCTCTAATCCTATCCTATCGTTACTTTTTGCTTTGGGCCGGATTCTGCATGATGGATAACGAGATAGGGTCTTTACTCTAGGCGTATTTAACATAGAACGTTAGCTCTTTTTATCTTAGGGGGACCATTTAAAGGATCCAATCCTGAGCCTGAGGAGTTCCTACGACCTAGTGGTGTATCCATGGGTTGTCAATTTATGCAATCTGAATTAAATTTGTTAATTGTAATGCCAGTAATAAAGTACGGTAAGTATGCTTTTGCTTCCAGCGATCACTGACTGAGTATAGTACAGTAGACTTGTAGATACAGTAGTTGAAGTCGTTTACTGCCGTTGCCTCTACATTAACAGCTTCCGCACAAATGCTATTCCAAGTAGAATCTATTTTCTAGAAAGGAAGTTCAAGTCTCTGGCTGAAAGAGTTTAGTTAACTTGAAAATTCTTTCCTACTTTAAGTAAACCAGAAAATATTTTAACTAAGTAAACCATATGGGATTTCCCTATGATGAAAGGAAAATAGAAAGTCTAGTGAAATAAGCAATGCCAATAACCTATATTGAAATATCCAACGTTACTACTAGTACTAGTGTCACCTGGTAACCTTCGGCCTTCAGGTGAAATAAATTGCTTTATAGTGTAAAGGAAATACTAGTAGCTCACCTTTGTAGGGCTACCCCTCGCCCTATGTCTTACAATAGTAAAACAAATGTAAGGACAAGTTCATGGCCGACGGAACCGGGGGGGGGGGGGGGGCTGTGTATTCATTGGTGCACTTTTTGTGCACCATACAAAGGAATAGCCGAATACATGAGGTGTCATCACTTTGGGCACACTTTTTTTAAACCCAGAAGTACGTAATTGGCACTAAAAAGAAATAGAGTCTTGAGATAGAATTATCTCAAATGAGTGTTAGCGCGGTAAGGTATGTATTTGCGCTGAAATACTTTTTTTTTTCTTGTTAGCTGAAGAAACCCGGAAGTGGAAGGAGAAAGATGAACTAAAGGTTTTTTTTTTTCACATGTCAGCTGAAGAAACCCGGGAGTGGAAGGAGAAAGATGAGCTAAATGTTCTCTTTTTTTTCGCATGACAGCTGAAGAAATCCGGAAGTGGAAGGGCAGAGAGGAGAGTTGCGCTGAAGACTTTTCTTTTTTTTTTCTTTTTTTTTTTTGCTTGTCAGCTTATGAAGCCCGGAGGTGGTCCCCTTCCTCCCACCCCCACCCCGCACGTTTGAAAACGCTCCGCCGACCCTGAAGTATGTACTTACTAAATAAGACTGAGAATAGCAGTCCGCAGGTATGAATGTTATCAATTATACCCACCAGAGCTTTCTCTGAAAGGAATTAAAATTTGAAAGAGCTACGATCGGGCCATTTAATTTCCTACATGTATGGACGTACTTACGGTTTATTAGAACGTTTCCAGTTAAAAATCTACTCAGGCAATGGCTTGGTCAGGGCACATTGGAGGCGACTTTGGTTCTCAGAGCACGTGGCCCGACGGGACGCCCATCGGTCAAGTTCCATCGACCTCATCAGGAAGACGAGCAGGGGATCGAGTGCTAGGAGTTGAGGTCGGTGCTGGAGGGGGAGGGGAGAGAGTGCACCTAAAGGATCTTACCGCCCACTCGACCAATGTGGTAAGCTGGAAAGTTGGAGGCAAATTAAGCTCCTTGCTGTCTCATTTAGCATGGCGCTATTTTTTTTTTCAATCATTCATAGAAGTAAGCATGATGATCATCCAGCCCATCCAGACGCTGTGAGAACAATCATATACAGCGACTGGGCTGTGTATAGTTAGATGATCATCTAGAATCTAGCTGGAGTGAAAATGATTTGGACCAAATCACATCAATATTCATTAGTGTCTAATTAATCCAATTGCAGTCATGAATTAAAAAGGTATATTGTTTGCCAGCTCACTAGATCCCCCTATGCGTTTCAGCATTTAAACTATAATCTATTTCTCCTAAATCTAGGTCTAGAAAGTTTTTCTAGATCTACTTGAAAAGTCATGGAACAAATACAATGTATGTTATTTTCAGTGCTTGTAAGGAAATATTTCCATTTAACATTTTATAATCTTAAACATGATTTAGTGTCTATTAAAATTTCTTGAGCTAGCTCACGCTTGTGATGATGCGGAATGACTTTCCGTTAGCCGGCATAGGTACCACGGTACATGTAATGATATTGAAAAATAGAAAAAAAAAAAAGAAATGCAGTAAAAGTATCATAAAGAATTATTAAGTAAAGATTGAGTCAAAGACAATAACTTACTTGTCTGTCAGAGTGTTACAATGCTTTTTACTGATAAATGGCGCGAGATAAATACTGTTTCATCATTATCATTATCATCTAAGGATATAGTACCTGGTCCTGGGCTGTCATCGTGAGTGGCATCCTGATAAACGCAGCTTGAATAAACATTAAAATGCTAACTTAGAATTCCACTTTCCTTGTATTTATTAAAACGTTTGAAAGACTTATTGCAGCGACAAAGAAATGAAATTGTGTTCCACTACACGGAAAGAGTAAGCATGTAGACTTATTTCGTTTCTAATCTCTTTCACTTCATCCAACACATCTCACCTCCGATTTCTCTACCGATGTTCACACACGCAGACAGTGGTTGGGCTTGTGATTGCTAAGCAGCATCCGAGAAAAGTGCCAAGCAAGACAAGTGAGCAGTCTTTATTACTTTTGTTTTCTTTTTCACCATCTCTTCTACCTTGTTATTTGTGTGAAGTAACATGCACACTGTGTTCAGTTGACTACGATAAATGAGAAGATGAAATATCAAACAAACAGTGAAATACTAATCAAGAGTGGACATTAAAGGGATAGAAAAGGTCTCACTTGTTAATCCAAAACATTGACATTGGTCACAGTCATGTGCATGCAAGTTTAGTGGAGTACGTGTATTCCCGTTATAACAAACAAAGTCATAACAAAATTACGGGTACAACGAAGCATTATCCGCTCTGTCTTTTAATGTTTATTTATTCTCATATAACGAAATTTCGATTTGTTATAGCGAAAGAAAATTGATGTCCTAATCCGTTTAAGAATTGTAACAGTTTGTCAACGATAGCTTTTGAAGGGAAGGTGATAACAGTTACCAATTAATCATTGACAATCACCTGACAATGACTGACAAAAAAAAAGTACAAAAGCTGAACCAGTTTGAGAGTGGTTAAGGTGAAAATATTGGCTATATAACTGGAAATGCGTCTTTTTTTTTCCGGACACTCTTTCCGAAAATGTGTAAAACTTAAAAGTCGCACAATATGTTAGTACTTTCTGTCCGAATCTAATCAGCTTATACTGATATCTCTGCTTTATCACACTCATCTTGTCCGTGTCAATTTATGAAATCGAGTTTTCTGTAGGGAAATTCTCCATTGGGTAATTTACGGCAAAGGAAAAGTTCTTGTGACTATCATATTGTAATTTCTGCAAAGATTCTAGCGAAAAATTGAGAATGTCACCAATAGAGTTGATTCCATACTATTGCGATAGAAACCCCCCCTGCCGTGTTTTCATTGTGTTTTCATTGAAACACAAGATTTCTCACAACAGAACGAATTTTATTTCACTCTCACGCTTTAGAAGTAAAAGTGTTCGGTTTGGATGACGGGGTGACGGTGAGATTTTCATTACAGAAACTGAATGTAAATCCCACAAAACCTGCTTTTGTTCTTCTAGACTCCTGGGGGGGCATTTCATGAAGCAGTTTGGTCGGATATTTTTCTGACAAACTGTTACAAGCTACTGAAATCCTTGCATCTGATTGGCTGAGAGCAAATTTGTCCGACAACTTTGTCGGACAAATGCTTCATGAAATGCCCCCCTGACCAGTTGATTTTCCTCACCATTCCTGAGATCCCTCCCATTCTGCGTTAGGAATTCCAATGATAGCTAGCAAGAGGTTGGCATTAATAAACGGGAGGTACAACCTTTCATCGCTTTGTATGTTTTGTCTACCCGTTTGCTCTTCAAAGGCCCCGGTACTGACCGGTCCGTGCTAAGTTTCACCCTTCGAGACTCCCCGGTCGACTTCATCAATGCTACCTGCTGGGGATCCCGTGAACACATTCAAGGCCTGGGTGACAAGTTCTGCATAGGGGACCTGGGTATGCAGGGTGGTCCACGAGGGGTTTTAGCATGTCGCTGCAACATGCTAAAATTCTTGTGCAACATCCTAAAAAGCCAGCAACATGCTATGCAACATCCTCAAGAATTTGCAACAAGCTCAAAGTAAAAGTATTCAAAAATGTGCAAAACATGTGCATAACATAAGAAACATCAAACTACCAGGTACTTTAGATATTTGTGTGCAAAACATGAGAGAGAACATTGAATGTAAGCAGCACAAAGAGAGATAAGCAGCAAAATATTGCGTACTATGTACTCATAGTGTGCGCTCTGCACATATTCAATTTCTGCAATATTCTCAGATTCTGAGCTTGCAACATGCTAAAATTTCAAGTTGTGGACCACCCTGGGTATGTGTTCCAATACAGCACTTTAACCAAAATCTGCTCTGAAAAGGGAAGAAACGAGAGGAAATTAATCGGTAAAACTAAGCAAGGAATATATAATTATGTTCAACTTTGTGGCGTCATATGAAAAGTAGAAGGACTATAACTCAGTAAGCCACCGCAAGAGTTTATTTAGCGATTCAAATGAGATTTTACCTCTTACATGAATATTCCAGCCATCCCATTTTCTAAAATTGTGTACGAAGTAAGACAGTATTCCATGGCGTTGGGAAAATATCATTTCACAAAATGTAAAATCAAAATCAAACGAATAAGAAGAAAAAGAAGACTAAACAAGTGTTCAACTAATACGCCTTTGCTAACTTTAAGAGATCAGTTATTATGGGGTTTAATAGATTTACTAAAAGTAGTGACATCTACTGGTACTTAGTACTTTATGATATGTACGCCTACACTATAACAACCTGTTAATCTCCCCTGGAAGAATCTGCTTCGGCTGTCGGGACTGTATGTACCGCAAATGGAGAACTCTTGCAAACGTTTCATATCTACCTAAGATAAATTAAGGAATCCATATTTGCATACTGTGGCTGCCTATTATCATTTGTTTAGGGACTGCCGTTGTTGGGTGTTCTGTTGTTGCTGTTGTTGTTGTTTTCGTAACGAGAGGTTGTGGAGTTTCTTCTTCTTTTTTTAATAGAGATATTACTGCCATGACATATCTGCAGATTCGATCCCCCAAACATTACAATTACGATAACGTCAAAAACTTCACACAGAGACAAGACATTAACCAATAATGCCACAATCTTGCAAGTACATGTGCAAATAAGAACCTGCATTGATGTGTGTGTTTGAGCATTCCAGTGCCGATTTCATGATTGTTGTGTCTTCTCTTCTACTTTAAAGTTGAAATAACCAACCCCCAAGTGAGAACCAAATCAAACAGTGAGATCGAAGAGCGCTATCATCCCTGGACCCCGAGGTAAGAATACATGAGGTACTGTCCGTGCTAACATTTAAACAACCTCCTGTAGCTTTGGGTTCACTGCGGACCAAAGTGGAGCAAGATTGTTATGTTATTTCACATACGAGATATTTCTCTCAGTGAGAATCTTCGAGGGAAAGCCCCGCCATTTTGCGTGTCGTGGTAAATCACAAATTGAGATAAGAAGGGAACTCCGGAAAAATAAGATGTAATATCATTATTTTATTTAATTATTACTCCGTTCCCAGCGAGATATACCCATAGCCTTTGCACATGCAGTAGGCTACTCTCCTACATTCCCGCTTCAAATGGGTTAAAGATGTGTCAGGTGTACGGTTCTCACTTATTCTTTAATAACCTATACAAATTTATGACGCTGTCTGTAAATGATAAGTCTTCTTGGCAAAGCCTCGCGTTTTGTGGGAAATATGAAATGTTAAGTTTCCAAAAAACACCCCAAAAAAGGCATATTAATCAATTCATATGTTATGCATTATACCCTCTGAGTATCTAAGTTTTACTTACAAGCATTATCCAATATCGCACAAGGCTTAAGAATTTCGAAAATATGGCAAGACGTTTGACCTGAGTCAGAGATTTATCATTTTATCGAAAGTGCAGGGATAGAAAGTCATTTCCATCCCACATTGTTTTGGGTTCGTAGTGCCTTCCAGCTAACGGTGAGCGAAAGATACTCAAAGCTAAACCTTTACGATGGCTGGCCTGTTGAGTCTCTGGGTGCTCTCCAGCACACACCGATAAGGGACAGCGCGGATTACTACACACTCGGAGATGTCCTGGCTAATGGACAGAACCTACACAGAGAACATATCAACCTTCTTGCACTGGTGAAAAAGGTAACACTTCACTCAAATCTAATGCCCTGTTTTTGTCATGAAAATCACAACCATTTGACAACATAGCTTTCAGTTTTTTCATCACATTATGGTACACGTACTGATTTTGTATAACACGTATTCAAATGTTTTGGTAAAATTACATTTTTGTTGGAATAAAATAAATGAAACGAAGAGAACAAAATGACCTATTGTGTATTAATCTGACTTAGTTTACACGTTACAATATCTGGGCCCTGTTTTATGAAGAGTTATAATTCACTATTTAGCTGATTTCTATCATAAGTCCAAGGCAGCCTGTGTGGTAAGGGAATTTACAATCGATTATATCTTTTAATAAAACGGGGCCCTGAATTGCTTAGATATATACATAGCGCCACTCTGTTTCTTGTATTAAGTATTACTTATCTTAAATAAAAAGTAAAATCAAACCTAAAGACAAACAAAACACGTTTGTAGATCACACCAGCCATGGAATGAAGGTATTTGCACCAATTTAAGACACAATCACATAACTTCCAGCGACGTTCAAATACCAGGCTCGTACAATCAATCGTCTCTAATTTACCTGCATGATTCTGTGACATCATAGCTGCAAAGCAGGCTTGCTTCCAAAATCTTGAAAGAGAAGGATTTCCTCCAGTCAAAATTGTGTGTAAGTATGTAATGTAGATAATAATTTTTTTTTTACCTATATTTGTTCTTCCGTGTAACAGGAATTTTGTTTTAACAGTGTTCGTCATAACGGGAGTGCACAGTATGACTATATAGTTTGTTGACCTCACACTTTACACCAGGTCGGAATTGCGAAGGACATTGTGACGAAAGAAGGCAGAGAGACCAAGAGATGTGAGGTCACCCTGTTTGATGACACGTGTACCACTTTTCCCCTCGTCATGTAAGTCATTCGCAACGTGTAGTCAGAAGAGATTTAACCCTTTCCGACGAACATGTGTATTGTCCCCGTATGCAGTATATGAGATCTACCGGGGTTCTGGAGGGTAACGGGTTAATGGAGGAAATTCGCAAATACCGCAAAAAGTTCCCACTTATGTTTCAATGTTACTGCTATTACTGGTACTCTTCCTGCTTCATATTCTTCTACTACAATTCCTATGCTGTATTTTGCAATGACAACTTTACATATTCTTATACATCTACTACCACCACTATGGTAATAAGAATAAAAGCCCATCCTAATGAAACGTATTAGATAGCCCATGGAAAATGCGCTTTATAAACACATCTATCCAAAGGGGTAAGATCTTTGTGATTGTATCGGTAAATCGTTATTTAACACCACTAGCTTTGTGATATGAATAGGTCTGCCGACCTATAGAATCAGAATTCAGAGAAAAATAAAACTTCTTAAATCATGACATCAGACTTTAATAGATCAATTACGTTGTGTGCAGCCAATGAGAATGTACAGCTGTAAGATAGTAGACCAAAATGATAGACCAGTACAACTTCTCCTATAACTCACACAAACAAAGGCACTGCTACCATTACCACTACAACCACTGAACTGAACTGAACTTCTATTGCTGTTGATACTGCAACAAGTCTGATTGATGCAGTTGCGGCTATACTTGATGCAAACCATGACTACTGCTGTGTTGCCACATCAACCAATTCTGATATAAAATTATTGCAAATGGTCAATGTATTGAATTATGCAACCTTGAAGGCACTGATGAAGATGTGAATTGAAGCAAATTAACGACGCGGCAATATAAATGAGACCGATAGACAAGAAGAAATCCTTGGAAGGAAAGGAAGAAGCAGTAAATATTACTGAGTGTATACAAGTAATTCGCCATTTTTTGTCACTTTTAGTACACGCATGTCATCCTTTTTGTCCTGTCCTTGTCCAATCTCTTTCTCTCTCTCTCTCTCTCCTTCCCCTCCCCTTGTTCATTCAACGTATTGTTTAAACTCGCACATAGACTTATAGACCACAGAAGAGAACTATTTTATATTACTGCAGTCTTAATTATGTTGCCTTGCTCGTTCAATCGTCGTTGGTTTGCAGTTCAGACAAAGTTCGCGATGAAAACATATAATAGGAACGTGGCGTTCAAAACGAAAAGGTTAGATGGCGAAAATCCTAACGCTGTCACGCCTCTCAAGCACCTTCTTTTGCTATTAATGTCCTTGAAGACCTTCATTCTCTTCACCAGTGTAGGCAGTACAGCTTTTTTATTTCATTTTAACTAATAGACATTAGCCTCCCCTGTGTCCACACTATCCCTGTGTGAAGAGCGAACGAGAACGTCGCGTGCCAACTTCTTGATGTAATGCCTTGTTTTGACATTTCTTACAATTGGTGATTTGATAAACTAAATTAGATCTCTGGGGGCACAAGGACTCGCTATTTATTCCTATCAAGGTTAGATAGGGAGATGAATTTGTCTCCATAAGTTTTTCTATGCTCAGCGTTCCGTTTCTTGGCTGCCATTTGCAGGCCACCGCTCTGTCACGTGTACAATCCGCCATGAACACTCCGAACCAGGTAGACCGGGGGCCCAGAAGATTTATTCAGCTGAAAAGGGTCACACTTTTTAATGGTCTCATCATATAAGGATGTGTCCAAGGGTCAATAAAATGAATTGCTGGCAAGTCACATCCTGTACCGTAAGCCTAGGGACCACAAAAAGGGACCCCGAAAAATGGATTTATTCAGCCGAAGGGGGTCACGGACAAAAGTTGGTGGATATTGTTCCTTTGGGTGTACTTATCATGAAAACAGCAATGCCAGCTATTTTATCCTGTACGGGGCCCCAGACAGTAGCTCCAAAGGGCCCTACAAATATGGTGTTATTCAGCTGAAAAGGGTCACAGCTAATTTCTTTTGCAATGGAAGTAGTTCCCATCAGAGATATCCAAAACACCAATGCCAGCTATTTTATCCTGTACGGGGCCCTAGACAGTAGCCCCAAAGGGCCCCACCCCCCATAGGCCTACGTACAAACACACACAAACATTGATTTTATTCAGTTGAAAAGAGTCACGGCTAATTTCTTTTGCAATTGAAGTAGTTCCCATCAGAGATATTCAAAACACCAATACCAGCTACTTTATCCTGTACGGGGCCCCAGACAGTAGCCCCAAAGTGCCCCCCCCCCCCATAGGCCATACGTACAAACACACACAAAAATTGATTTCATTCGTGCAGCTGAGAAGAGTCACGGCTAATTTCATTTGCAATGGAAGGAGTACCCATCAGAGATATCAAAAACACCAAAGTCAGTTATGTTATCCAGTACGGGGCCCCGGACAATAGCCCCAAAGGAGCTTCCCCCCCCCCCCCCAACACACACACACACACACATTAGTTTCATTCAGCTGAAAAGAGTCACAGCTAATTTCTTTTGCAATGGAAGTAGTACCCATCAGAGATATCCAAAATACCAAAGCCAGCTACTTTATCCTGCACGGGGCCCCAGTCAGTAGCCCTAAATTGCTCCCTCCTCCCCCCCCCCCCCCCCCCCCCCCACACACACACACATTGATTTTATTCAGCTGAAAAGGGTCATGGCTACTTTCTTTTGCAATTGGAAGTAGTAGGCATACTCATCAGAGATATCCAAAACACTAAAGCCAGTTATTTTATCCTGTACGGGGTCCCAGACAGTAGCCCCGAAGTGCACCCCCCAACACACACACACACACACACACACACACACACACATTAGTTTCATTCAGCCAAAATGGGTCACGGCTAATTTCTTTTGCAATGGAAGTATACCCATCAGATATATATATATATATATATATATATATATATATATATTGGTTTCATTCAGCCGAAAAGGGTCACGGCTAATTTCTTTTGCAATGGAAGTAGTATCCATCGGATATCAAAATACCAAAGTCAGATATTTTATCCTGCACGGGGCCCCAGACAGTAGCTCCAAAGTGTTTTGCTTTATTCTCTTTATTGTTTGCATCTCTTCTTCTTAAATATGCGCTCCTTCGTCTTCATTTTCGCGACAACGACAACGCGTCCTCCTCCTCCTAATCATCATCAGTAGCCCCAAAGTGCCCCCCTCCACATTACACACACACACGCACACACACACACACACACACACACACACATTAGTTTCATTCAGCTGAAAAGGGTCACGGCTAATTTCTTTTGCAATGGAAGTAGTACCCATCAGAGATATCCAAAATACCAAAGCCAGTTATAGCCCCAAACACGGGTAATTTCTTTTGCACTGGAAGAAGTACCTATCAGAGATATTCAACACACCAAGGCTAGTTATTCTATCCTGCACAGAGCCCCAGATTTACAAATTCTTTTGTAACGTTGATATCAGGGCCTACTGAACAGAGATATCACAAACACTAAAGCAAGTCATCTTATCCTGTATACGGGGTCCCATAGGTTACAGTAGCAAAACACTCAAGAAATTTGCAAAGGAAGCATACTTCTGCATGGTGCACAACCAAGATGACGATATTACGAAAACCAGTCATTTCATTTTGTACTGGGCCCAGGTTACAGTAGCCATAAAGTGCCCCTCCCCCACATAATTATTATGACATCATTTAGCTGAAAAGAGTCATAGTTGTTTTTCTTTTACAATCGAAGTAGGCCTTAGTTTACATCATAGATACCCAAAACATCAAAGCCAGTTAGGTTTTCCCAGCCAATTTCGCACTTTTGTTGGTTCATTTGATAGAAGGTTCGAATTCGTAAAATGGGTATTCAAATTGGCTGGTACCCTACGTTCATTCAAATTCGCCTTGACTTGCCGAAAAGGGTATTTCAGTCATTAAATTTCGCGAAAGACAGACAAATTCCAAACGTGTTCATTCAAATTCAAATCATGCTATTTCTTTGTTTCAGATCATTTTAACATGTCTTTCTATGTGTGTTTTCGTTTCATCTATAAATTACTGTTATAAAGCAGTAAATGTATCATATTGATCTAGTATAACTGGATTTGGTTGTTCTGTAACCAGACTGGTAACGCTCCTTCTCTTTCATATACATGTCATTATAGGCCTATACGTGTACCAGTAATGCAGATTAACTTCATTTTTATAGTCATGACAGCACAATAGATACAGACGTATATCTCTAGAAGACATAGAAAGAATTATCTAAAAAAAAACATTTGAGGATCATAACCTTTACTTCTTGGAACTGGCCGACCGCTCGTAATAAAGCGCTCGTAACGGCCAGATAATTTGTGGCTTCTTACTTCTTTGGATTCGAAAAGCACGTAAAAAAAAAATGGTGTCAAAGTCTCTTAAAAGAATACGAAAACATGAAATGCTATGATGCTTACAAAACAATAACTACGACGAAAGAAAATAAGGAAAGAGGCCAAGCATGAACATATCTGTTTAATTGACTGTAGAACATGTTAAATTAGATGGCCAGAAATCAATTTGAATGAACGAGCGCAGCATGTAATCACGTGACTATATCATTATGAATTTATGAATGAACGGATATTGGAATGGTACTTGTCTTATATATGGATTTCAGTTGAAAAAGTGTTATTTAGAATAAGGTTAGAGGTAATGTGAATGTTTCAAAATAAATTTGCATGAAGAGATTAATATGACATTGAACTACCATGTCATCTAGGCGAAATTTTTGCTAAATTTAATTCAATATTAAAGAATTCGATTAAAAGAGGTGCGATATTGGCCCGGATGCAGGGCCCTTGACAGGTAAAGCCCCAAGGTATTCCCACTCCATATGAATTAATTGTTTTTAGGTGAAAAGAGTCATGTATGCCTATTTTCCTTGGCAGTGGAATCAACAGCTGAGATACGTAAAACACAAACCCATCCAGTTAAGGGGCCCCCAGCCAGTAGCTGGAAAGTGCTCCCGTATTATTTTATTCTAAGTGAAAAGAATCACTGCTGTTATTTCTTTTTCAATGGAAGTAGTACTCAAGGAGGTATCAAAAACACCGAAACTAGTTATATAGCTGTACGGGGCCCCACGGAGTGTTCCTAAAGTGTCCCCACACGTAATTCCACTATCAAGATCTGCATCCCGATCTATTCAATCTGTCAGATCGGGAGAGAGCGGCAAAAGTGTACGGGGACCGGGAGCATCGTAGCAGCAGCGTTTGGGTGATGGGGTTGGATCTGGCAATTTTACAGATCGGGAAGAAATTTTGAACTGGTTCAAAATTTCTTCCTCATCTCCCCATCAAGATTGACCTATTTTGAATCGTAGCTCAAACGGGGAGAGAGCAGTGACAGTGTAAATACCGCGAGATGAGCGTAACAATTCCAGGTTTTTCTAACCGTAGTAACAGCGGCACAAGAACGGGAAATATAGTCTAAACTAGACACCGACGACATGGTCCCGCTGCTGCGCCGTTTTCTTGATCAAAGCACGACCTTCCCGCTTTAACGACGCTCTCACTAAGTTCTCTACTCTCGTATAAAATCAAGGCCTGTTCCTACGACGCTTCATTCCTGCTTCGATAACGCTGTTGGCCACTTTAGCTACGCTGTTCCTACTCTTTCCCAGACTCAATTATGCACGTCTTCCACTCTCGCCGCTCTAAAATCGAATGTAGCCGATACGCTGGAAAATGTTTGCCAGAACAGCAAAACTGATGATGATGAGGAGGACGCGTTGTCGTTGTCGCGAAAATGAAGACGAAGGAGCGCATATTTAAGAAGAAGAGATGCAAACAATAAAGAGAATAAAGCAAAACACTTTGGAGCTACTGTACGGGACCCCGAGCAGGATAGAATATCTGACTTTGGTATTTTGATATCCGATGGATGCTACTTCCATTGCAAAAGAAATTAGCCGTGACCCTTTTCGGCTGAATGAAACCAATATATATATATATATATATATATATATATATATATATGTGTGTGTGTGTGTGTGTGTGTGTGTGTGTGTGTGTGTGTAGGGGGCACTTTGGGACTACTGTCTGGGGCCCCGTACAGGATAAAATAACTGGCTTTAGTGCTTTGGATATCTCTGATTGCAAAAGAAAGTAGCCGTGACCCTTTTCAGCTGAATAAAATCAATGTGTGTGTGTGGGGGGGGGGGGGGGAGGGGGAGGGGGTAAGGGAGCAATTTGGGGCTACTGTCAGGGGCTACAGTCTGGGGCCCATGCAGGATAAAATAACTGGCTTTGGTATTTTTGATTTCTCTGATGGGTACTAATTCCATTGCAAAAGAAATTAGCCGTGACCCTTTTTCAGCTGAATGAAACTATTGTGTGAGTATGTGTGTTGGGGGGAGGGGGGCACTTTGGAGCTACTGTCTGGGGCCCCGTACAGGACAAAATAACTGGCTTTGGTGTTTTGTATGTCTCTGATGGGTATACTCCTTCCATTGCAAATGAAATTAGCCGTTACTCTTATCAGCTGAATAAAGTAAATGTGTGTGTGTGTGTGTGTTTGTACGTAGGGCTTATAGGGGGTGGGGCACTTTGGGGCTACTGTCTGGGGCCCCGTGCAGGATGAAATAGCTGGCTTTGGTGTTTTGGATATCTCTGATTGGTACTCCTTCCATTGCAAAAGAAATTAGCCGTGACTCTTTTTAACTGAATAAAATCAATGTTTGTGTGTGTTTGTACGTAGGCCTATGGGGGGTGGGGCCCTTTGGGGCTACTGTCTAGGGCCCCGTACAGGATAAACTAGCTGGCATTGGTGTTTTGGATATCTCTGATGGGAACTACTTCCATTGCAAAAGAAATTAGCCGTGACCCTTTTCAGCTGAATAACACCATATTTGTGGGGCCCTTTGGGGCTACTGTCTGGGGCCCCGTACAGGATAAGATAGCTGGCATTGCTGTTTTCATGATAAGTACACCCAAAGGAACAATATCCACCAACTTTTGTCCGTGACCCCCTTCGGCTGAATAAATCCATTTTTCGGGGTCCCTTTTTGTGGTCCCTAGGCTTACGGTACAGGATGTGACTTGCCAGCAATTCATTTTATTGACCCTTGGCCACATCCTTACATGATGAGACCATCAAAAAGTGTGACCCTTTTCAGCTGAATAAATGCTCTGGGCCCCCGGTCTAAGGCTTTTGCGTCAACATCTGGTTATGAACAGGATCGAGGGCGCTAGTCTGAAATATGAATATCCGTCAGTCCATTGGAGCCATATATCTAAATTATGGCAAATGCATTCCTTTCAGTTTGATATCTTTCGTTACGGGGGTAAAATATTTCCGAGATTCTTGAGAAAAAAAAAACCCAAAAATTGATAACGTGTACAGCTGCGATATCAAGCATAACTCACTTATTTACTTTGATGTATTTGTCAATACGACTATTCGTTTCAAAAGTGCAAATCCATTATAAGTACTAGCATACATGACAAAATAATATTCTGCGTTCAAACAGCTGTGTGAATTCAAAAATATTAGATGTTTCTGTTGGAAATTGAAAAATGAATGAATGAATGAATGAATGAATGAATGAATGAATGAATGAAAAAAAAAGGTGGACATTTCATTCTCGGTAGTAAACCATGACTTTCGGTAAATAAATTCTTAAGAAATAAGTAGAATGCCGTGGAAACAAGACAGAAGGAAGTAACTGTTTTGGCATTGCATGCAATATAATGATGCGAAATGTTAAATTATTATGTCTGCCTTCTCAATGAAGCTGGGACGAAGAAGTCATCAGTCATGCGCAACAACAATGGGAGGCAAGAGAGACAGGTATTTATTCTTGACACTACTGAAGTATCGCTGTTGTAATATGTGAGTGATGTGTGTGTGTGTGTGTGTGTGCATGTGTGTGTGCGCGCGTGCGTGTGTGTGTGAGCGAGAGATTAGTAGAGCAATGGAATTTACTTTTATTTGAGTATGAGTGGTTGGTTTAGTGTGCACGTGTATGTGTGTGTCTTTGAAAGTGTGTCTTTGTCTCTCTACGTGTTCAATACGTAGGGCCTATATTTGTGACTTACTATTAAACGGGAGTGATCATGAGTGTAACGCTGAGTACAAGTATTGGTCTTTGTTTGAATGTGAGCTTGAGGTATTGGTAAAATCACGTGAGTGTAATTTGTAGGCATGTGCCTGACATTGTCATGATTGTACTACATGTGTTGGTGGCTGTGGGTGTTCCTCTGTATGTGGTTCTCTTCTACGTAATATAGACCCATCTTCTACAATTATTTCTTCACACACACTGTGTGTTATCATTGCTATAGTAATATTCGATCATGTACAAATATATTTTGCTATCCTTCAAACGTGATGTCACATGACTGTGTTGCCATAACCTGCATTAAAGTGTCTCACATTGCCCGGTCTGTTAAACCATTTGATATTGCCTGTTGGGAAATCAGTATCATAGTTGACTTCGGGTTCGAATACGTTATGCCTCGATTCAAGGTAAAATAAGTCAATATCACCCTCCACAAAAAGGTTGTGCGCGTTATACAACATTTGATGTGCTTACATAATTACATAAATTGAATCAAAGGAGCGTTTTGATGGTTCCATTTATCCCTGTAAATGGGTATCTGCTGGTCCAATGTCACTGTTAGGCCTAGTTACCTTTTGCTTTTTAACCGTACGGGACTTTATTATTTAGCCGTTCATGTTTCTAAACCCTTCGAGTCACACAGATATAGACACAGTGGACTCCCGTTATAACGAAGTCGGCAGTTTTCTTTTGTAATATCGAAGTTTCGTTGTAACCGAACAAATAAGCAATAAAAAAAAGAGCGGATAATGTTACGGTCTGAATTTTTACTTCGCTGTAACCGGAATTTCGTTACAAAAGTGTTCGTTATAACGGGAGTGCACTGTACTATGATCATTGTAGAACTCACCGAAAAAGAGATTTGATTTAGCTATGTTTGTATACTTTCGATGCCCAGTGATCTTTGCTGTCGACGTGCTGGTGAAGTATGATGACTTCCGCAACACAATGATGGCTACTGTAGATTCCAAGACTGTCTTCATCACCAACCCTGGTACGTCAGTATAATGATTGATCCTTAAACTGTCAAATTCAAAGGAGGAACATATTTCATCCAGTGAAGTAGAGCATCCTTGATGTTGGACTCGTAGACCCCGTGATAAGAGAACAGCTGCCCTGTGCTGATGTTCTTATACTGGTCTCCTCACACGTGTATAGGCTTATACACGCCGATAATTTCCCTCGTTTTCCTCTCATGTTATTTAACCAAGTAATGAAGCGGATCAAACCAAATATTTCATGATGCTGTTAAAGCTGAATAATCATTGTTTAGGTAACAATAAATTGCATATTCATCCCATTAGAATTAAGTACAAATGTATCAGACTCGGCTTATCTGATATCCGGCACTGAATAGTTAGAAGTTTTCTCGGCATCATGTAGAATCTAAAAGCGTTGCCAAAAATGAAGAAAAATGGATGCTGAATCAACTGAAGAAGTTCAGATAAAGTTGGTAACATTAAAATGACTCACAAATCTCTCGAACTTACCGACACTGAACCTACAGACATCCCCCCCCCCAAAAAAAAAGGCAACAACACTCATCTAAATTGTGTTCAACCCATAGAATATTCCGTTGTTACACCAAAGCTACACACTCGCATCGTAACAGTAGCAGAGGAATTTATTTATTGTAAAGACAAGTGAATAATGCAGTAAGATCAGTCTCTATTAGTCACTTATTTGACAGTCTTTATTGTCGAGGACGGTATGCCTAGATTGATTAGGTACCCATTCCTTGAATATCAATCATGTCTGTCGCTTGACGGGAGAAATTGGAAAGGTGGGCGTAACGGCTGATGGTTTGATCTTGTGGTTCAACCATCAGATACACGTGAAGCGCACTCGCTGTACAAGTATGGCAAGACTTTCTTACAGGATGATGAGAATGAAGACAACAACAACAAAGACAATGTTGACTGTAAGTACGACATTTAGGAAATAATCACTCTGACTTTTAATTATTTTCCTTATTGTTTGAGGGCAGCTTGGCATGAAGTTTATGTTTTATCATTCCAGTATACATTTGAAACTATAGGATGGGGCCGAAGTTTCATTTAATTCTTTTCTTTTTTCATTTCTGTCTACTGATACTGCGCCAGATTTGAAATAGTACGGGTATTTTGCTTGTAATAAGCATGATATTTTTGTTTTAAATTTACCAGTGGCTTGACAGTGTACTTCTTTTTTAGTTTTTGTTTTATAAGAAAAGACAAAATGTTTTGTTTGTTTGTTTTTGTATGGTGATCTACTCGACGAGTTACACATGTATTAACTATAGATCCCTGTGTAAGTGGGTAGATTTGCGTTTGACGTATCAAAATTACTTTCTGGGACAACGCCTTGTGAAGGTATACTTACGTTGTATTGATTTCTACATTTCTCATTATTTCCACCGCTTGTGTCTCTCAGCTATATCGAGCAAACTATCCTATCCCAGAGAAGGACATTGTATCTTCCAAATGTGATACAGTTTTAAAGTTGCGACGCGAACTATTGCGCTGATATCGTGATTGGTGTTCGGCACTGACTTTTAAACACAAACTTGGACATACATTTTGTTCTTTGAATGTCTGTATTTACATAGCTTCATTATTGTACAAAAAGACGACAGTGCCATTGAAATATATTATGATTTGTAAACATTCTCCTTTGAATTTTGTATCACCTTCATTCTATTATTTTTCTACCATAGTCACAGTACATTAGTTATGAGCATTGCTACAATTAGGCAGAAAATTATGTAAAAAGTTCATGGTTGATCCAGACGTAAAATTTGATTAATCATTGAATACTAATATTGAATAACAGATTGAAAGAAATTTGTAACTGTTGTGCAGTTGATATGTCTGTTTACGTGCGCTCATAACCCAATAATAATAATAATAATAATAATAATAATAATAATAACAATAATAATAATAATACAATACATTTATAAGGCGCTTAATACAGATGTTTCTAAGCGCACAGTTTACCGGAAAAATTAATATTTAGGCCAAACTCCCGTATTCCATCTTCAAACTATTTTGTAGGGTGAGAAATGACTTTGAATTTGTTTTGCTTGAATCTGACTCCCGCACAGTACAAAGCATCCAGGCTGTGTACACCGTGGATGAGTTGAAGACGAAAGCCAGCAGCACCGCGGCTTCACTGGGCCAGCCAGAGTATGGAATCTGCTACGCATTTTTATCGGCTTTCGATCTGGACGGAGCGGCCTCGGGGGTGCTCGCGATGAGATGGTAAGATACATACTAAAGACTAAAAGGGCTCATAGTCGTAGGAGATTCTCTCCTCTGAAATGAATGAAACTACAGGGATATACAAATATACACCAGGACAAAGGTCAGCCGGTCATAACTTAGAAATGACAAGAATTTAACCCTTTGCTTTGAGTGCTTATTTAAACAGAAAGCTCCATAGCGTAGTACACGCACTGTCCAATGTCCCTGAAACAGAAATACTTAATGGCAAGCTCGTTTCTGACATCAAGTCAGCTCCTTACACAGCATGAAATGAATTATATACAAGCCATGTATGGAGTACATACCAAATATACAATAATTCACACTGATTAATGAAACTAGCTCTCTCAGGCAGCTAGCCTCATTGATATTTAAACTAGAATGTTTTCAAACACCCACCGCAACATAATATACATGAGCTGGTATCCGAAAGTTTACGTATTTCTGGAGAGGAATTAAAGTTTAAAACGCACTCGTGCACGCAAACTCACACACTCACCTTTAACATTCAGATGGTTTCGCTAAAGTGTGATGTAATTCTGGTGTTCCAAATTGTCCCATACAGCAGTGCTTCTAAACTACAGTGTATTTTTCTCACAACGTCGCGTTCTGTCAGTTTTCTACACGTACAAGAAGAAACATACACTGTAAAAACATCGGTGTTAGATTTAACACCACGGGTGTTAAATCTAACACCGATCAAACTTCAATAAAGGACCACACCCACAGGTGTTGAAAATGCATTGTGATGGTGTTGAAAAGTGTTCACCTGACACTTCGTGGTGTTAATTTGACACTGTACCTGGTGTTATTTTGACACTGTACTGGTGTTAATTAAAAAATGACACCACATGGTGTTGATTTGATATTTTTTGGTGTTAATATCAATGGTTTAACACCCGTCCAGCTTCAATAAGAGACCACACCAGCTGGTGTTACTTTGGTGTAAATTTATTTTCACATTTTTTCAAAAATCTAGTATTTTAATGTAAAATTCTTGATCGTCTTGTTTAAATTGAAAATCAACAAGAAGTGCAGTTACTAAGAAACTCTTCAAAAAACAGTTTAAAATTTGGAAATGACACCCGGAGGTGTTAATTTAACACCATAAATGAGCACCGAAAATTTAACACCAGCTCGGTGTTCACTATTTAACACCGGACTTTTTGCAGTGTACGTGTATATAATCATATGATACACATGCATCCATTATAGTGTTACTGTATGTTTATATGAAGAGTTTGATAGCAAAACGAGTTATCTCCATTCTTGTCAATTTGAGAAATTCGCTATTAAACGTGCTACAAAGCGATTAAAATCAGATAATAAAATCGGATACTTTTAATCATAACTTAAAGAATATTTCTTGTCATACAACTTGTGAGATATCATTCAATAAGTTTTATTTTGTTCTATCTGATAATGGACTCACTTTTAAATGTTTGAAAATGGCTCTGAGCCCATTTTGCGATGAAACTCTTCATATGTATATACGAGAGAGATTGTGTGTTTTCACCTGAGCTGATTCAGAGTCAAGATTCAGATTTTCAAATTTAAAAAAAAAAAAAAAAAAAAATCTATTTTACAGCGGATTTTCAGCAAACGTAATGTTTTTGAACGTCTGGCCTTCTTAAATTTAAATATATATATATATATATATATATATATATATATATATATATATTTCATATAATTTGTGTGTGTGGCTGTGGGTGATACATTTTGCTACATTGTTCGAGCTCACCAGCTCGTGACGTCATACGGAAGAAAGAGAGAGGGCTACAGGGAATTCCCATCACTGACAATCACTACATATCCAGTGTTTAACTCAATTAATTTAACTAATGGCTAGGGCGATATCTTGAAACCGTGTACGTCACAATTGAAAGCTGGTATCTCTTGGGCGTAGCCACCGTTTTCCATTTTGAAAGACTGCCTTAGCTAAGCCTCGGTGAATTTCTTAATGGTAGAAAAGTATTTACAAAGTTTCACGACGCTCTGTGCTGTGAAATTTTTCATTGAGTCCATTGCAGTATAAAGAAAACCCATCTCTTGAAACCCTTCTAAAATCATCGCTCCCACTAAGGACTACGTTTTAGTGTAATCATGGTAATTGGGTAGCAATGAAAATTAAAATATAGAAAGTGGCATGAATAGTTTCCTTTTTGTGTCTTCGGCCTGTAATTTCACAAAGTAACAACACGGAGTGCATTTGACTAGACACAAATTTCGAACTCTTCTATTTGGTACAATTATTTCAAACCCCAATAACCTAGTTTGTTTTTGTCCTCCTTTTTTCATTTTCTTTTTCTTCACAAAAAGAAAAATGAATGTAAAATTAGAAATCAGTATGCACTGGACTGCTTACCATGCATGGTTGTTCATACTACTGCTGTGTATGTGGGGTGGGGGGGGGGGCGTGTGTGTGTGTGTGTCCGTACGCGGACATGCTCAAGCGAACACACATCGACGTAGTAATCTTTAGTCTTGATCATCAACTATGTCCCAAGTTGTGTAGACCACGTAAATTCATCACGTTCATCAGAATCTCAGCAGGTACCGCATTAATCGTGACATACAGAATAATGAGTAGGACTTAAATTGTGATTATATTCAATCAATTTTATTGAAAGATGCATGCGTGAGATTTTTATCTCTTTAAAAATAGTCTTCACTGCCCGCCAGCATTTGCACAAGGTAGGCAAATGCTCCACCTTCACTTGATATTTGGTGTCATGAATATGCATTTGTACAAAGTGGGTGTGGCCTGTTCGGACCACGTTGGAAAAAAAGATGGATCCAGACGAGACTGGGACGATGCCGTGTGAGGCGATGGAAGAATAAAGTTTTTCGTTGCTTCTAAGTTTAACATCATTAGTGGTGGTGATTTGTTTTGGTGTCAGAATGTGTGACATGTTGTTGTGCCACCAGGATTTCCCTCCATTCCGTAATATTGAGTAACAGTCTGCCACACTTTGAAATATTACGCATTTGGTTATGTAAATAGAAAAATGGTACAATATCAAATGTTGTTAGATAGAATTGTGCATATCTTATTTATGTCTGTTTATTTCTAGGTCTATAATATCTAATGTTTATGATGTCTGATATAAAGTTGTTATCTTTAATCATAAGCATTCTATACCTTTTGGAAAAGGCACGAGACAAATTGATTGAAATGTCGTAATGTCATATCACGTCATGTCATGTCATTTGATATAATTGAATCATATCTTGCCAACAGTAATAGCTGCCGATGGCGTGTAGACCGGGAGACCGGGACTTGCCTGAATAGCAACTGCTCTGCTGCCCTCACCGATCAGTCACAGGCAGTCCTGACATACGACCTGAGGGTCAGTCTCTCGGACTGGTCAGGGACCATTGAGGGTGTATACATGGGAGGAACCGTGGCGGAGCAACTTATTGGATGTCCAGTAAGACACGTTTCTTCTACGTTTAACAGTAGTCTATGATTTTTCATTCCTAGTTTCATTTGCATCAAGTCGCAAAAAAGACATTTTATTTCCAGTTGGCTTTTTTCTTTTTTTTTTTTTGGTCTGATTTTATGCCCATTTCATGAATTTAACCTAGATGTCTCTTTTTCCTGCTACTTAAGATATGCATGCAGTAGAATTCATAATTGCAAATTTACTGAAAACAAGATATGGTTTCTGCAACAAAATTTCTCAAAGACTGCCATAAGGAAAATAAGGAAAAGAATTATGGTCCTGGGTATGATGAAGTGATATACAGCTGTACTGTAATCACTGAAAACGTACTGTATGTCAGAAACCAGTGTACAGGAAGGGGAAAAGAGGAAATTAATGATATGGTGTGCATTTCAAAAAGTACAAAAATACTAGTGGTATCTGCGCAAGAGTAGATTTATTCAGCTTTATTTTCTAAGTCTTTATCATTGAAAATAGTTCTACCATAAGGCTGTTCAGCAAATTTTATTCATTCAATAAGTTTACATTAAGTGCAGTCACAAAATATATTTTAGAAAGAAAAAAATCAGACAGCAAAATTTGTTAATTAAAAAATTCAAGCCTCTCAGTTTCGTCCATGTTTGACCAGGTGGAAGAGTTTGGTAGGAGGTCAGAGGACCAACTGACACACACTAAATGGCAACACCTGTTGGAGCGATGCAAGGTGTACTTCAAACTCCAGCCACGCCCTGGTATCATCCACGGCTCCACTGCGGTAGTCAGGATCCTCCAGTGTACCAAGGCTGAGCCAGACGAGGCCTTGAGGAACATAAAGAGTGTCTAATAACTTATTCGAGATTTTCACTCTTTGGTGTCACAGGTTGTCTAGAAAACGGAAAAAAAAAGTTTGACGCGTGAAGGTGAGCAATGGTGGAAGCTACATCCATGCATTATTGCATTACAGTAGTTCTGATCTTTATGATCTATTGGTTATTCAGTCGCGTTGTTTGGAAGTGGAGGGTCAAATTTTGATGTAATTTTGTTAGAAACAAATAGCAAAGAGTACTGTATCTGTCGTCATCGTATTACATAGTTTGAATATATTTGATATTTAATTTCAGAGAACGAATACTTTTTAACGTATGTTTCATATCAGTTTAATGCTACTGTCGTGAGGAGAGCGGCAAATTTCTATGAATGTTACAAGTCTTCAAGTAGAACTGTACAAATAATTTAACTAACTTGAATTGAAATTTCAGAAAATCCCTTCGATGTTAATGGGAGTTTATTATTTAAACATCTAATAACCATTGTCCCAGTACAGTAGTACTATACAGTTGAACCTCTATTATCCGGCCTCCCTTTATCCGGACGCAATCTCGCCGTGAATTTTTTTTTAATAATTACGGGAAGAAAGGGGGATTCCCAACTCCTTGAGAACTCCTACCCAAACACACATGAATTACATATTACTTCCAATATGATTAACATACATTGCATCAAATTTCCGTCCAAATTGCTTACCTTCAGACATTTCAACATCCCGAAACATCCCCAAATGTAACAATGAAAAGGTTGCAGTATACACATTACTACATGTGGCACTACAATGGGCTACATCAGTACATGTGTATGTATATGTACATGTATAAAGCATTGAGTCTCCCGTATCCGGCCAAATCCCTTATCCGGATGAGCCCCGGTCCCGACTTGTCCGGATACGAGAGGTTCAACTGTAATTGAAATTATATTGCGTGAGTTATATTTCTTGAAAGCCAAACATTGCCAAATATAGAAATATTGTAAACTTGAGGTGATACCTACTAATTTGTATCAGCACTGATCAGCGACCACATTATAAATTTATTTGCATGTCTTGACCATTCTCAAGTGATGTTTAGCCATAATGATTTAAAGTTTATCCTATAACTCTGCCTGATTGAATTTAAAAAAGAGAAAAAAAGTCTCTGCTTTCACCTTTGACAACTATCATTAGTCCAAACAAATGAAAATGTAAAACTGGTGTAAAGCAAAACATGAAATCATATTGCCTTTTTTACTGTCATAACTTTCCTCTAGTGGAATGTACGTGCACATACGTGATAAGGAAAATGCAAGATCAATTATGATTTGTATGGAGTGTTACAAGGAACATAAAGAATAAAGACAACTCGTGAGAGATGCATTTCAAGAAGACCGAATGGGAGACATCATATCTACGCCTCTTTCCCCAGGAGGATATTTATAGAATGCTATTTGATTTAGATATAAAAGAGCAGCATGCTTCTTTGAGTCGCTGCCCCAGTTTCACAATCCTTATACATTACACGGTCTCACGTCTTTGCCGTGCTATCAAGGACACACCCCCTTTTAGCCAAGAGTACATGGCAAATATGACAATCTTGTTACTCTCGGAGGGAAAGGAAGCTCAAGGGTGTATTATTTCTCTCTCTTTGTCTGATGCAGTGTCTGTTTGTTTGTTTGTCTGTCTGTCTGTCCCTCCCTGTCCGTTTCTATCTTTCTTCTTTTTTTTCTATTGCCTCATTCTACTTCCCTTCGTCTTTCACCTACGACGATGCTCTTGTTTTCTCACTTTGTAATGTGGTTGGGTGAAAGACGCTTCCCAGTGGAATTCGCAAATAGAATGTACTGCCCTGAGAAATTCCCGCTGCCTTAAGACGTCATCGTGGTAATATTGAGAATGTTTCACGAGAATCATCTCAATTTTTGTTCTGTCGAGCGTGTAGACCTTGCGAATAATTGGACTTGGAGAATCTGCCAAGTGGAAGAAAAAAAAAGCAATTCAGTCTGCAGGATACATACTGCATTATTTCAAGCTAGTAGAAAGAATTCCCCAAAAGAGCTAATTGCGTAATACATTGTATGTAAACAAATGTAATTGCAGGAATATAGTATATGTAAGGCGTAATGATTACTTGTTATTTGACAGATTGTATTTTACTGCTTAGCCCTCGAGCGCCCTTAAATGTGTATTACTTGTACTCTTTAAGATTGAAGATATTTTACACCAACGAATGACTGGAATAACGTTTCATGCTAAATCCTTAAATAGACAAATAGTCTTTCATTATTACAATCATTCTTCTAGTTTGTGCACATATCTAATGACCATAGCATAAAAAAGAAAGAATTCACTTGAGAAATTAATATATTTCCTGTGTATATGTGTGTTTTTCGTAAGAGATATTTCTTGAATTTCACCTGTACATGTTTATAATTACAGTTGTGTCTTGTAGAAGACAATGTATTTGCATTTGATGGTGCTTTGGATGTTGCTTCACTGAGTGAGCTAGGTGGCTTATAAATGTTAACTCATTTCCTTTACATTTTATTGTACGATGCACATCAATTTTATTTAGTTGCAATTATATAACTGACATGTTATTGTTGGCTTTGTGTTTGCCTAAAAAATAACACCAGAGATTCAGAAGAAAATACTGTGTGATGTCGTTACTTTTGCTCACAGAAGATATCACTTTTGGGGGAATGGACCTTCTAACCAAGACATGAATCCATGCGCGCTGTTTTGATATGCGTAAGTCAAACTAATAAACAAGACCGTGTGTGTGTGTGTGTGTGTGTGTGTGTGTGTATTTTGTTCTTTTAAATTGCAATCAACACGGGTAATAAACAATACTGGTACTTACAAGCACGATATTCAGTGCTTGCCTAAAGGCAAGGCCGCTTTAAGTTTCTCTGGCAAATGAAAGAAAATAACAAATCATCCTAATCATAGACAATACGTTGGGGGCATATCTCTTCGGACCACAGAAATTAATCAGTCTTCTCCGCCACAAGCAAAAAAAAAAAAAAAAAAAAAAAAAAAATGCAAGCCTCTTTCACAATATGTAATCTCCCTATACACAAAACACATAATGATTCCAAGCGACCAGCTGAGATTTCACCGGCTGAAATGACGTCCGAGAGGCAAGATTGTCGCCAGAGTTGCGAGGGAAATCACTCGGCCTGCTGAGCAGTCATTAGCGCCTTTACAACGCTACAGGTTCTGTCAACAACTCGGCCATTACGTGACCGAGCCATTTCATCATCCAAAGATATTATGCCGACTTTTTAAAAGAATATGACGTGGTCATATTTCAACTATCAGACAAACAAAAGTAGCTTTGAAATGGGAGATATGAAAATACATAAGAATTTTCTTGAACGAAGTGTCATGCCTAATGACACATGACGTGCAAAGTGCCTTTGTTCATCTCTTAAGTATAGAATTATCATAATCAATTCCTTATCCTAAAGAGTGGATTTTACGACGTATTAGTAACATTAATGGTTAAATCAGCCAAAATCATTCATTGCAGAGTCAGACTTGAATAAAAGTCAGTTTAACCACGATGTCATATATAACATGCACTCACAAAGGTGTTGAGGATTGTGATAAAACCTGGCTGACCACTGAGTAAATACTTGGACATTGAGGACATAATGACCATCAGATGTAGAAATACACGCAATGATAACAGGAGAACACAAAATACGCATTTGAAAACGGCAGGAACATGCTTACCGAAACGTAGAAAGTGGGTAGGCCCTTTTCAGGGCACATATACATACCCAAGAGAGAATATATGTCATTAAGCCTTCAACCACCCAACGTTCTACCGCCACGTAAGCCTTCAAAGATTTCAAGAAAAGGAGATAGAATAAAAACAAAACACAAGAGCTTAGATAGCAATGAAGAACAGAAGAGGAATAGAGCATCGGACGCGACTTTTTCAAACACTTTTTGCGATAGTTTTTAGAAAACTAACACAAAACATGAAAAAAAATAAACTGAAGTAAAATCTAAGTGTGACGCTTAATCCATCAACATTATCGGGAAGGGTACCAATAGAATTTACGAGCCATATTTACAAGAAAAAAAAATAGAAAAGTCAGTTATAATGAAAGGAAACATCAGGAGTAACGAAGCATTCATGAGCCTTTACATTGGGAAACAAACAACCAGATCACAACATTGAACAAAGACTACTTGCAAAAACTTCAATATATGTATGTACATAATTTATATATTATAACCTAATATTGTATGCACATTCACACACACACGCACACACACACACACACACATATGAAATGTTAAGTGATTTTTAGTCCACGTGTTGATACAATATTATCAAAACTACATGTATAACATAACTCAAGAAAAGGTATGAAATTCGTGTTTTCCTCAAATAAACTGTTGGTAATGACAGCATGATTCATTTCTTGAGTTCTGTTCTATTATGTAATTTATAATATATGTGTCATATATATATATATATATATATATATATATATATATATATAATATGCCTATGCATAATAGGGCCTATACATGTTTTTACACACATCCATAGATCAAAATGGTGTGCCGATCTACACACCTTAATCTGTCTCTGATATCTCTTTGCCTACAGATAATATATCCATTCACCAATTTTTTGTCTGAATCAGCATCTGTAATAGTTTTCTATTTAATCTGTACGCCATCGACTGCATTACAAATTCAACGCTTGCTGCCATAATGTTGCACTTATGCCTTCAATGATTTATCGAATAGCGTCCAAAAGCGCATATTTCTTTTTCTCTCTTCTCTCTCTCTCTCTCTCTATCTATCTCTCTCTCTCTCTCTCTTTCCCTCTCTCTTTCTCCCCAGATTTGCCACGGTGATGAAAATTGCCGGTTACTATGGTAATCGATCGCGCTGCCTTTACCAGCTTCAATTGCAACAGAGCTCTTTACAATAGGGAAAAGTGATGTGTGTTTGATAAGGAAAAACTCAAACTTACATTGACCGGCAAAGCACACCACCCGCAGTGTATATTTCTAATAGTGTCAAAGTGTTTCAAAACACAGTGTAAGTGAAAGAAAATGTAGTGGTCGCTGCAAGTCCGTAATTCTTTCAGGAACCTCGTTTGTGAATCCATTTCAACCAACTCATTTTGGAGTGACGTCAGGGATCACTCGAAGATTTTGGAGTGATCCCTGACGTCACTCCAAAATGAGTGAAAATGAAAATTTTCACTCAAAATTCACTCCAATTTCACTCGAAATTCACTCTTTTTTTTTATTCACTCTTTTCAGAGTGAAAATTTTCACTCGATTTTTTTTAGAGAGTAGATGGTTAAAATGTAATGGAAATGTGATTTTTGGTTGTGATATTTTTTAATTTAAAAAAAACACCATGGGATTGATAAAACTGCAATAAGATTGACAGGAGAAAAATGCAGTAGATCTCCATCTTCAGTTTTTTGAGCTTGATGGAGGAGCCATGAAACACAGATAACATGTAATAAATGTACTGCAGTATAGGCGTGAATATGTGCGCAAGGCATGTTTCTATGTGTGTATGTGTAGACCTACAAGTGCATAATTTTCAATGTGTGTGTGTGTGCGTGTGTGTGTATGATTGTGTGTCATGTGTTTGTCAGGGTACAATATATCAGTAGGCCTATGTGTGTTTGTGTGCAGCTGTGCGTATGGCATGTCTATTTGTGCCAGTATGGGATATGATACATTTTGTTTTTGTATATCTTTTTATCATCACTTTCTTGCTTCACAGCTTTGCGGAATTTCGATGAGCTGGTATTGATTCGAGACGTCTCATGGGAGGGAAATTGCCGGTCTGTTTTTGACTTCTGTGGGGAGTTTTTCCTGCAGGCATATACACCTGTACTAAATTGCTGTTTCGAACTGGCCAACTCCGTGACGAGAGTTTAAACTCTTTCTTTCCCCCACAATGATCAATCACTTTCGGGGTGCGCGTCACGAGACTGACACCCACGAGTCACATAGCCCATGAGTTCGACACAAAGCAAACAAGGCCCACGAGACCGACACATAAGTCCCGTGTTGTAATGTCAAACTCGTGGGCTGTTCTTACCTATAGTGTCGAATTCATGGGCCTTATTTGCCTAGTGTAGAACTCATGGGCCGTATGACTCATGGACCTTTCTTCTTCAATGTCGAACTCGTGGTCTGTATGACTTGTGGGTGTTGGTCTAATGGGATGACCCCTATAGTACCATAAATACTTTCATCAGACGCTTGTTGCTCACCCCCAGAACCAGGAGATACAGTTTGTACCATATACTCTCCTATATAGGAATAAATACCCCCATATGTATACTTTCGTATCGCTGTTCTACTTGTTCAGTATTTTCATGCTAGAAAAATGACAATATTATTATCTGGGAACTGTGTGGCTGCAAAATGTGTCACGCATATTACCTCGCGTGTGATGTCTGTCTAGATCTCTCACACCGATTCATTTCTCAGTGAAGTCTGTCGTGCATTGGTTGGACAGAATACGACGACATTATATACCACTCTGTTATCAAGGAAGTCATCGTAGACCGCTCATGACACACCCAAGAAACAACTCGTGATTTAATTTTGTTTTTTCGATGTATAGTTATAAATCTTCTTCACCCCATTCCCGTTTTCTCTCCTCCGACATCAATGAATCTACATTTTCTTGGACAAGGGGAAATATAATAATTAATTGAATTTACACTACCTAGTACCTCATACCTTTAATATCTTGTTCATACAATAACTCGAAAGGCAGTTTTGAGGATGCACATTTCTTTTTTCTTGTCATTATCATAGTTTAAGAATAATGACAATTTATGATTATTGATATCTATGATCACAGTTATGATCTACTAATGATTGACAAAGATCTTGGATAAAATTATAATCATTATGACATAATCAGTCGTGAGTGAAAAGGTCCTCCTCCTTTTATGCCTTAATGCCACAGTCACCGAAATTTTGTCAAAACAATGTCAGATATTGACTTCTATATATTAATACATCATATAATAGGTGTGTGTGTGTGTGTTCGTGTGTGTGTGTGTGTGTGTGTATTAACCGAAGGCCCAATTTCCGATATTTTTTTTTTGGGGGGGGGGGGGGCGGCAAAAAGCCCTACTTGTTGAACTTTAGACATTTCATACACCAATTTCATTTTTCACAAGCTACCGACGATCATTTTTTTGTTCATTTTTAATGACAAAACTGTTCATACTTATATGTCGTCATATTTACAGTATGTTAGATATCATGTATGAGTATATCGTTATTCATATTATCCAAGATGATGCGGACCATCCTCAACTGAAGGTCACGTAAAGGCGGGGTGTCTGTGGACGATGTAAGAAGTTCGACTTACGCAATTAAAGTACGTACGTGTGCTGAAAATGTCGCCCGCAATCTTGGTTTTAGGATCCACTCGAACAAGACATGGTCTTTCGTTTCCCTTGGCAACAGGTTAGCTCGTCTTACGTAATTTCTGGCGTCATTATCTGAAGTGAACTACATAACAAGAATGCCTCTCTCTCCCTCTGTTCTCTCTTTTTGTACCTGCAAATTGAAACTCCCGATGTTGTCGCTAATTGGTTGCTCTTCTAGGGTATCCTTGCGACCAGTGCGTTGAAAGAAGTAGTGTTGCGGGTTTCACGATACAAGTCATTTTTCTAGTCAACGAAAGGCATATTGCATGTATACATCGATTTAGATATTTTGTTTTTTCGGCAGTTAGCGTAAATGATAAAAACACACACACATTATGTGTATATAGGCCTATACTGTATGACATATCTGTTGGTAAAATTGAAGGAAACAAAAAAGTCAGTTTGGCCACTAAAGTCTTATTCCTTTATCTGATACGTAGCTTGTGAGTTGTAATGGACGTGAATGTTCTTAATTTAAGTTGTTGGAAATTAATATTTCCTGAAGACACTTCCATCAGCTTTCGGCTTCAGAACAACAACAACAACAACAACAACAACAATATATTCATGATCATTATACCATATAGTAGCTTGTGATGCACAAGAATACAAGACCTCGTGTACCGGTACAAGTTTGATTCAGGTGTCGTGCTATCAAACTGTAATAAAAAGGGTCGAAGCATTATCGAAATGTGAGCGTTGTATTTATTTTGTTCTTGACTCCAGCTCTTTCTAGCATGTCATCCCTACATTGTTGGCGGGAGGATATGCTATCTTCTCATCACGCTCGTTCTGCATCAATATTAACAAGCGTCGAGTGACAGACAGTGTCAATGATAAGTGTAAAAGAAGCAGTGCTTGTGGTTATAGATAGAGCTGAAGCTAAAAGACGGAAGGCAGCCGAACTCTCGCCACATTATAACCCAACGAGTTCGAGATCAAGAATACAAAGGGGTAAGGCTTGTCATAAAGGGTCTTTACAGGTGTCAACCAGTTAGTATGCACTCCCTAGACCAATGGACTACCGTACTTTTTTGTTACCTACATTTCTCTCTATCTTCATCGCTCCGTATTTCTTCCATCTTCAAGAAGTGCAAAGATTATTCTAACATCGTGCACGTTCTCTATGCCATCATCATTAACCAATCGCCTCTTGGGGGATTTTGCATCAGAAATAACATCTTTTCTACATTTTTGGCAACTATGAATTTTACTGCATTTCCTTTCTTTAACAAAGATTATGCGGAATTTGCGAAGTACATCTAATCTGCGTGAAATAACAGTAAATGCCTAATTAAGACAATTTTGTATTAACGCTGATCTTGTGAAATATATGGCCAATTTTAGAATTACAAGTTTAACGACAAATAGGATCTTGATAATTCTGCAACCAAAACAATCATAAGAATAGTCACTAAAGGGCTGAGATGAGAGAGATAGTGTTTTACTTTACTTTTGTCTTTACACTAAAATAAATAGTTATATAATTATGAAATATATTGTTGGCTGACATAATGATGATAATGATGATTATAATAATCATCATCATCATCATAATCATAATCATATTAATAATAATAAGAAGAAGAAGGAGACGATACACTCAAGAAACGACAGGATTGTGGTTGGTACATAGATTTCAGATAGAGCATATACATGTATATTTGTATCTCTGTAAACAATTACCTGTGTCTTCATTACGCTGTACTAGTATATGTTTTTTTTTTATTACATTGTTGTACTGATTTCGTGTCATTTGTACACCCAAACATTTCACTGTATCCTCAATTTGTTGGAGATGAAGTAGAATAACTTGAACCTGAACATGATGGGTTATTGCTTGCGCTTCGATGTCGTATGATTTTTTCTCCTCTTCTCTCTACTTCTCTCCCCCCCCCCTTCCGTCTGTCTACTCGCTTTACCAATCTCATAAACATACACACATACTCACAATGTACATTTGTAAACACGTGCAGAATGTACAGTACTTAGTATACACTAGCTGCATGCAGCTCTCTCACATAGCTCTCTTGGTGTTTGCGTGTTTCTATACCGTATATCGTGTAGAACTGTATAGTACGGTGGGTGTACTAAGTATGTGTATGAAAGTGTAGAGTTAGAGTACGATGAGATGGTATATACATGGAGGCCATTGGGAATTACCTTCATTCCGGTATAGGCCTATTACTCTATGTACCAAGTGAAGAAACCTTATACAGTGTGTCCAGGCCGCGACTCCCGTCATAAGGAGGTCCACGGGACCGGCAGTTTTCTTTCGTTATATCGAAATTTCGTCATAGCCGAACAAACAGTACATCAAGATGATAATATTGGGAAATGAATGTTTACTCTGTTGTACAATGAGAATTTTGTCATAACTGTGTTCATTATAACGAGAGTGCTCTGTACTATGTGCTATCCTGATATTATGATAAACACAAACACACAAATGCACATAAACACACACGCCCTCGTTAAAAGAAACTTCATGGTTTTACTTGATTGGCTGAAAAAAAAAAAAGATAGGCCTAATGAGCTGAATTTAATACCATTTGCTTCCATGTATTCTCCAACATTTCCATGAATCCTATGTCCATAGAAGTTACGCCAAATGTTCCTTTATCTTTCGTCGGCTAATAATGGTTCTATATTCCACATGAGATGCTACCTCTGGTGGTGTCGCCGTGGAAAGAAACAACAATAACAACAGAGCGGATGAGTGAGATAGAAGCAAGTGCACATACTAGTAATGCAGACTTTCGTCGCTTCTGTAGATACACGAGTTGTAGTGGTGACAGTGACTATTATGTTTTTTGGTGTTGGTGGTGAAGCATAACAGTGCACGCCTCGAATTGTGGTATGTTACGAAAGTCGCCATCATCCGGCGCTGACGGAAGAGTGATCGGTGATTCGGTTATCCTGCCAATTATTGACATGCAGCTTAGGAATTGCAAACAAGTCAACCATATCACTCAAATGACCCCCTTTTCCTATGCTCGAAGCTCTCAGCTATAATCCAGTTATCTCACAGGTTTGTAATAAAGAACGGAAAAAAGGAGGGGGGAAAAGAAATAGAGACCCAAATAGTTCATTCACCACGGCCGGAAGGTTTATTCTTGAGGCCGGAAATTACAAGTCTTAGAGAGGCTCCATCAAGATATCATACGTCACGCCTTGAATATTCATCAGATGACCCTTCCTTTTAGAATGATGCCCTCCAGATTGGCGCAACACCGACTGGTATCCATAACAACCGACAAGAGGACGTCCCAAATCTTAGAGCCGGTCGTCTTTTCGTCTGGGGCAGTGGTGCAATCGAGTTACACAGTCATACAGTGTATATGTAGTGAACACTGATAAGGAGGTTTATGATGGGTGATGCCGATTATGTGAATGTTCACTTGAAGAATTATGATTGATGGTGGTTAATGTGTTATGTTATATATATATATATATATATATATATATATATATATATATATATATATATATACATATATATCTATTCATTTATTTATTCATAATATATATATATATATATTACAGAAGGAAAATTCAGACTTCTTGACAGACATTTTTGATGTGTGACCCTGTTACAGGACAATAATCATACATAACACTCGCGGCAACATAATCGAGCAGTTTTAACCTAGATAGGCCCGACCTATACGTAAACAAAAGAAAAAACTCAGCAACAACAACAACAAGCAAAATGTGTCTGAATTCAATGATAAGAGAGAGCATAGCATGTTTGAATGTTCGTTGTGAGTTATGTAATACCAGCACATAATTGATTTATAGACTCTTGTTCTCAATTTCTTCCATACCGGTACTCTCATAGCGATGCCAATGAACTCCGAAGTCTCAAGCCATTTTGTCTTTTCTTAGCCTTCTATACGTGATTTCATTTCCAGGCATTTATCATCAAATACAAGTGTTTTTTTTTTTTTTTTTTTTTTTTTTTTGTCGTGTAATAATGTCTCGAACATCCGAGATGGAAAATAAGAATATAGGTGGGAGAGAGAGTTAGAACAGGATGTTTTCACGCCGACTGAACAATGTCGCAGAGCGATAATCATAATGGTGAGATTTTTGGGTCGCTATTCTTCAGCGGATTCTGTCGCATGAATGCAGAATTCTTCATGCAAACTTAGAGGAAGGACCAGTGTGAACGATCAGCTTCCTGCATCACAATCCCATATAATAAAATTCTGCTGGGGCATTCAACAACATCATGTTCTAGAAGACAAACAATACAAGTATAGACTGAAGTTAACGCGGTCTATACTTCGAAAAGATATAGTGTTCTGTCGTTACTTACATCGTGCGCAATTACTTCAAAGCCACCCCTGGATATTATTAAATCCTTCACGCCCACAAGTAAGGTTATAATGTACAAACGAAATGACATTTTGAGACATGTAGGTCATGAAGGGATTAAGTATGATCAAGCTGCGTACAGCCTCTTGCGATCCTCAAGATTCCACCACGGTTAGCTTACTCACTATCCAAGGACGCCAACGAAAAGGCGCCCATTATACAAGCATGCACCCTTAACGCGAAAAACGCCACCTATGCAATATGCATACTGTCGTGCAAAGCTTCGCTAGACCGGCAAATTGATAGAGCGAGGGAGAGAGAGAGAGGGTGAGAGTGACAGACAGACAGACAAACAGACAGGGAGAGAGAAGACAAGGTGTGCGTGTGTGTGTATGTGTGTGTGTGTGTGTGTGTGTGTGTGTGCAGAGAGACAGAATTGTAAGAACAAAGGTAGCTATTCGCGATAGGAAGAGAGGTAGAGGGGGGGGGGAGAAAAAACTTCCTAATTTCATTTCAGAATTGAATAAATACCTCTCCGTGACGTCTTTTTGTTTGTTTTTTGTGTTTTTCAAGTAGTACGCTTGAGAAGTGTTAGCATGGCAACACGCAGATAAAGTACTTTCGTGTTTCTCGGCGCAAATCAATGACGTTACACAGCCCAGGTTATTTTTCTACAAATATGTCAAATAAATTCTTAATAAAGTAGAAAAGTATCTGGTAAATTATTGTTTTATAATGTAATGATGAGGAAGCTTTGTTTTCCTTACTTTTCTCCTTTCTTTATACATCATACTAAACTTTTATGGGTATGAGACTCATGTTATAGGAGGACAACATTTTGAGTATCCGACTTCATTACAAAATCGTACTGTTTAAGAATTTTCGTCAATGGAAATTGTCTTGTGTTCTAATATCCCTGCTGGAAAGAACATAATGTCCCACACGTTATGTGAACACAGTGTGAACTTGGTTGTCATTGTGAACACAGTGTGAACTTGATTGTCATTGTGAACACAGTGTGAACTTGATTGTCATTGTGAACACAGTGTGAACTTGATTGTCATTGTGAACACAGTGTGAACTTGATTGTCATTGTGAACACAGTGTGAAATGTCATCACACTGTTAGATTCGAGCGTTTTTATAATATGAACACAATGTGAGTCGTCAATTCACAGTGTAAAACAAAGCATTACTATGTGAACACTGTGAAAACCATTCTACAGCGTGATTTCACATAGTCGACTTTATGAACACACTGTGATCTTTCCAGTAGGAATACTATTAAGTTCCTTGAATGATTCGAACCGAGAGAAGCATTTACAGCTACGTATGTGTGTCTTTGTTATATTATGGCATACTAGCATTCAACGATAATAATGCTGTTCAAAAGCTTTGTGTGACACACGCACAAGAAAGCACAACTCCATTAACATCAATTTCGTCCGTTCGACATTTACAGGACACTTTAAGACCATCATTCAAAAATGGTATGCTACCATGGAAACAAAGGAAGAAGATTTTGTGCTGCGATTTTCTCGCTTCTCTTCATTTGAAAGAAACGCTTCAACATTGTCGGTACAATGAAAACACTATCAATGTCATTTTTCTTTGATGTGATTTTTCTTGTCGTACTCAGTCTTTAACACACACATACACGCTCACACACACACACACACACACAGTATATGACTTCTGACTAGTTTTCACTGCTACAGCATGATTTTGCTTCAGCTTTCTGATCTTTCCCTGAGATTAATATTCTTGTACTTGTCATTTCATGTCCCACTCTCTTCTTGCATAACGACTAGATATTCACATAGACATTATCTTGATACTTTTCAGAGCAAATAGACAAACTAATAAATTCAGCTGTATGCAGGCACTATATTTAATAACCATAAGTTTGAATGATATGATTGCAATTTTACACAAAAAAAATACTATAGGCACCATTCTGAAAGCAGATAAAATTTTTGTTCGGCACAGCTATACATTTACGCACTATAATAATAGATGCACTATTACTTTAACAGGCTCAATCTCCTGGCGTAAATAAGTAAATGAAAATGTCAATGTTCTAATACTGACTTTGGTTATCGTACTGATGTCTGGCTGCGCAAGTCTATCAATCTTACCCTGTTAATATGCTATTGAAGCGCATTTGACAGCGAAGACGCTCCGTTTGATGTCTTTTTTTACAAGCAAACATCATTTAAATACTTTGCTAGTACTTTGTAAAATTTGCTATATTTTTCTTTACATTCAATATCATTGCACATGGTGATGTGGATATTCAATAATCCTTCTCAATGTCCATTAAAGGTGAATTTCGTTTGAAAAGGGATTAAAACTATACATACCGTGACACAATAGTTTTCCTTCTGTAAGTTGGAGATTATACGTTCTTATTGAAAGATTATAAGTTACGCTCTTTGGCGCTTCTAATCACGTTCGTGACATCCTCGCCAGTTATAATCGACTAAGATAATATAAGCATACAACTCGTGAGACAAAGAAGTTTTCATACATTTGCATATTTTACAAAGTCAAGACACTCACCGATTCCCATCAGGGAGCAACATCTTTGCATTATTGATCCCCTGTGGGGGGACTTTGAACATTACTCAGATGTCTTTACCACGCTAAATTTTCGCGTCTTGTAATAAATGTTGAGGATAAAATTTGAATAATTATGTCGTCTTTGTAAACAAAGGCTTCAATACGTTATCTGGTGAAGGGTTGATACACCGTCTGCTGCCGGTATAGTCCATGCGAAAAAGGGGGCGTGGATAATTTGCCTGCATCATATTCTATTTCGCAATGATGCCATGTGATAATCTTACCTAACTTCTCTACAATTATTAACGGTTAATATTGATAGCCGCTTAGTTTTCACAGCTTAATGTAAATTTGTTGCATGGAATTTGTCCAAAATTCTACCCAGCTGCACTAAATAAGTCCAATACTTCGTTGTCAACTGCGATAAGATAAAACAGGATGCCATATAATATTGACATGCCCTTCTGTTATGACTAATACACATTCAACATAGGCTTTGCAGTTATACATACCGGAGGGCCGTTGCATAAATTGGCAACATCTAATTAAAAATCGCGCATTGCAGTTACCTCAATGTGTTTCAAAATGTCCACAATTTCTAACATATTTAACGATGTCCATAATACAGTAATTAATGATAACAGTGTAATTGTCCATATCACATCAGCGGTGGCTCGGTGACTCGGTGGCCTGGGACCACTAGATGTTGATGTTGGGCCACTAAATTTCCAAAGAAAAAAATCTTTTGGTTGCCCAATGGGCAATCAAGATTCAAAATGGATTGTGCCCGTATCTTCGGGCCCCTACATTTCTTTTTTTGGGTGTCCAAAATGTTAGATTTTATGGTTTCAGTGGCCACCAGAGTTAAAAGTTAGTGTCGAGCCCTGGAAAGTAATAATTTCTCAGAAAAAAGAAAAGTCTTTGATACGAGGCAAGATAAAGGGGAGGTGAGCATGGTTCTGGAATAAAAAATCGCTTTGACGTTTTGTAGGAATTAGATGACACGTTCCACATGTATACACTACATTGCAAACCTTTTATGCTGCAGTACTGAATGATAAATTGCACTAGAAGTCACACAACAAACTTATGAGGTTAATCTTTGGTTCGTTAACTCCTTTGAGATGAATATCCATCTGAGGCATTTTATCACTATTTCGGTACAAATTAGTTTGAGTATTGCATTTACTTTCCCGCTTTCAAAAGTGATTGAGGAAAAAGATTCGCTGACTTTTCTTCCTATTTGAGTAAGAAGGGCGAAGGATTCACCCCATGTAAACTCTCCATGATCTTCTTAAAATCGGGGCTACATGGCACTGTGAGTGTCACCTCCGCCTGCTTATAACTCGATACTTTGAGAATTGATTTATACGGCTTCTTGATGTCCATCGCGTCCTTTCCCTCAGTAACTGTTTGATGATTCTTCGCGACAGTCTCTGGTTGCTTAGCAACACCATCCTCCTCTTTACTGATCGTCTTGGAGTTGGTAATGCTTGGTAGTGTCATGACGGGTTTAGCTGTAAACTGAGGTACGGGACGTTTCTCCACTGAGAATGATTTGTCAGTCGTGGTACCTTTGGCAAGCTTCCGAACGGGTGAAAGTTGGATGGGAATTCCTGGAGCACTGTTTACCCTTTCCAGAACATGCTGCCGTCGAAGCTTGGTGTGAAAGGCATTCTGGTACGGTCGGTTACCGGGGCTTGACGCTTTGACGAACATGGCAAACTCTTCGTCGATGTTCAGAATGCAAACAGGTCCGAAAGATACATGCTTGCAGTCACTTTTCTCCCCACTCTGATTAGAATCATCATTCTTATCATTACTTTGAGTGTCATTTGTTGCATTAGACGACTTCGACTGTTGTATATCAACATTGGGTTTCCCCTTCTTCACATTAGGTAGAGGGCGCTTTGAATTGTACCCGGTGGCAGATAACCCAAATTGAAAATTCCTTTTGTCAGACATTCGTGGAAGATGCCGTCTCCGGAGCTCCATCTCTTTCTTCGTCTCTGATCGAAGCTTCCTTTCCCTTACCTTGACTATGAGTGAAGACCTTGCTGTTGATATCCCAGATCCTTCTAACCCGTCTCCTCCTTTCGATTGACCATTCGCACCTCCCGATATTTGCATAGATGCGATCTCGCTCACGTCTGCCGTTTCTCGCAGGGTGTCCAACTGCGCAATTTCTCTCGACAGCCTGATCCGTTGTCTGTCCAAAGTGCGCCTGTCCATGACCTTGGCGTAGTGCTCGCCTTGTTGAACCACCTGTCTCAGCGGTGGCCGCTTGGACCCCGCCCTGGTCCCATTTCCTAGGCGGTATTCAGGATACTTGTCAGTCTTGATGGGTGCGACGTTCTTGTACGCAATGTTTAGATTCATTTTCTGTGAATCCCGCCTCATCATTGTTTCAATGGTTCTATCCCTCCTCTCTCGTAAAACTTTCTTTGCCGTTCTGTCCGGGTTATTTTTGGATATCAACATGACGTTCCTTCGAGTTGGGCTCATCTCACTCCGTCTTGCTTCTCGCCCGCTAAACCTGGCGGGCGGAGTGCTACTGCCTCCTTTTGCTTTGGGTGTCGTTTGAGAGAACGATTCGTTTGGCGTACTCGCACTCTCCCTTGCTAAATCGTCAGTCGTTTGATCGTCTTTGGAAGTCTCTTTTTGTTCCCTTTCTTTCAGTGAATTTTGCGAAGCATTTTGCAATGTTTCTCCGTCTATAGCATTGCCTTTCTCTTCCTGCTGATTTGGATCATCTGCCTCCCCTGTTTCCTTCCCACTGTCTGAACTAGGCGTGTTGCCAAACAATAATTGATGATCTTCGTTTCCATTCCCGCTTCCCTGGTTCATGTCTCCCGACTCATCCCCGTCTTTCCCCCGACCCTGGTCATCAATCGAGTGACTCCCATTCGATGGCGGCCCCTCATTTTTCACACCCTCCATAGTGCGACAGGCGTGACAGCGTCTGGCTGGAGCGCGAGCGACTACCTTGATGTTCGCGTACTTGTCATACAGCTTCCGAATGATGCTGGAGCGATGGAGCGTGTTGCTAGGCGCTGACAAGCGCATCTTCTATCTTCGCCTTGTCAGACAGTGATTACCACCCAGAAGGTATCGCGATATATATACTCATACATTGTGCAATATATTATACGATCTGCGGAAAGGCGGGCTCCTCGAAGCGAACACACAAACCGTCGCAAAGCGCCGTACGCTTCTCTCGCCATCACCGAGTTATTAACGGATAAATGCATATTGACAGACAGGGATTCAACGAAGCTTTTTACCTCCCACTTTTCCCCTTCTCTCCCTCTCTCCTCCTCCTCCTCTCTCTCCCCCTCTCTCTCTCCCTCTCTTTCTCGCTCAGTATATCCCATCTACTTTCTCTTTCTATCTCGTTTTCCCCCTTTTCTCTCTCTCTATATACTGTTTTTCTTTCTCTCACCCTTTCCTTCTCTTTAATCTCTTCGTCATTTCTTTCTTTTCTCACCGTCGCCTCGCTCGTCGGCTAGGTTTCTCATACCAATTAGTGTTCATAAGAATGAAAACAAAAGAGGAACATACGCCTTTCTTTAGCAAGTAGAAGGAACAGCCACGCTTTGAACAGTATAGGAGCACGTAGCGTCCAGCGATCGATTGTCGATGAATTGTTTCACAGTAAAGAGTCCGTTAAAGGAAACTGCGATCAGTCACGATTCATAAACACTGGATTATAGACGCTCCATGAAAAACAAAAACACCACTTTTTAAGGCTTATACTCAGATACACACCAATGCATTTCTTCATTATTCCCCTTCTTTCCTCAACCTGCACATTTTTTTTTTGGTTCTTGTACTTCCCCCAAATTTACTATCATTATTTTGATGCTTGCTAAGGAAAAGGCGTATGCCCCCTTTGTATTTTCATTAACACTTATTGGTATGAGACGCCTATAGCCGTCGTGCAAGGCGTTGGTGAGAAAAATGATGAAGACATTAAGTAGCATGTGGAGGTCTATGAGTAGAGAGAGAGAGAGCAAGCGTGAAAAGCTGTGTGACTTTTTGGGGGTTTTATTGCATTGCACTGTGTTGTACACAAGCAGATTATATTTAATGATGCCCCATTCTGATGGACAGTCGGCGGACTTTGAGAATTAACGAGTCCATGAGACCGGTTCGTTACCCCAATAAACCTCATATTAATTCCGGCAAATCAAATAACAACGCATCTCTCTAATGGGTAGAGTTCGTCCCCGAAATACGTTTCACCGAAAACATCCCCATTCACAGACAAGGAGCGAAGCGTAATAAATCATTTGCTATATAGGTAATCCCGTTACTCTCTTCGGCATCAAGAATTGCACATTGTACAGAAATACAGGAAAATGAGATGCCCTCACTTAATAACATATTTTTAGTATTGATGAATAATCATTGGTATTTGTATCATCATTTTGATATCATCATTTGATATCATCATGTTAATCTTGTTAGTAACGTTGTTGGCATCATTATTATCATGAAAAAGAAAATAAAGTGAACAAAAAAAGTTGTGCTGAACACAATTAATAATAATCTATCGATTTTTATCTTCATCATTCACTAATAAATGTATTTGTCAAAGGAAAGGGTTTCCTTGCTTGTCAGGGTGAACAATATTTTATTGCATAAGCAAAAGAATATCCTGTTTCAGTACGAAAGGAGCATTATAGACATATGAATTACACTAATAACCACTTACGACGGCACTAATTCACCAGTAAAGCAGGCATCGTGATATTAGCAACGAATCGTTCCACGATAGGTTCATCTCTCAACATAACTGAGTATATTCTATAGTTTGGGAAAATGTTGTGTCCATCACCGGTGTATGATTATTCCGGCATTCAACTATCATCTCGAGCACTGCAAAAGAATCAATCTTTCTGCATGTTCATGCATTAATTCGCGTTTTGCTGACACAAACTCAGAGTTAAAATGCCCACTCCCTCACATCGCGACGAAGGAAGAATTCCACAGCAGCTCTCCCATCGTCTGTTTGCTTTTCAGATATCGCGTGCCATTCGTCCTGGATATTAATGTAGACTTTATCACCAACCACGCCGACGCAGATCACATAGGATTCCACACGCTTGCACTTTAAAGGAACCTACGCTTCATCGAAGGCACAGGAATCTTTATTCGCAGGTGGCATTTTACCCGAGAAATTTAGTGTTTGATTCGTTTGAATACATCAGCAAGGGAAACTGTGTTTTATATTTAACACTGTGTATTTGAGACGTAACAGAATAATCCCCAAAATGATAGTAAAATTATTGTACTAATACAACTCAAGATGTAGAATAAGGCGTTCAAAGATTGGTGTAGAAAATAGCAGTTTACGACTGTCACCAAAATTTGATTCGTCTACAAACGAAATGTCTTGTTAATAGATACCAAAATAATATAACATACCAAAACCTCTCTCGGTGATTTAAGGCATCCAAACCCGAAAGAAATTATTATTGGTAATTCAGGTATACTCTCCCAAATGGACCGTGAAAATCTTACTATTTCATTATTCTATTATCAATTTCGATATTTTTGTAATTGATATCTTTATTCTCATTGCATGATACTAATTCATATCAGAATCATTAATAGTACATTATCGTCATCGTTATCACTGTCATTATTGCGATGATGATGGAGATGGTGATGGTGATGACAGTATACATTCTTACCGTTGGTATTTCTTTAACGCTTTAGCAGCTGAAGATTCTGTGCATAATAGCCCATGGTTCACTGGGAAGGTACAACTAATGATGTAAAATAGGTCAATGCGTGTTTGTTTTTGTCTTTATAAGTCATGTATATTTGAAAGCCTATTAAGACTTTACCAAGAAAATGGTGTGTCAAAAAAACAATTCTGACATACTTTTGTTGACCTTTGACCTCTCCCAAATTACATGTAAAGTATGAAATATTCTATAATATGAAAAAATAATATAACATAAGACTGAGAAAAAACGGACGGGCGGTTTCTGGCGGTTTAGGGAGTAATAGGACGGGCGGTTTCGGGCGTAATGGGAGAATGGGAGAATGGCCTAATGATCATTAGCATTGCTCATGTTCTCGTTGCTATTGTTTTAATCATTACAAGTTTAGGGAAATTTACTCCGTTGCCTTCAAGGTATCTTAATTTCCCCATAGGAACATTACTTTGCACAACTGGTTCCCGAATATAATGCCTAAATTCAGCTTGAGTCGTTTGTCTTATGCGTTCTGTCTCGATAAATTTAGAAAACATGGGAAAAAAAAAACAAGGCAGAATGTCAGATTATGATTTGCTCTGGCTTCTAATATCACCACTGTTACCATGGATACTGAAAGCAGGAATTCGCCACAGTACACTTAACTGAGACGAGATATTCTATTGACGGGAAATCGAGGGGAAGAAGGAGAAAAACGGTGGAGAAAGAGAGTAACCCAGGCGGAAGAAAGAGAGTGGGGACTGGGACAATAGAGAAGCAAACGCTCTGCAGCTCAGGAGCTCTTAACGCGGACGTGTTTCTGACTTGATATTTGTGCAATTGAGCCAGGCGTGTGATTTCTTTCGTGCAATTATACATTGATATGAGCAAACAGCCTTACCAGACAGGCTGAGAAATGCTTGCAGAAATACGAGGATTTTAATGTGATCAAACCTTATCGGCATACAGCTTGGAGAATAGAAACATGTGCGTAACGAAGAACGTCGAATCGCATTACACCTCCCTGATTATTATAGCAAGCGTTTCATTTTTCTCCCCTATAGCAGATATTTAACTCAATTTTGTGTGCTATGTGTGTCAGTTTGCTTGTTAGTGTGTGTTTAATGTATTATGTGTACATGTGCATGTTTTTGTTGTTTACTTTCTAAACTCTCACTGCTCCAATACCCCGTGAGTTTAGCCAAATTGTAGACCCTTGCTGTTAACAGTCGCTCCATAGTAGTTACGCTAATGAGGCTACCCTGGATGCAATGAACAAAATATGCTTTTGTTATAGGATCGTCGCCATCATTAGTCGAGTTCTCTGCAACACGTAACCACGAATACCCTAGTATGACGTGTACATTATTTTTTTCATACAGATGGTTAATCATCAGTGTTAACGAATGGTGACAACAACCAATGACATCATTCGCTGAACCAGGGCATGGGAAGGGGGAGGCGGAGGGCTGCTGTCTGCTGTGAGCTTGGCTAACCAAACTCAGAAATGATACTGGCTGCAGGAAAGTAACAACATAACATCAAAATCTTTTAAATGGTACAAATCTAACCAGAATACAAGATTTCCTGAGGAAGTCGTCAACCGATCCTCCTCCCACTCTCTAGCTCCAGATCTCTCTACAAATTACAAGAAGAGAATCAATGTCAATATCAATCAATCAATCAATCATTCATTCAATCAATCAACCGATCAATCAATCAATCAATCAATCAATCAATCAATCAACCAATCAATCATCTAATCAGTCAACTAAGTGATGAATTCATAAAAAGATACTTCTATCTATTAATTGAAAATTCCCGTTATCCCTTAATTTGATACAAAATATATTTCACTAGTTAAATTTCCACCTTTTTCTCTGGTGCATTGTATACAATGCGAGGATGACACCCAGGGCCTATATATAGACCTGTAAATTCTGAGGAAAATGGATAAAGACAAATTAATCATAAAAAAATAACACTATAACACGTGTTGACTTTACTGAAGATGATACGTTGGACACGTTCTTCCTCTCTTTGCGAATGAGTCAAATGTTAACAAATTTAAAAGACATCCATTGATAGCTATAATGGACAAAAAAAAAAAAATTATGTGATTCGCAGAGGGTTAATTGAATGTCGAAGGGCGAGGAATTGACTAGGCACTTTAGTATGGGAACTTTTAAATTCTACAGAAAGAAATCATTGTGCACGTAGGCATAGCTTAGGGCTAAAAAAAAGGCGTCAGAGTGGTCTTATGTTTGTTTTTGATGTGCATGCGAAAGAATTGCCCCGAGAGTAATTTGTAATAATCATACAGAAACAATATACGGGTTATAAAGCGTTGATTTGATTTGAACTTAATTTAAGAAGAAGAGGAAAAAATGAAATAATGTCACAGACCTGACTAGGCGTTTGCATGACGACCAGTGTTCTGATGCTGTTTATATCACCAGTTCTCCCTTTCCTATTGGATGTTTGATAGTCACAAACTTTATCCGTAGAGGGCGTTTGGCATAAAATGCGAGAGCCAGAGTTACAATGTTTTTCTTTTTTCTTTTTTCCGAGTACCGAATTTGCAAAAAGTTGTAGTCATGATCCACTGTAGGCCTATGGAAAGTCTAACCTGTATGATTATGAGAAATGGGTGGTGTGTGTGTGGGAGGGAGATGATTCCTATAAAGTATTTCGAAAATATTCGTATTTCTTATAACATTGTTATACCTCAGAATTCTGCCATGCGGCAATTGAGAAATGTACTTTTGAATAGTCAGCAAATGTCAACATAGTTAACATCACATCACTAAATTCTCGGATTTGGTTCCCCCCCCCCCCCCCCCCTGATTTTTTGTGCTTCTATTGGGGGCATTGTGATGACATGTCACATAGGGCTAAGGGTACCATTCTATCACATTTTGTGTATGAAAATGTTGTTGGAAATGAAATAAATGAAATGAATGGAAAAAAAAAAAATGAAATCACACTGTCTTTTTGAGGAGTCTAGATGTATCTTCTACATTCAACAGCCAACGAAAGGGAAGGAATCCTGATGTCATTTCGCTTGAACTTGATTTCATGAAGTTTGGGTCTAAGATTATATGAACACCATTCTTACATCTATCGTCGAGGGTTCACGAAGGTTCATCTTCTATGAACAATTGAAAAAAAAAAAATGTTTTCGTGATGTCAATACTGAATATTCTGAATACTGTTACAAAGTATTTAGTAAATGTAATGTCACTGAAGTCTTCGTGCACTCCATATATTACTTACTATTAGTAAGTAATATTTACTAATGTGGATCTTGCATGTGTCCACTCTCTCTCCCCTCTCTCTCTCTCTCTCTCCCTCCCTTTCTCCTTCTCAGTGATTCCATTGTATCGTTCAAGCAACATCCTTTGTATACACACACATTCACATACACAGACATACATATTATATCTATACATGTATGTATGCATATACGTATATATAAATAAATATATGTAAATGATTAAACATATATATATATATATATATATAGCATGCATAAAAAAAAAGGTAATCCAACTTTGGAGGATTACTGTTTCATAATTGTCAGCTATTGAGAGCACAATGTAAATTATGAGGAGAGAAGAACTCTTCTTCTTTCCGTTGATATCTACAGCTGTAATTATGTTGACAAATGTCATGCATGACTGAGTGCATGAACTTTGAAGACAACTGACTTACATATCGTCGGTTGAGAATGATAAGGGCGTTAAGTTGCCACAAAACCCAAGTGTTCAAGACCACTTAACGCCCTTCTCATTCTCAACAGACAATATTATCCCTTTAAAGTAACTTTAATAGACCTCTCCCATTCTGCTCTAATTTAATTCTGTGTACAGGCAACTCTCATTATAACAAAGCTTCTGAGGACAGTTTTCCCTCATTATACAGTGCACTCCCATTATAACGAACATGGTCATAACAAAATTCCGGTTACAACGAAGTGAAAATTCAGGCCGTAACATTATCCACTCTGTACATGTATTTTTATTGTTTATTTGTTTGGTTATAACAAAATATTGATATAACGAAAGAAAACTGCCCTTCCCGAGGACCTCATTAAAACGGGAGTCCACTGTATCAACATCTCGTCATAGCCGAAAAATAGAGCATAAAGATCTTATTGGTTGTATAAGCAACATTTTTGGGACCTGTATTTTCACTTTTTATGTAATAAAAGTTTCATTATAAGTGTATTAGTTATAAAGGGAGTGCATTGCATCACAGCCAACATAAACATAATCTAGATTTGCACTCCTTGGTAAATTGATCATCAATGAATAAGATTTAGGGCAAACAACACAAAGAATACAACATGTCAGCTGTTTCTTCTAGAAAGTATGCACAAGAGGAGAGCGATAACGTTAAAAATAAAAGACTCCTCCGGACAGATGGATCTTTCTGTCTAGGTTGTGGAATGTGCTGACTGAATCAGATGGTAGTGACATAGGAAGTGACGCCAACACGGCCATTCATGTTTGTACATTAAAAATTCTTCATCATGGAGTCTTCGTACTCACGCATTAATGCAGGGAACCAAAACAAGGACCTAAACCCATGACAATTTTACATTGTTATATCATGGTTTCTCACTATATCAGTGTACACAAAAAAAAAGAAATATAAAGAGTTTGGACGTGAAAAATCATCTTGTTATAAGAGGGTTTTGTTATATTCACCCTCTTTATAACAAGGTTCCACTGTATCGTCAACCTTGCCTCAGTTTAACTCATACAAATTAGAATAAAAGAAGATTAAGTTGAATAAAATTCTTCACTGGATGGATATGAATATGTACTAATTCTATTGTGCGAATCAAAATTCACAGAAGTCACAGGATATTCTCCAGTCTCCTTATATTCGACGTAGACAAGGTTGACTGAAATTCTTTCCACTGTGAGCCCTTTAACCCCATCAGTTCCACCAGTACCTACACTGATCATGTTGTCTATGGTATTTCAAATCTGTGGTTATGTAAGGATTCATACTTGAAACTGAGATTGTAATAAACCAAGTTACATTCTTGTTATCTACAATGTGACGTCAAGACCTCAATTCAAATCCAGTAAAGCTCACTCATCACATTTGGGAAGTTGAGACAAAGTAACGTTATGATTTTTTTTTTCCTCAGGTTACTTCTGATGAAATTCTTTGTCGAAATTCAGAAGTCCACCAACCCACCAGATGTCAAATTGATTTCATGGTTACAACAGAGATAGTCTGGTGTTGACTGCCCTGCTTAACTGATATTTTCACTTCCATAAACACAAAAGACACTGCAAGAAGAATGCTCTGCAATGCAGTTCAACTCTTTGATGTGTCAATTTACACTTGTGATTCTATCTTCATCCACATTTGAGGAGCTTATTTACAAAAGGGGCTAGATCCACTTTTAGTACTTTAGAGAAAAACTGGTTTGTTTGTGAAAATTTGTACACAAGTGTATGGAAAATCAAAATCTTAATTTTGCTATAATTTCTGTTCAAATGTTTGTCTGGATATGAAATTTTCACTGTAACTAACTCAAATGGAATTCTGTGCAGTGATGCTAATAACTCAATTTTCATCAAAAATGGATCTAGCCCCTTTTGCAAATGAGCTCTTCATTTACAGAACACATGAAGGACAAAATGCATTAAAAAAAAAAATGAGTTACCAACATTTACATGCCATGATGGGATAGGAATGGAACACATCAACCCACAAGAGTATTTCTGCAACTTGGTCACCCATACAGGTGTACAATTGATCCCGACAGATAACCTATGATGTCTTCTCATTCAAGATGTCACTCAACATGTAACTCTGAAATCAGACTCTGATGAAATCCAGCCTTCACAAATACACAGACAAAGCTTAGATGCACAAAACTAGACCTGTTTGTAATGTTACCAACATACAAAGGGAAGTTCCACTTTGCTTCTAACTGGACTGCTTGAGCGTCCCCAAAAACCATCTCAGTGCTGGTGGCTGCACAGAGAATATTATACGCATTCACTTTGTGTGTGAAGTCTTTTAAGTAACGCATGTGGGTGATGCATATGCGTTTGGGGGGGGGGGGGGGGGGGGTTATGGCATTTGCTGACATGAAATGCAATTTACAAGTGGAGTCCTGAAAAGCTAAATCCATCACATATGTACAGGGAGAGTTGGTGGAGCAGACATCATCTCTTCTTGAAGCCATACTTCTTCCTCTCGTAAAACAGGTCAGTCTTAGAGCTCCCTAGGTTGACAATCTTTGGACAGCCATCCCGCTGAGGACAAAATGTAAAATTAAAAGACATTGGTCAAAATGTGAAATCAAAAGACATTGGTCCAAAATTTTTGTTCACCTATTCATCTAACCAGAGAAAATTAACTTTTCATACTTCATTCAGCTGCAAGAATAGAGTAATGAAAAAGAGAACCAGTTCAAGTCTTTCTTTATAAACATGTGTGCTACATACATATATACTAATACTCTCCCCAAGTTGTTCTCTTCTTTTTTTTTCTGGACATCTGGGAAAAGCAAGAAAATTTCTTCTCTATACAATTTGGTCCGAAATGCACATCAATAATATACACAGATAATAGATAACTACCAAAAGCTGGTAGTTTCCAAATCCAAAGTATTTAAGACGTATACACAAACTTTGCATTAACATGTGAATGCACTGATTTCACACTGTATGATTTATGATGTCAAAAGAACAGACCAGGAAGTTTGCACTTCTTCCTGTCTCTCTATACACTTATTTACTATTATGAGAACACAAATGTAGAGTTCTGATTTTATCAATCCTATACAAATGACTTAGATGTTGGTCTTTGATTTACATGTGGTATATTCGTTTATACATGCAGGCAGATGTTAGGAACATAATTCAATATCTAGTGTGCTGTTTCTTTTGAAGAAAACCAGTGGGGTATGTATAACTCACATCTTTTTCTTGTATGGTGCATTCTTTGCAGTAGTAGGCATCTGACACTCCTGGACCCCCACAGATCACACAGCGCCCCTGGTAGGATCCGTAGTTACATTCATCACAGATGCGCACAAGTGTGCATGGTCTGACGTACGAGTCGCAGATTACACATTTCCCGTCACACTTCTCGCACACCCTGCCAATAGCTGGGATACGGGGAAAAGAAAGCAGAGTTAGTAATGTACATTTCCTGGCCGTACTTCAAACAACTGATAGCACTGGTAAGAATGACTTTGTTTCTAAAATACAAACATGAAATGCTGTTATGACAAAGGTAATCTGTGAAGGTTAATACTATTCAAGTTTAACTTGATAAGCAGAGATAACCATTAGGGGAAAAAAGATTTCTGAAGCAAACTGATGTTCTACAATTCCATCATGATGAACATAGCTATAAAGAAGCTTTGGATTCAAACAAAATTAAATTCATGGCCCAAAATATTTCATCTACATTGTTCATATATATATCTTTATACAATTTATTTGTTTTGATATAATGAAATTTTGATATAATGAAAGAAAACTGCCAGTACCGAGTATTTGTTTTAGTGGGAGTCGCCTGTATATGAAAATTCTACTAATGAATAAGTAGCCACCACTCCTGCAGAATTCATCCTGCTGTAGAGCTCTTTACAGATCATGGATGGTAATAATGTTATATCTTGAACAATCTTAAGTACAAGTACACAGTTCTCAAACAGTCAAATGTTTACGTACAGCTGATCTCAGAGTTTTTTATTAGATCACATATTTATTATTGGTACACCTTTAGGACACTAAATTTCAATTTTGATACAGTGTATGTAAATTAATTTTCAAAGAAATATCCTGAAGAACTCTGAGAGCTCAAAACCAAATTGCAAAATATAATGCACTACTGTACACAGGTGTTGCTGTACATACAGTGAGGTGACCATGCTACTTCCAGTAGACCCTATGGCAATCCAGTTTTGACCTCAAAGTAACTCTTTTAAAAAATTGAATATTTTGGGTGACAGAAAATCTTTTATATTATCACATGTTCTACTATGTCATTATAACGCTACTTTCACCATAAAGTAATTAAATTATTGCAATAATTACCGAGTGCATGTAGAAATAACGAACGCTAGCTTGAGACTTGCTCGCTACTAATTGCATGCATAGGTGTGTAAGCCTGACAGAGGCACATGTTCTGCTGAAATTAGCCAGCAAATGTGATGAATTTAAGGTACAATGTAAGCTGGATTCTGTAAAGCTTTTGAGCCCCATTGCTGTAAACTCAAACTGCGATTACACAAAACTTCACAGTCAAACAAAAATGTCGCCCACAACTTTGCATTTGATCAGAATCAAATGTACAGTTCCATTTGACTTATCAAAGATGTTTGATATTCTTATTTGCATAAGAAATCAAACGTCCTTGCAGCAAAAGACTTTCGTTTAAAATACAAACTTCACATTATTTGACGGATTTGTGTTTGATTTTTTGAGTAGCATTTCAAAACAGAGTTCCTAGCAACTGAGTCCAGGAGGTGATTTTTGCCTGGCAGTGTTTGATATGTAGATGCCAGCTTTCAATCACAGTAGCTGCCTAATTCCAGCAGATGATCGGAGAGTAGTGAGCGAGCAGCAAGTCGAAAACTATGCAATTTCTGTATGCATTCGTCAATATCTAATTACGGGAGTATTTTCATTGATAGCCAAAGTTGGTTCACAATGCAATGGCTTTGTACCTTCGAGAAGATGACACATGTAAGAACACATTTCTGTGCCATTAGTTCTACACTGTATCAATATAAAGTGTAAACTGAAGTAAAGGCCATATTAACAGTGCCTGGTCCCTAAACTCCTGGCTGGATTGGCAATGTTGCTTTCCACTCAAGCTAGACTCTTCTTATTCCAGACAACACATCTTGAATTGGATCTTACCTAGAATTCTTCAGCTACATGTACATTCAATCTTGAGTCATACATTATTACATAGTCATCCTACTAACATTACAACTCTATTTCTATTCGCCTTATGACCCATCCTGGTATCAGCGTGATCGGTAACGTGCCCAAGTATGGTACACTTAAGGGGTTTCATGCTATAGGACTTTCCAAAATAGATGAAGTCTTGAGTGTGTCTTTTGGAACATTGTGTGTCAATATAATGACATTCTGAATGCACATTTAAGATATAAAAATTATAAAAGAAATTTTGCAAAAAAGTTGGGTTTTTATGATACCTTCTTTGGTGCCATGTTTGGTACAGGGCGTCCTTGATTGGTACACACACATGATTTGTATGTGCTGTACTGCAACTTCAATCATTTGCACGCTAGTACGCTTCAACATTATCACCCATAAGAATCATGTAGCTGTACCAATCATGGCACAGCACTGTCTGGAGGCAAGGATGACGGTATTTGTGTAAATATCTCTATGAGCTCATTAGTCATTTGTAATCTGGCTGCTGTTGTCATTGATTGAACATCACAACCAGCTTCACTTGCATAAAAGATGACTATTCACTATTCAGTCAACAGTGTGCAACAACTGGTAAATAGAAGTCCAAAATGAGGGCCGCATCTTAACTCACCTGCTAATTTCCAGCTTGAAATCTAGTTTGGAAAGAGGTCATGAAGATCAAAAACTTTTTGTGAAGCTTTACTGGTCTTTGCTCGTTGCTGCCCTGTTTACCGGTACTGTGAATTTTAAGGTGACAGGCTGCTTCTTTCAGACATCAAATTCATATAGCCTTGTATGTACATCATGACACATGATGTACATACATACAAGGCTATATGAATTATTTATCAGCTTCACTGTGTCAAGAATGCTAGGCTGTACCAATTATGGGCTCGTAACTTTCTAAATCTATTTTACTCACCCACAACTGTCTTTGAGTTTGACCCATATCCGTCTTTTTTATTGTTAGACTACAGTCATGATCATTACACAGATTTGCATATACTGTATGTTGTTCTTTCATCCACTAATACCTCTTATTCGCAATCAATGTTACATTAACATGACTAAAGACGACCCTTTAGGACAACGCGCCAATATCAAATTAACAGTTAGACAATTAAATTCAGACAAAACCTAGACACTTGATCGGACTACGTCTATAGCATGATCCCACATAACTGCGACAGCCCCAACAGCCTTGCGGCGCTGTCTCCGGGGCTAGATCCCACACAAAGTAAAGTTACTGGGACTACAGAAGCAAGCGATTACATCTGTGTCTCAGAAATTTTCACAAAACCTTACCGATGTCCTCTTTCTCATCTACATAATAGAAATATAAAATAGCCTACGTACCAACACCAGGTTGCTTGCGACAAAAAATCAGATCTGGATGATGCTTTGCCATGATTTACCGTCAGAAACACGGTCCACACATCAGTCAATACAAAAATCGCTCGTTGCACGTTTTATGTTTTTGAGCGAACAACGCGGTTATGATGCGTATTACCGTAGAGGGTGCCCTCTTCTTCTTCTTCTTCTTTCAATAAAGTACAGGCCACCTTGTGGTGTATCAGCGTACTGGTGTGGTGCTAGGTGCAGCCATGCATGTACAGTGCATTTCAAAACGTTTGCTCATGAAGACACATATGTACAGTGCTAGTTAAAATGTGCTGCTAAAAACTGCTCCTGCCATCTAGCGGAGCTGGAGATGTTTCACCTCTTCCTTGAACATTAAAGGAGAGGAAAGTTGAAAGTTGAAAGTTTGTTTTACTCAACAACCCATGCATAATCTGGGTAACGGAGTTCAATGTAAAAACATATATTAATTCAATAGTAAAGAGCTGCAAATAACATGCATACAACACAACTATAACAAAGAGAATAAGAGGAAATATGATTGATGAAAAGAATACAAATGTACAGAAATATACAATAACATACACGATACGGTATGGTGGAAAAAAAAACCCTATAAAGCAACAAAAAAAGGAAATATGACGAGAGAGAGAGAAGGAGAGAGAGAAAGGAGAGAGGGAGAGAGAGAGAGGGAGAGAGAAGAGAAATAGAGGGGAGAATGGGAAGACAAACAAATTACACATTAATTGTAAAAAAGGCACAGCAGTATCTAAGAAAAAGAACAAAAATATACTAGTAATCTAAACGTGTGTCATTACAGGCCTATAACTACAAGACGAAGCTAGGGGATGGAGGGAGGGGTATTTCGTTAAGCCCTTTGGTCAGATTATTTCTTTTTGACAAACTGTTATAAGCCAGTGCAATCCTTGCATCTGATTGGCTGAGAGAAAATTTGTCGGGCAAAACGCTTCATGAAATATTCCTCAGGCTTGACGGTTCACCGTCCTGTCTACCCATGGACCTGGTCTACCGTACTCTATTCAATTCAATTCAATTCAATAGTTTATTTATTTCCATCATCACAAAGAAAAGAAAAGAAAAAGTTGACATAATCCAAAGTGATACTTTTTTTTTCATTTCTCTTACACTCGTCTGATAAAGGATTTTTTTTCAATACAATATAAAGTGTATTATATTATACACGACTCTATTCTCACAACAACCGTTGTACGTAGGCCTACTTTGCCTTTTCCTTCTGTCCTCTAAGCTCACCTTATATAACTTTAACTGCCAGTGTGTGCCACATACTGTAAAATGTAGAGTATTACATTGCTTATCATTCTATCATGCTCTCAGATGGGGCCCTTCAAAAATAGAATTTATTGTCATTTTATTTAAAAAAAAAACCAGCAAAAGCAGTCCAGCTGCAGCAAGTCGACACATATGAGATGAGACATAGATTACCTGTATCTCTATGTGCGTTTTTTGTTTTGTTTTGTTTTGTTTTGTTTTGTTTTGTTTTGCTCTGTTTCTATTTTGTTTTCATTTTGTATTCATTTTCACTCTTTTTGGGGGGCGGGGGGAGGCGTGGAAGGGTTTGGGAGGGGCACGTGGAGGAGGGTTGATGTGCGATGCTTTGTGAGCGCGGTTTGAATGAATAGAATAATATCAGACAAACATATAGGACGATGTTTCATTAAAAATAGACAAGGGCCTATGTAAAAATAGAGAAGGTTAAGCCAGTTCCCATGTTTTCATAAATCAGTGACACTAATCGCAAACACATAACTCAGACTGCCAGATACATCAGAAAGTGCAAAGACACTAACGCAGAAAAATTTGATTTGACTGTATAGGCCCTAGTCGTTTTCGTGCTGTACAATGTCGGACCTTTTTGTAATAAGTTTTATCCCCTTCCAAAAGTCAGCATCGTCATGGCTTACATGAGCATTTAGGAAAAATATAAAATATATTAATTTGCATATAAAAATCAATAATCAATTAAAAATGAATTGATTTCGAATGTTCAAGTAGACAGTCCTGTCGATTGAATCATATATGAGTACAAATCAGGGCACCATTTCAGGAAAGATGTTACAGGTTAGCAACTTCTTGTTGGAATGGCAACTTCCCATAGGTACAGCCAATCAGGAAGCTGGATTTTTGTCGTTACCATGTTACCATGACAATTGCCGTTCCAGCAAGAGTTGCTATCCTATCAACTTCTTATGAAATGGGGCCCTGGCGGCTGTTGCGCGCTACTGTACAGCGTGTGTATCAAAAAAAGGAAGAAGAAAAAAAAGACGGTAATTCAACTTTAGAGGCCACTACTGTTTCATATCGTCAGCCATGGAGACCGCAATAATTTGTTGATTGTGAGGAAAAGAATAGCTTTTCTTCTTTCAGTTGGTATATAATTGTACTGACAAATGTCATTATAATATTGGCCTGGGCGGGGGGGGGGGGGGGGGGCAGGGAGATTCCTCCCGCCCCATAGCATAACCAAGAAAGCCAAGTCTATCTGGGTAGAACCCTTTAATAGAGCATATTTTCCTATCTGTAAAACTTTGTTCCTTTCCATATACACAACAATATAAGCAACACATACTATAGTAAAGTGAATCAGCACGAACAATGACAAGAATCGAACCATGTTTGACATGATTATTAGATGAATATGTATGTATTTTATGTACACATACATATTATGGTAATTCATTACTTTGATTATTTGATCCATTTACTTATTGTCGTGTCGGGTTTGTTGTTGTTGTGACATAGTATTCATGACCTCTCTGAAAAAGCAGCTTTACCTGGCTAGTCGAACAAAATAAATGAATGAATGAATGAATGAATGAATGAATGAATGAATAAATTAATAAATGAATAAGTACATAAATGAATAAATGAATAAGTACATAAATAAATAAATGAATAAATATATATATATATATATACTGTATATATCATATATATATATATATATATATATATATATATATATATATATATATATATATATAATATGAGTGTGTGTGTGTGTGTGTGTGTGTGTGATCGTGCATAAAAAAAAACCAGCAAAAAGTCGCACATCCTGATTTACTCGAGCACTGAAGATAAGTCAAACGGAGCAACCTAGTCAGTCTTGAGTTTTTCATATTTTCTGAAAGAGCAATTACTCTTCTACACATTTCAAAGCGTATCCGGGCACTTACCCCCTGGGCAACTACCCTCCGGATAACTACCACCCGGATAATTACCCCCCAGGTCTATTCCCCCTTAGGGCAACAACCCCCCGGACTACTACCCTCCTAGGGCAATCACCCTCCAGGGCCATTACCCCCTAGGACAACTACCACCCGGTCATCTACCCTCCTAGGGCAACTACCCCCAAGGGCAATTACCCTTAGGACATCTACCCCCTGGATAACTACCCCCTGGGTAACTACCCCCTGGATGACTACCCCCCGGATAACTACCCCCCAGATAACTACCACCCGGATAACTACCCCCTGGATAACTACCCCCCGGATAACTACCCCTTGGATAACTACCCCCCGGAGAACTACCCCCTGGGTAACTACCCCCCGGATAACTACCCCCAGGATAACTACCACCCGGATAACTACCCCCCGGATAACTACCCCCGGATAACTACCACCCGGATTACTACCCCCCCCCCATAACCATACCCCGACCCCCCCCCCGCCCCCTCCTGATACTTACCTACTGGACAACCCTCCCTCCCCGCCCCCCGAAAGAAGTACCACCCTTTGTAATTTTTCCATAAGTTCATAACACCATATCAGAAGATGCACCTTTCTCTTACACTGTCATCATTTACTCTTTTGGCTTGTCATTTTCTACCGTTATAACACATTAGAAGATAAACATAAGAAAAGAAGAGTTGATTTCACTGCAATTCATATTTCCTTAACATTAGCGAGGGATCCTTCGATATAAAGCCATAATTTCTGATAGGATCCGGGCACGGTTTTATGAAGTCAGTCCTGACAAGCTGTCAGTTCCACACAATTACCAATCGTTGTAGGTCGATCAAAGCAGGTCCATGGTAACAAGTCGGTGACTCGAGCTTATCAATCAAGCAGAACCCATGAATTTATTGAAATTATTAGAGACTAACAAGATGTCATAACTGGCAACTTTTATCAAACGGTGCCCTAATCTGTCATAAGAGTAAGATTACAGCTTGTTTTACATACAAGTAGAATTGTGCTAGTTTTCAAATTAAATGTCCTCGACACTTTAAGGGGAAATCCAGTTCAAATTAAGTTAGTCTGATTAGAAAGAGTAAAATATTACGAGTTTAACGGTATTTCTTTTTTTTTACAAAACACCCCTAGTTATTAACGAAGTCTTTTGTCCTGCACCCTCTTTTTTAATAGATCTATAGAGAGTTGTAGTTGACAGAATCCTTTTTACATTATAGGGCTGCTCTGTTTTATCCTGGCCATTTCAAGAGTATTTTTTTTTCACAAAAACTTGAATCCTTCGTGGAATAACATGCTCATTTCGTAAGGGGTTTCTAATTTTCTCACCCAAAAGATGTTTAAAACCTGAAGTTAGGTCTCGACCAAAACCAGACGATATGTAGTGAAAAAATGTTTTTTTTTTTTCAATTCAAATAGCAAACGTTGTTCGAAAATAACAATGAGAAACGTAATTTTCTGGGGGAGAGTTATTGTAAGAGGGGTGACTGTTTGGAGCCTAATTTTAATAAGGAGTAATATTGTCAAGGGAGGTAATGCTCTGCGGTGATCATACCAAGGAGGTGACAATCTCTTCCCACATTCTTGATATACTAGTTGTTAATGCCCAATGATGCAGTAGGGCAATCCTGAAATGAGCGTTAACGGTATAACAGTAAAATAGTTACAAAATTGATGAAACAATGCAAAGAAAGCAAATTAAGACAGAGACGAAGAACACAAATAAAGATACAGTGCACTCCCGTTACAACGAACACGGTTATAACGAAATTTCGTTATAACGAAGCAAAACTTCTGGTCCCAAAATTATCGCCATTAAAGTCTATGGTACGAAATTCGCTTATAACGAAGACGGTTATAAAAAGATTTTCGTTATCACGAAGTCTTTTCTGAGCACCACTGACAAAGAAAAACAAAGGAAATGTGCTCCGTTATAACGAAATGCGGATCGATTCGAAAATGCGTAGCGGAACAAGCATTTTTAAAGCGTCTCTGCATGAGCGAACGCATCATTGAATGTTCACTCCGCGTGTATCACGCACAGTTTCCGAGGGGAACTTGCATTATTGTAATACAATAATCTGAATTCAGATAAGGTTTGTTTCATTGTTCCGAAGTCCTTCAATACAAAACACATAGATTCTGATACAACTAAATGTCCGTAATAGTTCGGAAATGAAATATTAAGCACATTTTGGCGTTATTCCATAACAAAGGTTTTTTAATCCGATAATAAAATATGGTCCTTATTCTCATTCTTATACGGTTCGTTAGTCCGAACATGATAGGAATTCAAAACGTTCGTTTAAATAATCGGAACATTACAAAAATATCGTCCATGGTGAAAAAAGGAGAGTACACTAACAAAACTTAAGAACTGCAATCCTTATAATCGTCTTAAGATAAATAAATCTTCGAAATAAGTAACCTTTCTCATTTTTTTTTTCATTAACAAAATTTCTTCGGAATAACGAACCTTATTTCATTTTCGGATGAAAAAGCCTTCGGAACAACGGACTTTCTGAATAGTGAACCTTTCTCACTTTTTGATTTATAAACCTTCAAAATGACGGACCTCATTTCATTTTCAGATCAACGAACCTTCGGAAAATGAACAATATATTATTTTGATCTAAATCATGAACTTTCGGAATAATGATTCTTCAGAAATGCGAACCTTCAGATAAACAAACCATCGGAATCCCGGGAATGGCGAAACTTCGGAATAAGGAGGCTTCGGAGTAACGTACTTTAGTAAGAAAAGAACCTTTGGAATAGCGAACTGTATATAACCAAATCCAACACCGTCATTTTCTACACATGTGTGACAACACAAACAACTTTATGCTCTTTTTAAAATGTAATATTTAAACGAAATTAAAAAGGTATTCTCCCATCTCACATAGCTTTCCAGCGTATGATGAGGATTCAACAAATAGAATTTTTAATGCGTGGTTTCCTTCTTTTCCTTATACATTGCATATTATATTTGTTCGGTTATAATGAAAATTCGTTAAAACGAAAAAAACAAAAAACAAAAAAATGCCGGTCCTGAGCATTTCGTTTTAACGGGAGTGCATTGCACATGAACACACACGAGATAAATCCCTTGTAATGAGAGAAAGAGGAAAGGTGAGTAATGAATGACAGGAATAGACTACCTTCACGGTGGACAGAGAAAAGCGAGAGGGAAGAGGAAGATGATGGGTCAAAACCAGGGCACGTGAGGCATGAGATATAAGCTCCTCAAAATAAAGAAGTGTTACATGGAGTTGTGGTAAACGATAGACGATTGTGGTTAAAAAAAAAAATATTGCAAAAAGTATAACTCATTCTGAAGTGTAACATTTCTTCAAAATGTCTTTAATTCAATGGTAAAGGCATTCAAACTTAAAGGGACTGTACGGTACTGGTTGAGGTGGGGATTCATGTTTTGAACATTCTTAGGTGAGATAGTGAGAAACATCTCATGAAATATGAAAGAGCATGTAATTTTTAAAAGGATTCAACGTTTATTTGATGAAAATTGGTGTTCAAATGGCTGAGATATCCAAAAAAAGTGATAATACTAAAAGGCGACATGCCCCACCTTTATTAGGATCTCTTTGTTTCACCTTGTTTTTGGATATCTCAGCCATTTCAAACCCGATTTTCATCAACTAAATTTTTGATACCCCTTAGAATTGCATGATCTTTGACATCTCATAGAGTGCTTTCTGAATATCTCGCAAAACGCTAAAAGCAAAATTCTCACCTCGACCAGAACTGTACATACCCTTTAAAACTTCTTTTATACTATGCTATCAAGAGAAATCCGAAATTTCGGAACAGTAAAAGAAAATACAGATTTAGCGAAAATAGCTTTGGTTAAAGGCATTGACATTTACTGGATTACCGGGTAGGATATGAAGGGACAGCTTCGTGTTTTATGAACATAGAGTCAAAATACAGAGGGAGAAATTAAGCTTGTACATAAATCGTCCTAAATGCAAACGATACAAATCGTAAATCCTTAAGATGTTGTTTTCATAAGATGATGTCTCAGTATGGCATGTGCGTGATTCCTGGCAAATAATACAAAGAACTTCGTTTTCTGTAGTAATGATATCCTTTTTATTAAAAGTAAGAGTCGGGGTGGGGGGTGGGGGCAGTGATCCGGGAGGTAGTTACCCAGGGAGTAATTGACGTGGTGCACTGTCCTGGGGGTAATTTTCCTCTTGATAGTTATAGGGGAGGGCGAGTTGTAGGCCTACTTATCCGGGGTAATCATCCATGGGGAGTTATCGGAGGGGGTAGTTGTCGGGTGGAAGTTATCTGGGGTCTAGTTATCGGAGGAGGGGGTAATTAACCTGGGGATAATTATCCTGGTGGTAATTATCGGGGGGGGGGGGGGGGTTAGTTATCCGGAGGGTAATTATCCGGGGGTAATTATCCGGGGGGTAATTATCCGGGGGGTAATTATCCGGGGGGTAGTTATCCGAGGGGTAGTTATCCGGGGGGTAGTTATCCTGGGGGTAGTTACCCAGGGGGTAGTTCTCCTGGGGGTAGTTACCCAGGGGGTAGTTTTCCGGGGGGTAGTTATCCAGGGGGTAGTTATCAGCGGGGGTAGTTATCCAGGGGTAGTTATCCGAGGGGTAGTTATCCAGGGGGTAGTTTTCCTAAGGGGGAATTGCCCTGGGGGTGATTGCCCTAGGAGGGTAGTTGTCCGAGGGGTAGTTGTCCTAGGGGGTAATTACCCTGGAGGGTAATTGCCCTTGGAGGGTAGTTGTCCGGGGGGTAGTTGCCCTAGGGGGGAATTGTCCTGGGGGGTAATTATCCGGGTGGTAGTTATCCGGAGGGTGGTTTTCCAGGGGGTACTGTTCCTAGACCCATTTCAAAGTTTTATATCATACAACGGTATCATGGAATATCGCGTTTTCAGCACTTTTTCTGGCACACTTTTTTTTGTAGAATTCAATATATCATAATTAGGTATATCTTGAGTCCCCTTTCAATTTTTTAGTTTTGTGATGCAGAGTAACATAATATATATTACATCTTGTATATATATATATATATTTACTACATATATGATACACACACATACATACACACATTAATACCCTTTCTCAAACACTTGACTCTCAGTTGAAATAATCTCGAATAAATGCATTTAAAAGGGATTATAATATGAAATATTTTAATATTCCTCGTGCGTACAAAAAATGAATCTTCCCTTCACTATATTCCTTGATTTGATATATTATTCGATTTCATGTATCAAATGAAGCAAGTCAAAGTCATAAACGAGGGTCATGCATATTGATTGTCTCCATATAAACTTTCATTTCATGCTTTATTTACTACATCATCATATCAGACACACATAGCCATTTATAGCAAGTAATAGGGCTATGCAAAGCAATATGGAGAGGTTTCTGTCCAACTTTGGCAAGTAGAAAAGGCTAAGTATTGTTCAAAGAGAACATTTATAGGCCTTTTGGTGAACTATAACCAAAGCTAACTTATAGCACAATAAGATCACTTCTTTCATCCAGCAGAAATCTGTAAACATAAGTGTGAAGTCATGTGAAAAGTACAATTGTAATCACATTTCTTACGTCAAAATGGGCTTACAATAGTCAAACACTGCCACTAATTCAGGGTGCTGCCTATATTATGCAAATCACCATTCTTCTTCTTCTGGTTAAGTCTGCCTCCTTCAATAAACTGAAGATTCTTGCAGACTGATAGAGCTGGTCACTGAATGATAAGCAAAGAATTAAACTTTCGAAAAATATCCCTGGAAGAAAGAAGTGACCCAGGGCCCCGTTTCATAAAAGGTGTTAGGTGTTAGCAACTCTTGCTGGAATGCGAATTCCCATAGCAACAGTCAATCAGAAAGCTGGGTTCTTGTCGTTACTATGGCAATTGCCATTCCAGCAATACTCGCTATCATATCAACTTTTTATGAAACCATGACGCAAATCTCTCGTTTGAAGAGGCTACACCCCAGTAAATAATGCCAGTGCATATCTTGGCAATCAATGACTTAAAGTCAAAGATATAAAACACCTGTTTCTTGACCCTGGCCTAATCTAAGCATCAGTCATCGCCACAGCGCCACAGGAGGGGGGGGGGGGGGGGCACCGCGAGAGGAGGAGATTGTTTTGGTTTTGGCATGGGCCATGTAGCTCCATGGTGCGTGTGTGTGTGTACGTGTGTGTGTGTGAGTGTAGACATTCAGCGTATGCAGACAGAGCATGCCTGTACTGTAGTGACCGGAACTATTGTCATTCCATTTTGCTCTCCCCTTCTCCCTCCCCCATCTCTCCCCCCTCTCCCTCCCTCTCTCCCCCTCGCTCCCCCCCCCCCCCCCTCTCTCTCTCTCTCTCCCTCTCTCTCTCTTTCTCAATGATCCAGTCAGCAGGCTGATTGTAACCAGGGAGGTAGTCTCACCTCCCCGTTGTAACTCACTGCCAAATAGCACATTGTCAGCACCGGCAAACTGGCAATGCTCTCCTTCTTATTCCTGTATTTTCGTTATTTACGGGTCGATTTTTTTCGTTCGAAATGTAAAATGGATGACCATAGAATTTCTCAATAGAATATAAAATTGAAAACTTTAGAAAAGATAGAGAAAATTGAGTTCACTTTGAATGGTCTGCCACAGGCAGATATCCTTATCATGCTCTTACGTAATACGACAGCTGCTTTCTCAATGATCCAGTCAGCAGGCTGATTGTAACCAGGGAGGTAGTCTCACCTCCCCGTTGTAACTCACTGCCAAATAGCACATTGTCAGCACCGGCAAACTAGCAATGCTCTCCTTCTTATTCCTGTATTTTCGTTATTTACGGGTCAATTTTTTTCGTTCGAAATGTAAAATGGATGACCATAGAATTTCTCAATAGAATATAAAATTGAAAACTTTAGAAAGGATAGAGAAAATTGAGTTCACTTTGAATGGTCTGCCACAGGCAGATATCCTTATCATGCTCTTACGTAATACGACAGCTGCTGGAGTCATCAAACCCTGGCTTGGCCTCCAGGTTTGTCACGCCTGAGCAGAAAGTTTATTTGCAATGGACAAGTCCTTCGACTCCCAACTCCCAAACGACAAATATACGCACCCCACTTTGGGTATGCCCCAGTTGGGGACTCGCCTCAAACGAGGGATTGACGGCATGCGGGGCCCTGGATGAGTTGGTTGGCAATCTCTACCGCTCGCGACTTGCTTCTTTCCCGACTTATTTTGGCCACGCGTAATAGAATATAACTGTTTGTGCACTGGTCTGCTGCATGAGATGCAGCCCAGACCGGATTCAACTTTGCTACCAAGACATCCCACAATGCATCTTGAAACTGGGCTGGCTATAGAAGGCATTTGTGTATTGGCAGTAAGCCTACTTCAAACCGGGTTACCGTGATAATCACGTATAATGAACAATTAATGTTTTCTACATGAGTGTGTTCTGCCCTCAAACGGACATTTTCATGTAAACAAATGTGAAACAATACCTACAGTAGTGATATAGCTATATATTTTTTTCTTTTGTGCAATCATCAGAATACATTTTTCAATTCTGTGCAATGCTAAAATCAGAGCAAGTGATCATATACGATGCAAACTTTTGGTCCAATATGAATAAAACTTCTCCTGTTTTGTTCATCTAATTTTGCCCTATATCTTAAATCTAACTTGAGTAAAGTGTGGAACTGCCATTAAACTATGCATGTCTTAGAAGGATACCTGCAGCTGAGAATAAAATCAAATTCTACTGGTTTCCCTTTTGCTAAAAACACCACAGGACATCAAGTACAATCATTCATGTTACTGAACATGAGAGATCGTACAAAATATGATTACAAAACAAATGATTCAAAGCTTTTACATTTCAGAAAGCTTATCTTCACAACTATGAAAAAGTACACTGAACATTTACTGGGTCTTCTTTGAAAAAAAAAATGAGCCAACCCAAATATTTTGGTATGTACAAGTCTATTCTGCTGAATTTCCTAGAATTCACATCACAAAGATAATAGATGAAAATGTTAACGTTTCTACATTATGACTTTAAGCCAACATATGTGCACATTTTGCTGTTACAAAATAATACCAATTTTCAAATGTTCACAATTAATGTTCAACTGCAATGTTCACTACACTTGGAATGTAAAATTTACAGCTCCTTATTTCAGTTTGACTGACCATTGCCGTGGCAATGAATGTAATGTCCATTTTATCGAAATTTTCTTAAAATTCTTGCTTCTCTTATCAGACACACATGAGCACAGCATTGTGAAATAAGACACCAATACTTTCAACATCCATTAAAATGCACACATATTGAAATTGTCCGGATGTTTTTCAAATTATCTCTGAATTAAGACAAGATATGAAAAGACATCGAAGAAGTATGTGGACATCAATGAAGCTTTAAACATTTATCAATATCGGTGATTAAAATTCTGAAAATGACTTCTTTTAAACTTCTTTTTGGCTGGTGTAACAATCATTACAAAAGAAGAGATCATGTCTTCTAGAAAGGTATTTAACACAAAACTTGGAACATAGGGGTTGATTATAAAACATCACATAATGAAAAAAAAAATGGTTATTGTTTGTCTAAATTCTTGCGTCAAAGTATTCATAATTTTCCTCATTTATACATTTTTATTCATTCATAACATCTTTTAACAGGGACATTCTTTCCAGTTCTGCTGATATCCAGCAGACCTGCTTTTCAAGGAATATTAAGCCCTTTATAAAGTGCACATAGGTTTTAAGAGTAAAATCAAAACAAAACAAACACATAACTTTTTTCCTTTTTTCTTTTCATAAGAAAAGGGTTCTAATTTGGCAAAAAAAAAGAGAACTGCTTGGATAACCACTTTTCGATGTGTAATGACACAAAAGATGGCAAGGTTTATCCACTCAGACACCATGTATATTCCAGCGGTGTACGTGAGACGAGTAAGTTTGCAATATAGCTGTGACATCTGTGTTCCTCACTCAGTTTGTTCCCTTCATAGGTGTCATAATACACAATTTCTGCTTTCAGGTGAGAAGCCTTCCATGAGTGCATGTTCATCAGTTGCTTACATTGTCAAAACTAGACACAATCCTGACATCCTAAATTTTGTTACTGCATAAGAATTTGATATCTGTACTGCATGGAAAGTGTTATTTATGTCCATAGGTGTCTAAACTCTTTATTAATGAAAGATTTTTCTTTTAGTACACAAAATAATTCAGGGCTCTAGAGATTACAGATTAAACAAGTATATGAGTACAAGTATATCTGGTTTAAGTGCATTGAAACAAAGGACATGAAATGATATTTCACTCTAGCCTTGGTTGCGCCCTTAAAATCTACCGAATCCTCTCATTCATTTTCAATGAAAGACCTGAATATTAAATTACTAATTAAGTGTTTGGTGTTAAAATAATGTGTACAATACGATAGACACTTTGCATGAATTGTACTTGTATTTGTGCCAAAATTTGTTCTTGTGGAGAGTTCTGAAGAACTTTCTTTTTTAATGAAGTGGATGATGATTTGTAAGAATTCCTTTTCTGATGCAAAGAATTGTAAAGGTCTTTATCAAAATCTGACTGGCGACCAAAGGTCGAATTGCACAGATGTACATAATTATACAAAAGTATGCATGGACATGACAGGAATGATATTTCATGTATATAAATTGAAACATGGCAATCAACAAGTTCAAGATTGCATGCAAATAATACAAATATAACTTTTAAAAACATGATTTTAAAAGGAATGGAAGGAAAGAATGAGACAGACTTAAAAGTCCCTGAGAGACTGGCTGGTGGTATATCGCACCACCAACAGTGAGGTGCCGTAGAGATTGGTGTGTTGCACTGTACAATATTTCCGTTCTCTGTTTCTATCGAAAGGAGTCAAAGAGATGGGATGTACACCCTCTCCATAATTAGAATTATTATGCAAAAAAAATGGGGGGGGGGGGGGGGGTAACACACTACGAGATATTCTCTTCTGGGTGGGCAACCTCTTCAAGTGATGCCTCCTCGAAGGTGAAAGGCAGTGAACTCCACTTTTGGTAGTGCTTGGACTTGGCGTCATTGTCTATTACAAGGAAATACTTCACCGAGATGGCAAGGATGTAAGCTTCTCTGAATTTCAGAACTATACCCCACTTGATGTGACAATCCTTGCATGCTAGTTCGTGCTCACTCTTCCTCACGCTCGCCCATTCCCTCTTCTCGGGCGAGTGGCGGTCAGTGGAAACTCTGACCACTTTCTTCTCGAGAAAATCAGGGGCTATAATGACGTGGTGACCTCCCGGTATCACCCTGATGTCACTTGACCGACAGACAAGAACCCGACACTTCTGGCACCGGAACTCATGGTTCAATTCAACATGTTCATGGGCCAATGATTTTCGTCCCAAGTGCCTTCCTTGGATGACTGTTATCTGACAGAAAGAGATGAGACAGCTACCTTTAGTACTCACTAGTCAACTTTTCCATACCATAACAACTCCCTATATATTGTCTGTATGTCTCACAGGGATCAATAAGTCTCACAAAATAATCACCCTTCATTTCTCATCTACTCACATACACATCCTGCTTATAAACGGACGAAAATTCTGCCATGAAATTGTTTATGATCCTATACATCATAAATTGCCGGACATATAACACCAGTATGCTCAGCATCAGTGTTGTGTGTAAATTTTGTGAGGATGGTACTTGGAATATGACAAAGACCAGGCGAATTTTAATGTACATGGTACAATGGCCAAAAACTTTGTCCAATCAACCCTATATAGTCCTTGATGTGTTTGTTCGTCATGCTCTGTGCTAGTCTTTCTACAAGCCTTTTACCATATTTATAAACACCTTGCAATTACATCAATTCAAAATGATCCTTTTTCTTCTAGCAAAAAAAAAAACAAACAAACAAGATACTTCCAAAATACCATGTTAATCCTCGGCATGCCATATCAATTTCTTGTCCATTGGTTTGTGTGTGGATTTGTGCATATTTGACTCATTGGCACACAAAGGACTGAAGAAGAGATGCACTTACTGGCTAGGTGACTCTGTAGTACAGTATGTCCCAAAAAAATTACAATCAGATTTTCGAATTGATAACACCCAAACATTGGCCTGTCTAAATGCTACTTTAGGGTCTTAAAATATAACATGTTAGCTCTATTAAGTGAATCAATCTAAATACAAATTCAGGGTATGAAACTATAACTCATTGCCCACATCTTACAGAAAACCTCATTCAATTTGGTTAAGCGGTCACAGAGAAATGTAGATTGTTGTAAAGCATGTCATGAGTCTGATTCTTGTGATCCAATTTTAGCACTTCGATGCTCTTGTGTGTGAATACAATAGACAGAACTTGGAGGGAAGAGATTCCTGACATCCTCCACAAAATTCGTCATTTCTCTTTGATTACTGAAGCAAATCGAATGGGGTTTTCTGTTAGATGTGGGCAGTGAGTTATCATACCCAGAATTTGTATTTAGATGGATTCACTATTTTCAAAGATATCATTGCAGAGGGTCCCGTTGTATTTTTTGGGGGGGACATACGGTACTAGTAATCATAAAAATGCCAACTAACAAAGCTACTGTAGGCATACCATAACTGCACTGCAAAAATTAAACTAAAATATACCTGATGTACGTGAAGTCTTTGGAGACAGCAACAAATTCTTCTTACCTTCTGCTTGAGCATCTCCTCCGGGAGTTCACTGAGTTCCTCCGTAGCTTCCCTCATCACTTTCTCCTGCTGTTTACCAAGTTGGTCCTTCTTCTCCAGACCTCTCTCTTGGTGGACCACCAGCTCAAACCGGCCTCCTGGGGCCCGGGTGCGTCCTGGGGACATTGATGATAATGGTGGTAATAATGATGATGTTAATGATAAAAATTATCATGTTTCTAGGTGCTCTACAACCCACACAAATGTAAGCATATCAATATAAGGATGCAAAATTATGTATCGGGATCTCAGAGGATGTTGTGTTTCCAGCCTTTATTACAAAAACCTAGAAAGAACTTCTTGAAAACGCTGATCAGATTGTCACCAAACTTGGCGGGTATCATCGTTAGGGTGATAAAGTATGTATCTATGCAAATGGACCCATTCCTCACTTGGGGGCCCCCAGGGGCACAACGCCGTGGGTGGGGGGGGGGGGGGAAAGGGGTGATTCTCACAGAAGATGACCAACAAAGAAAAATGCATGACCACCACACTGTTTGGGTATGTGGACCTCAGCTGTTGAAGGGGAACACAAATATATGAACTAGGTCAGCTAGCTGCTGAATCATGGACGAGAAAGCTCTTAAAAGATTTCTGATAAACAGACCCCAGAATTGTTGTAAGGAAATGACTTTTTTAAAACTCTTTTTACTAAAGTGACCAAAATGTGGGGAGGAATTCCCTTTAATCCAGAGTCAGACTCTACATTTCTGAGGTTTGGTGCTGTATCTTTGCATTATCATTTTTACTATTCATTCTTACATCAGTCTCAAGTGGAATAAAATGTTCACTCGCTTTCGAGCCCTTTGTTACTTATAATGATTATTTATCTTGGTTGCAGAATTTTCAATAGCCTCTTAATTGCTGACTTTATAACCAAATCTTAAAATTGTTATGCATTCTCAAAGACTAAAATTCCTCTCTCTCTCTCTCTCTCTCTCTCTATCAAATTGGCAACACTTTGAAAATTTTCTCTCTAATTTTGTGCAGATTTAATGACTTTAACCAGCTCCATCTATTTTTTTCCCAATATAAGATACACAGTGAAATTGAAAGGTGCCAATTCAATGTTGACAATTTTTCCCGGGCAAAGCAAAAATTCCCCCGGGGAAATCCCCCAGAACTCGACGGGTTAACTTTGATCTTTGTTCATACCTCTGGCCTGAAGGCATCCTTCACCGTCACAGATGTAGTTGTAGCGGAACACAAAGTTGCAGGCTGGCACGTCGATGCCTTGCTGCACAAATGTTGCAATGAGCAGCTTGTGTTCCCCGTCGCGGAACTTGTTAAGGATATCCCTTTGGTGCCGCAAACTCATTCCTGTTGGAAATGGGACAGTGTGAGGATTTCTGTAACTTCTCAGTTCCCCCGCTAAGAGCTAAAGAGCAAATTCACAGCAGATGTGAAGCTCACAGTCAATAACTGGTGCGCCCCTGCAGGGGCGGATCTAGCTTTTTATAAAGGGGTTGGGGGGTTGGGGCGGCATGCGAGGGAGATGGTCCCCGGGTTTTTTTTGTTGTTTTGTTTTGTTTTTTTTTTTTTTTGGGGGGGGGGAGGGTTGCAACCCCCCCCCCCCACCCCCCCCCCACCCCCCCCCCCTAGATCCGCTTCTGCCCTGCAGCTTCTCATGCAGTTGACTATGCCACAAAGATTCCATGAATATTACGTCACGATATGGCACATTTTTCTCAATCGGCATTTTGTCTTCAACGTAACGACGTTTGTTTGATCACATGATGCTATGTATAGACCAATCAGAGAACAGGAATAAGAACAGAATAATAAGAACAAGAACAGAACAAGAACATAATACAAACTGCATGATTAAAAAGCAGACAAACTATCAATTTTGCCAGCTCACTCCTAATCACACTGGCACATCATACAACTATCATTTCCCCACCTGGGTTTCTGGAGCCAACCAATTCCTCGGCATTGAATTCCTGCAACCCTGGAGTGTCCATGATCCACGACTTGAGTGCCTTGGTGGAGGCAATGGTCTGAGTGAAGAGGATCCCACGGAAGTTGGCCAGGCCTCCCTCCAGGGAGTGACAAGCTCCTTCTATGAGCTCCTGAAGCTTTACCAGACCAGGGTTCTTGCTGTATGGATTCTTGCTGAGTTCCTCAAGCTTCACTTCTCTCTCTGTAAGAAAGGCAACAGAGAAACTTTATATGACACCTTTAGCGTCAGGGGATTACTTTCTTCACTGAATGTCCACAAGGAAAGACACAACAGAGATTGATAAAGAAAGTTCTTTACATTTCTGATGTTCACTTTGATATTAACTTTCAAAAGGCATGGTGGACTACATGACATTGTGACCTAATAAGGCATGCATGTTGAATATTATGTCGTCATGTTTGAATAAGACATTCTCGAATGTCTTGTCTCGAGCCATTCACGAATCTCACAATCATACTTAATATTAAACTTCCATCATCCAACATGCTAGAATAATTCATAACACAAGGACATGTCCAGTATAAGTCAGTATTGAATTTGAGAAATGTACAATAATGATGGATAAAATGAAATAATTATGTTTTGTGTGACCAATATAATGTGACCATGTATAATGATATGTTACATAATATATAATGTCACCTACTAATAGCTCTGTGGATGACAATGATTAAAGCTTTGAAAAACAAACAAACAAACAACAAACAAACAACACATTCCATTCCACGTATTTCACTGATCATGAAATACGTTTCAGTATTGACTTGCCATTAATTTGATGCACTTCACTATTGTCTTGATAATATTCCCATTAGATGTGACTAAAAATCCATTCACATCAAGCTACATGAAACAAAGCAAATCAAAATATCATTAAATCTATTCCTAAGTAATTTAAAACAATGCAGTCAACTTTCAACTTTCAACTTTATTTTCACCTCCATCAAAATGAACAAAGAAATTATGTACATTGCATATACACGGGATTTTGTGATACAGAACAAAATTTGAAAAGGTACATAAGAAAATTATGAAAATGAAAAGTAGATGCGATTACATCTTTGTTAAATACATAAAGCGTATAATACAAGTCAACTAAGGATGAGGATGGAAGTGGAGGGTCCCACTAAGAAGCAGAGCTTGTACGATATGGGACCCTCAGAAAATACACAAAACATCAATACAAAAAAACACAATAAACGAACCGATGTCAACTGACATCAAAATGACTGGGAAGAGAAAAAGAGAGAAAAGGAAAGGGAAAAAAAGAGGAAAAAAGGAGAAAAAAGAGGGAACTACAGCATGTGCCATCGTGGACGCAAGCAATCTAGATTTCATAATGTAAAATAAGTAATAAAATACAAGCTGGGTTGAATGTAATGCAAAACATTTTTTACACGTAGTTATGTTGGTAAGAATGCAGGAGAAAGAGAAAAACACATCGTTATATTTAGAACACAGACAGGGACATACTTAGGAGGACTTATGTAAAAAAGTCTTAGGAGGACTTATGTAAAAAAGTCTACTTATGTAAAAAAAGTCTCCTTTCATCCACTTTAATTCAACTGAAATGATAATATACCCTAAGAAGACATCATAGAAAAGCTGACCCCTGAATAGCCCGATTAGCTCGCAGTCAGCACTGGTCCGATCGGACCCCTTTTCCTCCTCATTTTTGATGAAGTTCTGAAGGTATAGTAGAGCGTCTATGGTTCGCGCCGTTTCGTGTATGGACAGAGCAGTGCTGTACTCCTGCCAGTGGGATATAACAAGTGCAAATTCAATTTATATTAATTCTTCTCATATGAAAATAAGCAGATTCTAGCCAAAGATTTATTATTTAAAAGCTGGTTCTTCATTAGTAAAATGACCGATTGGTAGATGGTGTCATGTGTGTGAGGCACACTTTATGTGATAGTCCTAAATGGAATATTGGTATTTTTTTTTTATTGCAGTGCATGGGATGACTTCAACTCAGCATTATAACATGAAATTCTCCACAAATTAAGGCATGAGGCAAACACGTTATTTTGTTTCACAATTCTCAGATACAATTAACTTTAAGAATACATGGTATGGGCCTGTCATGGGGTTGTTTAGTCACCGATGTTAAGATATAGTGTTTCTGAATTCATACTTCTAGCTATTCTTCAATCCTCCTCGATATTCTCTGTTCATACTTCGTATTTCTGTCATTATCGATTATGTGACATTATGCCTCGCTCGCGATTTCTTAGTATCTCCTGGACGTTCTCTATGCATGTTGTATTTCTGCTATTGTACACTGTATCTGACTTGTACCTCGCTCGGATGATCACGCAACTCTCCAGAAGTTTTGTGACGCGGATATTGTTTTCTTTGTTTTTTCTTTGTCTTTTTTTATTATTATTCGACGTTTATATTTGCCGAATTCACATATTGTCATTCCTTTCACTTGTAAATATCGAGAATTAACTTCACATCCGCATCTGGGAATCTACACCCTACAAGCAATGCTTCTATGTAGATTCCTCATATTTCACATGTTAAATTGTCTTAAATGCTGTACTTGACAATCCATCCATGCTTTTGTATTGTTATGTTTATGGTTTATCTATATGTTGAAATGTGGAACAATAAAAAACAAACAAAAAACAAGATATTACTTGGTATGTGGAAGCATAAAGAAATACTTGCGATTTCAGAACGATCAATGGAACATACCTTGAGATACTCTGTGTAAGTTTTTAGTTTGCGGTGGCGCAGTCTGCAGTCTTGTTGCTCTGAGATCTGTACGTTCAGTCTGCACAGCTTGTGGTTAAATTTCTCACAGGAGTGGGAGCTGCTCAGCAGTTCGGAGAGGGCGCTCCGGGTGCTACTGAGGAGTTCACACCCTGAAGTCAGAATTGTACAAACACGACAGGGGCCCTGTTTCATAAAGCTGTTCGTAAAGTTACGAAAAGTTACGAACAACTTACGAGCGACTGGTGATCAGTTCTGATGTGCTATACCTATCAGAATTTCCATAATTCAGCACAAGGACTGATCACCAGTCGCTCGTAAGCTGTTCGTAAGTTTACGAACAGCTTTATGAAACACCCCCAGGGGTCCAGTGCTCACAATGAGCACATGCAGCAAGTTCGCCTTCCACGCGTTCTTGAAGACTATTTTACCTAAGAATAAAGCAAACTTGGGGGAGCAAATTAGGGCCCAATTTTACATTTTCATCTTGTTCTTGAAAAGGCATGGTCACATTTTCACCAAACCAGGCAGGTATTATCACTAGAGTGTGATAGAATAGGGCCTATCATACTTGTGTAAGTGGGCACGTTTCCCCACTTGGGGCATAATACATTCTATGTAGATTTTCGTCTATTTTCTGGTAGTAATTACTGATTTCTTTCTATATTTTCGCAAGACTTCGAATGATTGCTTCATGCACATGAGTTAACACCCAGATAGATCCTTGTCATTTGATGGGTTATTTGCTATTGATCATTCGTCTCATCTCCATGGTCTCATTTTATCGTTGGGTCATCATTCATGCAGCGCGGCTCCATTTACCGTGCAATCTTTGATCCATACGATTTGATCCACTGCACGCACGCCAAAAGCCCGGCACACTACCAGGGGCGGATCCAGGAATTTTGTAAAGAGGGTGCGCCTTTACAAAATGAGGTGGGGGGGGGGGGCGTACGCACCCCTCCCCGTTTTTTCTTTTTATTTCTTTTATTTAAAAAAAAAATAAGGGGGGCGCCCAGTGCGCTGCACCCTGGATCCGCCACTGCACTACGCTTGTAAAACGCTGGTGTTTGCAGTGTGTATGCGACAGTGAGCTATTCTAAGTGTAAAGCGCTCAGTGAGCACTCTCTCAATCTCAGATCTTACACAGTCTCTATTCTTTCTAAATTCAGAAAACATCAAATGACAAGGATCTATTTTAGGTGACATAAAACAAATGATTTTTTTTTCATTCGTGCAATGGACGGAATATTTAATTCGGTGAAAGGTGGATCATCTAATCTTTCACCTCATGAAATATTCTGTCTGTCCATTGCACTCTTAAACATTCATTATTTGTATACCAGAGAATGTGTTTAACTAACCCGGAATCTTGTTAATCAAAATTATGATTTTAATCATGATATCTTGGATCTCTTCCCCAAAGGCATCTTTTTCTCGTCCTCTGGCAGTGTGACAATCTGGATGGAATACAGAAGAAAGAACAAACAGAAACACTTACATGCATGATATAGACTTCAAAGCAAGGCTTCTTCGTTAAGATACCTACATAATCAAGTGTGCTGTTTTGTGTCAGTAATATATTAAGTCCATAAGGAACCACTTCTTCTTCTTCTTCTTGATTTTGTTTTTAAAAATGGGAAATAAGTGAAGATTCGTGAGCAAACAAGTCAGAGATTTATGAGAGACCATAATATCACCTCTTCTTCTAATTTGCTTAGTAGACAGTATGGGAATACAAGTATAATTTTTGAAATCCGTAACGCTCTTTTCTTTTTGTCTGCTTGCTACTATTCCATTCATTACAGTCAAGTCAAACATGGAACAAATTTATACACTACATCTTCCCTTCACAGACACCATAGAGCCCACAACATGCAGCCTCTTACTTCAGGCAAACATGCATTCATCAAACAGTGAGAGTTGAGTGAGTGTAGGATAACACCACAAACTGAATGCTGAGGCTAAATTACACGAGTTTCTGCCGTATGTCACTTGCTCACCATCTTTCGGTTTGTTCTCGACATCAGCCAGACTCTTCCTGTGTCTCTTCACTGTGGACACTCTGACTGCATCCAAGTTGGCGCAAATGTTGATCATGTACCTCAATGCCTCATTCTTCTTGAGTGCGTGTCCCAATCCAAACGAAGCTGTCATTCCCAAGATCTTTGCAATCAGGAGTCATCATCATCATGAATAAATGGTCATTTTACCACGTAGACACCAAATTCAATTCTATTCAATTTAGTTAATTGTCATATTTCTCATAATGGGATATACATTGTAAATAATGTAAGTACAAATCATCATACTTTGTCAATTGCCAAAAAAAAAGTATATAAACATACACATGGTGTAGTCGTATATATGGTTAAGGTTGTACATAATGATTATATCAGAGAAAGGGGACGGGGTGTTACGGCACAAATTGTCGCCCCTGCACAAATTGTCGCCTGGCGACAATTTGTGCTGCTTGTGCAGTTCCCATAAAATTTTGACCTCGATGGCGACATTTTGTGCTGGCAAAATGAAACGTAGCTGCACAAATTGTCGTCGGCCATGCACTATGAATTGTGTGTTTGGGGTGGTTGCTCCGGTGTTATGTTATACTCTAGGTGTGTATTATGTGACTTGTGCATGCGTTTGCGCAAAGCTGTGTGTGTGTGTGTGTGTGTGTGTGTGTGTGTGTGTGTGTGTTTGGAGTATAATAATACAATATGTGGAAACTGTGTGCATGTGTGGTGGTTGTGTAGTGGTATAGTGGCTTGTTTGTCTGTGTGTATACGTGTGCTTAAAGCTGGCTGTCGCGACCAGGGTTGCCAAATGGACACTAGTATTCATGGCTAAACTCTGTCTACTTCGTAGCCAAATTATGACGAGTTTTTTTCTCACGCCAAATTTTTATCCATCTACAATTCAATTCAATTCAAAATGATTTTATTTCCATATAAAGTAATACAATAGAAGTAGGTACACCACTACGCCGAATACGATAAGTTGACGAATATACTATGTACCCTGGAAAATTGATGCTTATGTCTCAATTCAATATTGCATAAAACGCTATACTAAGTGAATTTAGTTACAGTACATGTAACTGAAACCCTTTATCATACGCGTCCATTACACATACCTATATTTTTCAAGGTTTAGATTTTGATGTTTATAAAATCATCTGTTCATTTTTAACGTTTTTCTTTCTTTTTTATACTTCTTTAGTCAGAGTGTACGTGGTATTTGAAACACTTTCTCATACCTACCAATTTGATAACAATTTATCATGGTTTGTTGTGTTATCTTGATGTTCTATGAGGGCTACATAATTTAATTTCCTTTTTTCTTCATTTTTCGGACCACCAAATTTCTTTGTCTGGCAATCAAAATATGAAATTTGATGATCTAAACGGGTCACTATAGTAAAAAAAAAAAAAAAAGTTGACTACCGAGCCTTGCATAAAATATAGTTAGAATAAAACGTGCGCACACATACCGACGCACACAAACACAATATGTATAGACATGTGCACCTGTAGTCTTCCTACAAGGATATGTGAACTATTCCTGTGCTGACATGGGATGTCCCTAACGTAAGACGTAAGGTAGCATTACCATGGCAACCAATGAATATCTTACACAGAAAGTTACATCTCACACTTTCAAATATTCGAAACTCACTTGAGGAAGGGACTTGTTAAAGTTTTCTCCTTTTTCTTGCAAGGTCGACTTCATCTCAAAGTACTTCTTCATCACCTTGTTGTATTGGCTATCCTTCTGCAAAACAAACAAGACCGTAACGCCTTATTACATAATGAGGAGCTCGCGAAAAGTTTAGTAATACAAACCTCGTTCGGTTACATGCCCAGAGTGTACGTGCAGGCACAACACATATTGAGCGATTTTCAGCGCGCTGCGGTCTGGCTGAAAAAGACGTACAGTAGGTAAAGAGGTTGGAAAGTGATGCTAAAAACTCAAATCTATTGTGGCACTGTAGCTTTATATATATATATATATATATATATATATATATATATATATATACATAGTATAATTGGGAGGAGGGGTGTAACACATAAAAACATTGTACGCTAAAATTGCAGAGCTTTGTGGATGTATGGTTGTATAATGACTTAGAAATTGAAATAAGACATCACCTTTAAGTTGACTGCAACAGATATAAAAACAAACAAAGAAAAAGAAGTATCATTTAAATCAAAAAATCTAAAACAAATCAGAAAGTAATCAAAGTGCTAAATCTACTTGTTTTCACACACACACACACACACACACACACATATTACATGTACAAAATATCAACTGCAATCACTATGCAAATTATAGGAAGTGACGATGTGTCATTCCCTTCCAAGTTCCAGCTTTCCAATTGGCCGGCCCGATTAATAATCTCTACTGTTATTTGAAAATAATTCCATACAAAAAGAGGATTCTGGTCCCATTCTGGTGGGAGTAAAAGCCCTCAGTTCATGACAATGTTATAACCAGCAAAGAAATCAGGCCAATGAATGTGTGCTGATCAACACAAAAACTCATTTATGATTGATGTCAACATGCATACTAGACAATGCTGCTTCTCCAGCTGCCCATCATAAACACCCTACCTTGGTTTCATGACACTCGTCAAAGATGATGAGGTCAATGTCCTTTAAGAAGACTTGACCTTTGACCAGCGCGTCCACCAGAATTTGGGCTGTCAGCACCACCACACTGTTTTCGTCCAAGAGAACCTCCAGGGGAAGCCGAGTGGGGGCGGAGAGTCCGTGATCACCACAGACGTAGGCAACCTTGTCTATATACTTCTTGAAGAGAGTACTTTTCTGATGCACAAGAGGTACCTTCAGAATCAATTAATAAAGTTTCTCACTAATGATTAAGGCACAAAATTAAATTACTTCATCTGGACTTACTGTTTAATTTCGAGAACGTTTTCACGTCCGATTTGGGATGCTTCGTCAGCTCGTCTGACTCCCGATGGCGGGAAAGCGCCGTTGCCGATCGGCGTAGACACTCGGTCGATGTCGTTGAGAAATTCTCCGGATGACAGAGCTGTTCACCCAGGAGAGGTTGTGTCGCAGTCCCCTACCCTTATTAAGGGTGGGGTTCTCGGAGTTGAGTGACGTAAGACGGCTTCCCGGACCCCCTCTCAAACCGGCACCCAGGCCCCTTGTCTAGCTTACATTTTTGTCAGGGGAAGTTGTGTTTGAAGGTCTCCAGGTGGGAGAAGACGGCCGAATCAATGCCCAATGTACCCAGTCTTCGATGTGACCGCTTATAAGGAGGCTGCTTAGTTTCACAAAGGTACTTCTCTTGCAATCCTCCTCTTGACATTAAATGGCGTAGACGACTTTCTTTTCTTTCTTTCTTTTTTTTTTCTTCTTCTTCTTTGGCACCTTATTCTTCAGGGTGCAAGTTTCTGCTATTGTGTTTTTTTTTCTCAGCCGGTTTGAAGTGAAAGAGAACGCGCCAGCCTGAAGGGATTCGTTGGATTTTCTCCGAAAGCCCGCTGACATAAGGCACCGATTGAGACACCTATGCCCCGGCGTTGCTCTGCTGGACATGTTTCATTGTCACGATGCTGACGTTTTCGTGGGTGAATAGCTGGTGAATGTGAATAGATGTGCTTATATAACCTTCAAGATTTTTATGCATATACAATCATTTATCTAGACATAAACATGCATTCATTTGTCCTATATAATTATCATTGATTTGATGCGTATTTACACGCACGTACATGTTATAGTATACACATCACATCTAACACAATGTTGACTCATACAGATTAGTATTTCTTTTAATGTTATGGGTTTTTTTGAGAATGATATTGATATTGTATTGCTGTATATATCTTGTGTGTCTAACATGTATGTTATAGGTGTGTTTTGTATATGTATGTATTGATGTATGTATCCATGTAAACCACACAAATTTCCAGAAACGGACAGTAAAATCAAACTGACTTGAACTGAATTGAATTATCCTATAGACAAAGAGCCTCTGTTGGTTAAAGAGGGGTCCGGGAAGCCTTCTACGTCAACTCCGAGAACCCCACCCTTGATAAGGGTAGTGGTCTGCGACACAACCTCTCCTGGGTGTACAGCTCTGCCATCCGGAGAATTTCTCCACGACTGACTCCGGACAATAACACCGACAGTTCGTCTGAGCTGATCGACAACGACTTTTACCGTCCAGGATCGGACGTCCCATTCACGGAATTAAAACAGTATAAAGTCCAGACACCGGATGAAGAGATTTCATCTAGTACCTGGATGAATCAAAACTAAATTACTCACTTTTGCACTGGAAAATGAGACAACTGATTAAGATATATGGGTAAATTTCACGAAATATAATATTATGATGATTTTTTGTCAATCGGAGTAATTGATTTTCACTTTTCATGAAACAGCAAAAGGGCATGCAAATATTGAGATGACTCACATGTTTTCATTAAAAATAAATCAACTAAACACACAAATTCCCCATACCTAATTAGATATTCGTTAATTCGAAAATGAAATAAACTCGCTGTATCTCGGGGTAGGTTCATGCGAAGTCGCTGTAAGTCGCTGTACTCGTTCTAAACTCGCGCGTATCCCATGGACAACTCATCCTGACTCGCAACACCTTCTAGTGCTCGTACTCCACTCTTGGAAGGTGATGAATTATTACGAGTTACATAGAGTTCATCTCGAGCTAGTGACGAGTGATGCGAGTGTATTACGAGTACCACGAGGTGTAACAAGTTGCTATTTTTTAACGTGCTAAAGAATTGACACAGTTGTACCGAGTTACGCCAAGCCGTGTCGAGTTGTCGCGAGTTACATGAAGAGTTTTACCCGAGTTATCACGAGTGCCTCCTTTATTAGGCAACTCGTCCCAACTCGCCATGACTCGCCACTACAATTCTGCTAGGCGGAAAGAAATTTTCACGCGAGTTCACTCGAGTGAAATCTCGCTCTAGCTCGCCCTCACTCGAGACTATAACTCGGCTAAGTGGGAGCTAAATGAGCACTTTGATTCTGTGAGAGTTTTTTTTTTCAAGAATTTACAACACTATGATCACTATCAATATCTCTCATATCAGAAAGTGAACATATATACAATGACATGATAAATCATCAGAGTTACTTGCACACATGAAACTGTTATATTTTGCTTAATCTTCACCTCACACTGGTCCACTGAACGTAGGTTATACCTAATACTAGCAATACCAATATCCAATAGTGAAAAAAAACCAACAACAACAAAGTGAGTCTGTTGCTAAGCAACCAACCTGATTCACCACAAAGACGATCTTCCCTTCTCCTTTGGTCTTCCTGAGGACCTCTAGAGCCACGGCCACAGAAACGTAAGTCTTGCCTGACCCAGTGGGGGCAACAATGACAGCGTTCTGGCCACTGATGGCGGGCTCCGCTAACTCCCTTTGGTAGTCTTCCAACGTCAGAGTCTCCTTCTGTACTGCTCCTGTACATATATGTATGTTATAAGTACACACACACACACACGCACACACGTGTGTGTGTGTGTGCGTGTGTGTGTATATGTATGTATATATATATATATATATATATGTGTGTGTATACATATATATATCATATATATATATATATACACACACACATATATATATATATGTGTGTGTGTGCGTGTGTGTGTGCGTGTGTGCATATGTATATGGATCAAGCCTTAGGGAAATATTGTATGCTCATTGTTTTATTAATGAGACATACGACCATAATTTGTGTCTCCTTAACGTTCTAAACTACATTACATTGTATATGCCAGTCAATCGCATGCTTTACTGCTGACATTGCTTATCTACAAAATTTCTCATAAAGCTGGATGGATTCAGAATTATGTGTATATATCATATATCACATATTTTCCGGCGGAGACCAACTCTTTAACTCCACAGCATTTTCCCCAAAAAGGAGGAACTGTACGACGAATAATAATAAGCCATGCAGTTCGGTGTTCCAATTTGAGCATGAGCAGAAAAAGTTCATTTATTTTGAGAGACAGGTTGGTTTTTAAATTCACCGAGATGAGCATCTGTGAGGCAATGATTATTCATGTAATCCTTAGTAACGGTGCCTGCCAGTACATCCACCTGACAGCAAGCCTGGTATTTGGCAACGTTGACAGAAAAAAAAATGTTAATGATAATGATAATAATAATAATAATAATAACAAATTCTTATATAGCGCATTTCAGACTTGAAAAGAATTTCAGTGCGCTTTACAAACAAACAAACAAATTATACCATAATTCAAGATATAACAACAAAATGCATTCGTAACTGCACAATGAAATGGATCTCGTCACTTGATCTACGCAGGTTCATTCTTTGTTTGAATACGAGTTCCATATTTATTGCTATGTTGGGCAAGCTGATGCATTATGTCGCTTTGAATCGAGGGAAGTGCCTAACCAGCTGAGAAAAATGAAAGGTCATTTGTACCCACTTGTGCACATGAGCTATCTCCGAACTGGCTTATTACAAAGCTTCACACAGTTTTCTCTTTCCTCATATCTCTCATACTGTATAGATTTGATACATATTATGATAATAATGATTATGATGATGATAATGATAAAAAAAAATATTGTTTATGTTATTAATAGTATTATTATCATTACTACTGCTACTACTACTATCATTATTGGAATAAATGCACACAAAAAAAGAGAGAATCAAATGAGATTACTTCCTCAAGCAATATGTACATGATAGTAAAGATCATTTACACAGACTCAGATTAAGGAATCAAGTCAGTCAAAACGTACTGGTAATAAGAGACTTCTTACATAAACGTTTTTCTTCTATTCTTAAACAGCAAACAATCGTCCTTTGTAAGGGAAGTGCACAAGCTGGTTTCACTACAAGCAGATGCTGAGACATAATATCCTTGACATTTAACATAAAAAGCTCATCTCATTTATGATCATATCACTCTGCAACTAAATCAAATCATACTGTTGTCATTCTAGTTTCACTGAAGTTAAGCCATAATTATGAGCAGACATCATAAAACATATTTTCTTTTTAATCAGGAACTTAAATTTCCACAGGATGACATGTCTTTTTGTATGTACTCACCATTATGTTGTAGGGACTGCAGTTGCACTTGATCCATAGCAACAAACAATTCATTGGAACTACGAACAGCACCTTCAGGGAAAGAGGAATGCAACAATTCTTTATTGCAAGTTTTTTTGAGTTGTATTGTAAGCATAAGTAAGACACTGATCAATTAGCCCGTAAAATGTATCTTGCATGAGATAAAAGCCCCTTTTGCCCTAACAGTGAATGTTTTTGCCTACTCACACCTCATCAGCGCTATATACCTCTTTATGTGGTGAAGAGTATTACAAAATGTAAGACTATCATTTTAGATTAATTAATACCATTGAAAATTGAAGAAAAATATACAGTATAGAAGGATTTCCACATTTCTGTGAACAACAACACAAGTATAAGAAATAAACAAATTAATTTATATGTAAAAAATGTGTTTTAGGAAAAAAGTTCTTGTGTATAATCGTTATATCTTCCGTCCATATCCATTTTCATCGCAACGTATAGTAATGTAGAATTCATCTCAAACGTAGCGCTTTTTTCCTTCCTCTTAGAAAACGAAGAAAGACAATATTTTGTTTGGCTTTTCAAGAGCCAATATTTGTGCGTTTGTTTTGCTTTTATTTTGTTTTGTGTTTTCGTTTTGTTTTTGTGTGGAGCAGGAAATAATGTACATGGGCCAACAAGTTTTCAACATGGGCCAGTATAGATTTTGTGCATGGGCAAGCAAATTCTCTGTCATGTTGTAATACTTCATCCATCAATTTCTGGGTGAATTTCGCTATCATCTACAGTCATGAAATTAAACGAATGTGGCACCTCTGAATTCCACTGCATATCTTATATTGCAGAAAAATTAGATGGAGCTGTTTAAATTCTTTATCTCTGCACCAAATCTTCTACTAGATATTGAGCTGTATAATACTACCTATAAAACCTACTTCTGGGGCCCGTTCCATAAAACTTGTCATCAGTGACAAGTTGTCATAGATGTGACAAGCTACTGAAATCCTTGCATCTGATTGGCTGAGAGCAAATTTGTCATAGAAATGTGGCAGTTGTCACAGATGACAAGTTTTATGAAACGGGCCCCTGTTCTTACCATACATAGAACAGTAACAGGACATTATTTTGTACAAACTATCAACAAACATATTAGTGCTTTATAGATGCAATGATTCCACTTCATCATAAATCAACTGACCTCTTCCACCCTTTCACTGCCTTTTGTCAGCAGCTGATGTTTTCACAATATTTGATAATGTTTTCTTGATCAAGTCATTAGCTTGTGCAGGCCGGATGGAAGGAACTTAAAGTGGTGGTACGATTTTGTGGGGGACCGGGAGTGAAACCCTGAGCGGGGATGCTGCATTATATTGAAATTCAACGATCCGGTACTCACTTTTTGGTAGAATATGTGGGAGATTTTGAATGAAAAAATACGAAAAAAAAATGAATATTCAGGGGCAATGTGAATGACCATAATGTTAATATCTAAGTGGTATTTTTAACCTTTTGCTATGCGCGTGTATATAGAGGATGAACCGATGGGGGTGGAGGTGGGGGGGGGGGGGGGGCTTTTGCATTTGTAGAATCAATATTGAACGATGTGGTGTATACTTTTGTGGAATATCTGGAAATTTTTCGATAGAAAAGTAAGAAGCGGGGACAATGTGAATGGCTATAAATAGTAGAATTTGTCACCTCTTGTTCCGCGGATGCAGCCATCATTGTGTACTAAAGTGTATGAAAATAAATTAGGTTGAGGGTGTGCGTGGGGGGTATTCCCCCTACCCCGACCCCCCCCCCACACACACACACACACACACGCACACACGACGGAGCTTTTGCGTTTGTAGAGCTGAAATTCAACAATCTAATGCACACTTTTGCTGAAATATCTAGAAAATTTTCAATAAAAAAGTAAGGAAAAAAAAAAACGTATATCCAGGGATAATGTGCATGGCTAAATCGTGGTATCACCTCTTGTCCTGCTCGTCTGTCTTCACTGATGCGTTCCTAGGTACACAGTCTCTGGAGGTGGAGGGCTCACCGGCAATGACAAAAAAAACACCAGTGCATGGAGTTGTGTCATTGCACTTATTACGATAAAAACACTAGGATAAAGAGATGTGACAAAATTAATCAATGTAGTTAATTGACAGTAGCAAAAAAACAAAACAAAAACAAAATAACTAACTTCTTAAATTGTTGCGTGATATTTTTTTTTCATTTTGCTGATCAAATTGCAGTTGAAAATTTTATATCTGAGTTCAAAGGCAAGGGGGTTTCAGGGGGGGGATTATACGCCAATACGCCAATATCGGAAAGGAGGGCCTATATTATTGATTTTGTGTTGGGCGGCTATATCAAACACGTCACACAGACAGCAGTATGCAATCAGTATAATAGCGTCTTATGTCTGTTCTTTTTAGGGTAACGTCACACTGTCTCGTTGATCCCGATCTTGGTTAAAAGCCAATCAACAGCCGAAGCAACATGAACTGTGAACTCACCTCGCTATATGAACAAACAAATGGAGTGGTGAAATACCTTGGTTGGTTCCCTTTTCCGTTAAAATTCTCCGTCCACTGGAATAGCAATAAGGTACTTAAACCTGGCAGAAGGATTCAACATGCAAACATTCAAGAACAAAGTGGCGACTGTCACTCATTCGTTAGTCCAAATCTATCAAAGTAGGCCTACATGTATCTATTTACAACAATACTACAGAATGAGCTTTCAGCAAGCAGTGTTCTCGCTTAACCTCACTCTTGTACGTTCGCAATTTGCACTTGTCACAACGCGAATACCAATATGTCTGATCAATACTAGGCCAGCTGGTGTAAGCACGATGCTCTTGGGGAATCCCAGAGTATCGGGGAATACCACTTGATCCTCCTTTTCAACAGCGAGTTATGAAAATCAACTCTGTCATTAACAACTCGATAATTTTCAATAGCAATGAACTTCCTCATGGCTTAAATTTCACACACAGCAGACACTCCTGATACCATGTACATGTATATGACCAATGCAGCCCAGAATTTTCTGGAAACATCGCTAAGAAATATTATTACTTCTGATTTGGATCATTTCGCTCCCTCTCTCCCTCTCTATAATATAGCTACAATTAAGGGGGTCTTGACAAAGCCACTTCTGCCCTCTTTTGTTGAGAGTAAATACAACTGGCCTATATACCCAGCAGAGCCGTGAACCAACAAATTTACACTGTGTTGGTGTAATTTCTTGTGAGCGCAACTTTCATAGTTGTGTCAATAGGAGTGAATGGCATGGTGTTCAATTAGTCCCACATATAGAACTTCTTCTCATCACTGTTCTTTTTAATCATCTTCTTCTTTTCCCTCTTTTTCCACGCACCCTTGATTTCGGGCATGCTTTAGTGGGCCTATCGAATACACAAAAGTTTCTTGCTTTGTGTGCACGTGTGTTTAGGTATTTGTATGGAGAAGGATAATTTCGATCAACTGTGATTACTCCGTGGGATAAGATTTGAGACATGATCACGTACTGGATCTTTAGCTGAAAATTTCACTTATTGGGTAATTTGAAAGATCTGTAAAGCTTTCTGTCCCTTGGGAAAGGCTTCAATGAGACTCTCCTTAAAGGACCTACTCTCTAAAAAAAAATCGAGTGAAAATATTCACTCTTAAAGGAGTGAATACAAAAAAGAGTGAATTTAAAGTGAAATTGAAGTGAATTTTGAGTGAAAATGTTCATTTTCACTCATTTTGGAGTGATGAGGTCACTCTAAAACGAGTGAAAATGAACATTCACTCCAATTTCACTCTAAATTCACTCTTTTTTTGTATTCACTCCTTTAAGAGTGAATATTTTCACTCGATCTTTTTTAGAGAGATATTCGGTGAACATGCATATTGACTTGTGTCGATTCAAGATACTGGTAATCTCTTATGACGAAAACGATATTTTAACATGTTTCATATATTTTCATAATATTTTTTCTTCTATCTTTACTTGGATACGCCCATAAAAAATTCCAAATCTAGATTCTATCTGTCAATCTTTTCTAGCATAATGAAAGAGCACTTGACTAACCACTTTCAGAAAGCAGGGGGAATAATTGCTACCCTTAACATATGTCAGTATCAAGTTGATGGAATGTGTAATTTTCATGAAAAATTAATTTTGGTGGAAATCCCTCTATATTTTCTTTATATTGTTGTCCACTCATACGTCATAACCTCTAGTAGTCTCATCATCCAAAACTTTAAACATTCATAATTTTTTCATCGATTTTCCGATTTTCCTCAAACTTTCACTGATGTCTTCTACTAATGTTGCTACTTTCACTCAATCCACATTGCTCTTTGGGTTTGAGTGCCCTTTAAAGAGGAAATCCAGTCCAAATATAAGTTAGTCTGATAAAAAAGAGCAAAATTTTAGGAGTTCAACGGTAAAAATTTGACTGAAATTGGATGAAAAATAAGGAAGTTATGAAATTTTGAAGTTCTGATAAGTTCTCCTAAACAGTTCTTGTACAGTGGGTATGAATATGTAAATGAGTTAGCTAACCATGTCATACCCTCACAATTTTCCATTGATAGTGTACAAAAAAATGACGAAAATTCAATGTTTCTGACATTGAAGTCTAAAACATGACGTTATTTCTGGTTGAATAACTTCAGAATAGTGATCAGTTAGATGTATGAGGATTTGAGCCTCGGGCATCATTTCTATAACTGCATTTGAATGAAAAACTGGAAATTTCAAAATTTTATGTACAAAATATGTGGCAAATTGTGAGGGGATGACATGCTAACTTCGTCATTTGCATATTCATATTGACTGTTCAAGAACTGTTCTCCCCCCCAAAAAAAAAATAAATAAATAAAAAAAAAATAAACAAATAAAAAAAATTAAAAAAATAAAAATAAATAAAAATAAAAAAAAATAGCGAAACTTCAAAATGTCATAACTTGTTATTTTTCATCCAATTTCGATCAAATTTATACCGTTGAACTCGTAATATTTTACTCTTTCTTATTGGACTAACTTATATTTTGACTGGAGTTCCCCTTTAAGTACTACTACTTAACAAAAGACACAATGCACCTTCCCCTAGACAGAACGTTATATAACCTGCATGTATCCATGTTACTAATACATGTATGACTATCAAAAGACATTGCAGGGATGGAGTAATTGTCAACCCTTTACTCAACCAGCCACGAGCTCTACCCCCTCCCCCCCCCCCCCCCCCCCCACACACACACACAAATCTGCATTTCTCTCTCATTTGGAACAAACTTAAATAAGTATATATTATTTAAAAAGAATTCACTATATCACAATGGGTACATTTGCATATCTTTATTTCGTATGTCAAAAGAGCAAGTCAAATTCGTTAATGAATGTATATTTGAGGGGGTCGGTGCAATATAGTGCTAACCCACACAATAGTCATTTTGAGATAATCGCTGTTGAAGGTTTGGAAAGTCCATACATTGTACATTGATAAAACATGAATGCATGCATTTTTTACCATCTTATTGGTTGAATTCAAATATATTTTTTACGGAGGTTAGAGTGAAGGATAAGGATTATGAAAATGCCTGTAACTCAATTTTGACAAAAGTGTGGGTTAGCACTATATTGCACCGACCCCCTCATTTGTCTCCATGCAAACATTCCATACACGAGTCATACTCATAGCCATCTTAGCAAGACGCAGCTATGCAAAACAATCTGGAGAGACATCTGTAAAGTTCACTTCAACTTTGGCACAGAATACTACGGCAGCATTTAAAGAGAAGCTTGATAGTCCTTGGTACATTCCACAAAACAAAGCTAACTTGAAGTGAAATGCGTTCACTTCCATATCCAGCAAAGATAAGTAAACTCAGCTGGGTGGATGAAGTCCTGTTAGAGTAATCACGGTTATGTCTAATCAGATGGGTTAATCAGATACCGGTCAGATTTTATTGGATAAAAATGATCAATTGGACAATTAGTGTTTCTTAAGTGAGTATGTTCTACCTTTAAAAGAACATTTTCATGAAACCACAAGGTAAACAATACCCAGTGAAACATTGACATTTTTTGTGTGCGCAGTCGACAGAATACATTTTCTTATTCTACGCAACGCCAAATACAGAGCGACTAATCATTTGCGATGCAAATTTTTGGTCAATCATGAATGAAACTTCTCCTATTTTGTTTTCCTGCTTTTGATCTTAAAGGCCAAGTTGGGCTTGATGTGGGATTGCCATTTTATGTTTCAAAAAGAAAACCTGCAGCTTAAGAGTGAAATCAAATTTCACTGGTTTCCTTATTGCTAAAAACACCACAGGACATCAAGCAGAATATGACTCATCATTCCTTCATGTTACTGAACATGAGAGATCATACAAAATATGACTACAAAACAAAATAAATGATTCAAAGCTTTTTGCATTTCAGAAAGCCTATCTTCACAACTATAAAAAAAAAAAGCACACTGAAGATTTACTGGGTCTCCTTCGAAAAAAAAAAAAAAATCAGCCAACCCAAATATGTTGGTATGTACAAGTCTATTCTGCTCAATTTCCTAGAATTCACATCACAAAGATAATAGATGAAATGTTCCTACATTATGACTTTAAGCCAACGTATGAGCACATTTTGCTGTTACAAAATGATACCAATTTTCAAATTCACATAATTAATGTTCAACTGCGATGTTCACTACACTTGGAATGTAAAATATACAGCTTCTTATTTCAGTTTGACTGAACATTGCCGTGACAATGAATGTGATGTCGATTTTATCAAAATTCCTCAAAATTCTTGTTTCTCTTCTCAGACATACATGAGCACAGCATTGTAAAGTAAGACACCAATACTTTCAACATTCATTAAAATGCACACATATTGAAATTGTTCAGATCTTTTTCAAATTATCAATGAATGAAGACAAGAGATGAAAAGACATTGAGGAGTAGATTATGTGGACATCAATAGATCCTTAAATTTGATTAATCGATATGGTACAATGATTAAAATTCAGAAAATGATTTCCTTGGGAGAGGCTAATTATTGTACTTTTTTATTGGTATGTTCACAAAAGAGAAGACCATGTCTTCTAAAAAGGTAAGTTACACAAAACTTGGAACATATGGTTGATTATAAAACATCACATAGATTATATAAATAATTTCATTGTCATAACTCCTGTGTCAAAGCACTTTTAAGTTTACTTATCTATTCATTTTCATTTATTCACAACATCTTTTAACAGGGACATTCTGTTCAGTTTGGCTGATACCCAGCAGACCTCTTTCAAGTATTTGAAGCTCTTTATACAGTGTAAATAGACTTTTAGAGTAAAAAAAAATATATATACAGTATTTACGAATTACCCTTTGTAGCTACAGTCACAAATGATGCAAATTATTGTAAGTAGGAAATCATTGTACTCATAGTTTGTGTATTCATCATGTAATGATGGAAAAAAGAATGGACATTGGTGCTTTTCTTTTCTTAAACACAGATTTCAATCTGGCAAAAAAAAAAGAAGAAACTTCTCTTGGGTCTTCCTTTCATTACAAAATGACTTGCTCGTAAAACCATTTTTCAATGTGTAACAACACCAAAGACTGCAAGGTTTATCCACTCAGACACCATAATATTATGTTAGCATATGCTAGCATATATGAGAAGAGTTTAGCTTGCTGTAACATCAGTGTTCCACTTCCAAATTGTTTCAAGCAAAGATGCCATGTATACTTTCAGCATTCAGGTCATACACCTTTCAAGATTGTTCACTAGCTGCTTACACTTTCAAACCTACACAAATTTGACATTCTAAGTTTTGTAACTGCACAGGAATATAACATCTTGATTACATGGAAAGTATATCTGAGTGCATAGGTTCCTGAAATCTTGATTAGACGAAAAATTACTACTGAGTACACAAAGTAGTTTGGCTCTCTTGAGATTGCAGGCTTAACAAACTTAAATACTTGGAAGTAGAAATATATTCAGGTCAAGTAAAATAATCTGTGAAACAAATATACAAGAAAAGATATCTGACTGAAGTCCTGGTTGCATCCTTAAGATCTACCAAAACCCTTCACTCAGTTTCAATGAAAGAGGATGAATATCAGATTACTAATTTTGTATGTGTTGTTTTGATCATGGAACAATACAAAAGACATTTTACAGGAATTGTACTTGTACAAAAGTTGCACTAAGGAGTGGTAAGAAATCATGTACGGACACACTGCTTGAAAAAGTAGATGATGATCTGTAAGATTTTTGCTGTTGTTCTGTTTTGTTTTGTTTTGTTTTTTGTTTGCTTGTTTTGGTTTTTTTTTTTTTTTTTGCTGATGGGAAAAGAAGGAAAGAATGAGAAAGACTTAAGAGTACTAGAGAGACTGGCTGGTGGTATATTGCACCATCAGTACGGTGCTGTGGAGATTGATGTGTTGTACCACAACAGGGGCGGATCCGGGAATTCCGTGATGAGGGGGCGCCTTTACAAAATTAAGGGGGGGGGGGGGACACACCCCTCTCCCAATTTTGTTCTTTTTATTTCTTTAGTTTCAACACACAATAAAGGGGGACGGGGGCACGCACCCGGTACGCTCCCCCTGGATCCGCCACTGTACGACGATATGTTTATCTCCATTCTCTGCTATACAAATTGCGAAGGAATCAAAGAGATAGAATGTACATCTTCTCCAAATGATATGCAAGAGAATGGGGGTAACCCACTTAGTAGATATATTCTTCTGGGCGGGCAACATCTTCAAGTGATGCCTCCTCAAAGGTGAAGGGCAGTAAACTCCACTTCCGGTAGCGCTTGGACTTGCTGTTGTTGCGTGTCACGAGGAAATACTTCACCGAGATGGCGAGGATGAAATCTTCTCGGAACTTCAGAACACTGCCCCACTTGATGTGACAATCTTTGCACGCTAGCTTCCGCTCGCTCTTCTTCATTCTTGCCCATTTCCTTGTTTCGGGTGATTGGCGGTCACTGCAAGGTCTGACCACTTTCTTGGCCAGGAATTCAGGGGCGATGACGACGTGATGACCACCAGGTATCACCCTGATGTCGCTTGACCGACAGACAAGAACCCAACACTTCTGGCAGCGGAACTCATGGTTCATAAGATCCACAGATTTCTTGCCCGAAGGTAGCCGGTAGAAGCGAGATTGCATCTGTCGTCTTCTTTGGATGGTTGTGATCTGAAAGAGATGAGACAGTTATAACCTCCTTTGCTAATAGTCAATTCTTCCATACTATAACAACTCCCTATATTCTTACATGTGACACAGGGATCAGTGTTGTCAGATGATTTTTTTTCCTTGCTTGTCTTAGGTTACATCCCTTTTGGTTATTATCAGCTATACACTATACTAGATGAAAAAGATCAAGAACACTCTCCCCATAGATACATAATACCAAAAAAAAGAAATTACACAAGGAATAAAATGAACAATTAAGTACATACAATTGTAAGAAATTCAATTGGATACAGCAATTATTATTAATCAAAATACTACAAAAAATATCTTGACTAGAAATTAGCTCATTTGTAGCTTTATTTAGGGACTTAGACCTTAAAATCTGATGCATAAAAAGTATGATGTAACTATAGAAATGTTGCTACGGCGACTGGTGTATGCCTCCGCAATAATGCATGGTTCTCCTAATAGGTCTATAGTACAATGTCTTGACAATGTGTGATGACAGTTTCACACAAGTGGCAAAATATTAAAATGATAGGTTTGCCACAAATGTGCTGAATGTTCACTTTCCTAGAACTAGGTTCAATTGGATGAATGATGAAAACGTCAGAGTGCAGGTATTTGGGGGAACTGATGATTTTTACTTGACTTTTGACCCTTTTATAAGTTTATGCATTGAGTAATTTTCAAGGTATTGAGAAAAAGTATAATTTCAGTATCAAATGGTAAAATAGTATCATCTAAACCTGGCCTTTGACCTTTGACCTCACAGTTCCAAAGAGAATCACTGTTAGGTAGAACATGCATAAATATGTAAGTTTCATGATAATACCTTGAGTTACTTTTGAGATATGGAGGAAGAAGTGCAATTTAGCACTTTCACTTGACCTTTGACCTTTTGACCTTTGACCTTTTGGCAAGAAACTTCCCATAGAATATATATTGGGTTATACATGCATACATCAAGTTAAAAAAAAATCCTTCAGGCATTGCATAAATATAAGGAAATTAGTGATATTTTGAGGAGTTGACCTTGACCTTTGACCCCCTGACCTTTGACCCATGACCCCCAACTTCCCTAGATAATCACTGCCCATCAGTACATGCATATATGTGACAGTGCACCTCAAAACGAACATAAAGTCGCACACACTGATTTTGCGTGAGGACTGAAAATAAGTGAAATGGGTCAACCTAGCCGAACTTGACTTTTTCATATTTTCTGAAAGAGCGGGTCTTCTTTTACATTATGCTAAAATTTGGGATCATAAAACGGGCAGGAAAGTGTGTTTTTTAGCAGCTTATCTCGAACATTTTTGATAGAATAGTGTAATTAGGTGTGTCTTTAGAATCCCTTTTTCATTTTTGAAAAACCTTGTCCACACTCTTCACTTTTAACTCTAATAACTTTTGAAAGGATTGTGCTACTGCTTTGAAAGTTGGCACTAATTATGGACAGAATGTGTTAATGAGGCATGCTTAATTTCAGTTTAATCTAATAATCCCTTCATTGTTGTTACTCTGATGGTTTACTTCCTGTTTTTTGTCCCATTCATCGCACAGCCAGCACGGTTTGGTAAAGATTAAGCGCTTGAATAGACACTGTACTTCAGAGCCTCTTTTCTCAGTTCACACTTTTCCTGAGTTTGTGCTTTCTTTTCAATATTTAGATAGGTTAGGAGAGTCCATTTGATTTGAGTTATACATCATTTTAAAGCTTAAAATCTGCTCTTTCAGAATATGGTCTTAACTAAAAATTCATGTCTGGCGACTTTTTGTTTGTTTTGAGGTGCAGGGTCACATATACTAAGTTCCATGAAGATACCTTGAACCATTTGCGAGAAACATGAAATTTCAACCTTTTTTCACAAAATAACCTGTGACCTTTGACCTTTGACCCCGTAAACCCTAAAATCTAAACAAAATATTATCCCCCCAGGTTATACCCTCATACCAAGTTTGATGTAAAACCACCACACGGTTCTTGAGATATCGACAAAAACAAAACGGGACGGACGGACGTACGGACGGACGGACGACCCGAAAACATAATGCCTCCAGCCACTTCGTTGGTGGAGGCATAAAAATTAGCATAATTACCAGAATTTAGAGAAAACAATTATGTTCTGGTGAATGGTTCATGATTGATTCTTTGAGATTTCACTGTGATGGTGTAATGGATGGCCAAGACCGAGGGGGAGACCAAAGCGCCCCCCCCCCCCCATACCATTTCAAAAATAATAACCTGGGCTATAGGGTTATGGAGGTTGGGGGGGGGGGGGTATACACTGAAGGCATACCACATCTACAATAGGAGATTCAGGCTTTTACCAAATTACTGCCTGCTTGCATTTTGGCCAAGAAAAGTGAAAGAGTCCATCTCATGGAGAATAGGGATTCCGGATACAATTTATCACCAATCTTCATTCCAGTGATCAAGAAAAAAGCAGAAAGTGGTGAAAAAAACGGTGTATCCACTTTGGCTTGAAATAGCCCACACGATCGAGAGGACAAAAGCTCGCCAGCAAATTACCAATGGTTGGTAGAAGTCTGAATCTCTTATTCATAAGTGGCCTTAATTTTTTTTAAACAAAAGAAACATAAGAAAAAAAAATGAAAGGGGGCAAGGGCACCCCCCCCCCCCTTTAATTTTCGAAGAAACTATCTTTGTCAGCTGTTTGGAGTGGCAGCAGAAAATTTTTTTTCTTGCCTGTCAGCCGATGAATCCCGGAAGTCAAGGAACGAAAAAATTGGGCATTGAAGCATGTTTTTTTTTGTTGCTTGTCAACTGATAAAACCTGGAAGTGGCACTAGAAATAGTTTCGGAAATCCTGGATCCGCCCCTATTATTGTATGATCTCTTAAACTGATGAAAGTTTTCTGCATCATACTACAACTGTGACGGACAGACGTCACCTTACCACTCACCTTCTCGCTGAGCATCTCCTCCGGGAGTTCACTGAGTTCCTCCGTAGCTTCCCTCATCACTTTCTCCTGCTGCTTACCAAGTTGGTCTTTCTTCTCCAGACCTCTCTCTTGGTGGACCACCAGCTCAAATCGGCCTCCCGGGGCCCGGGTGCGTCCTGGAGACATGACATTTGATGATAATGGTGGTGATAATAGTGTCTCAAAGATAAATATTACGGATATGACCCGTTATATAATGTTTCAAGGAACTTTACGATTCAGACAAAAGTATACATACCAACATAAAGGTGCAAAAAGATCTTATAAGGGTCGCTCAAAGTTTAACCAAAACAAATATATTTCTCAGCTTTTATTTGGAGCAATCTTAACCTAGAATGGAGGCATCTTTGATTAATTAACCCATTCCTTCCGCAATTCTCTGAGTGCCTTTACTGCCCCCAGACGAGATTCTTTTCGCCCATCGACAGAGAGGCACACAGGTTGGTATAAATCCAGCTGTGTGAAGGCAGTCAAGCAGTTCATTGTGTCCCCCTTTCTACGGTCAACTACATGTGCCCGTGAACAATGGAAATATCGATCGGGTGCGAGGTATGAATAGAGCGTGCGCTGATGAGCTCTCAGAATCTTTTGTTCTACACAACACCAGGTACCTGAATGAGGTGACTGGGGTCAGCGAACCCGCATTTCTAACTGATCTCAGCCTTGATCATTATGTACATGTTCGTACGAGTTTACAGCAGAACAAGCAAAAAAACTAAATCAGGAAAAGGTACATAATACTGTAAAACCCCCTTTTTTAAACAGCAGGAGAACAAATCCTGATAGAATAAACTGTGATCTTTTTATCAAACCCACTTTTCTGAGCATTTTAACACAAAGAAACATGAATTTAGGCCACTGAAGTAAGCACCCTTGTCTTCATTTTGGGAACCTGGTAAACCAGGTTCCCGTATATCAGTTGCTCCCACAGGAACCTGGTAAACCAGGTTCCCGTAAGGAACGGGTTAAGGGTTGATAATCATTTCAGAAAATGGGGACAATGATAGAGAATAGCTGTGACCACCATGCTGTATGGGTGTGTGGACCCGAGGTAAATTAAAGCGGAAAACTAATGGATGGACTAAATCAGCTCTGAATTATTGAAAAAGTGATTATACAGCATTTTGACATACACTTCCTGAAGCACCAGAGGAAGTAACACAATTTCTCTGTGTAACTGTTACTATACACTGTTTTGCTATAACATTCCACTTTATTTTCTGCAATACAAAACACATGGTGGAATAGAGGGGTGCCAACTTAAAGGAATAATATATCCAAATATATTTGCAAATTGAGTGAATGCAGCAACACTGGCAGAACACATTAGTGAAGTTTGCGCAAAATCCATCAATTTGTTCAAAAGTTGAGATTTTTTCAGTTTTGGTGCTGCTATCGCTGGATAAAAGACTACTACAGTTTGTGATGTCTCTGCAGGACAACAATACAAAGAAAATATAAAGAGAATTCCACAATTTTTTTGGGGAAAAAGTACACATTCTCTTGACTGACATTATTATGGTCTGCTTTCTTCAAGATGTCTTCATCATGCAACAAAAAGTAAATACATGAAATATGTTGAATTCTCTTTATATAGTTGTCCTGCAGTGACTTCACAAACTGTTGCAGTCTTCTCATCCAGCGATGGCACTGCCGAAACTTTAAAAATTTGTAACTTTTAAATCGATTGTCAAATTTTCCTCAAACTTCACTGATATGTTCAACTAACATTGTTGCATTCATTCAATCCACATCATAGTAGCATTCTTCTTTAATGAAGACAAGATGATAATTTCCGAAACAAAATTCCCCCAAAACTCCACAGGTTAACTTTGATCTCTGTTCATACCTCTGGCCTGAATGCGTCCCACAGCATCGCTGATGTAGTTGTAGCGGAACACAAAGTTGCAGGCTGGCACGTCGATGCCTTGCTGCACTACGGATGTAGCAATGAGCAGCTTGTGTTCTCCATGGCGGAACCTGTCAAGGATGTCTGCTTGGTGACGCAAACTCATCCCTGTTGGACATGGGACAATGTAATGCAAACAAAAAAGAAATAAAGCAACTTAAATGAAGCTCAGAATTAATCAGGTTGCCTCTAGCTGTTTTATTACAATCTTTTTATCCCACCATGGACCTACAAGGTCCATGATCCCACTATACGTTTACACACTTTGGACAAGTACAAAAATGAAATGAAATATATAGGCCTATACGTTTCTCCTCATACATTTAGTCATTGATCTTGATGACAGGCCTTGACGATTCAAACCTTTGCTTTGCACTGACGGACTATTTCACTTATCATTTCCAATTAGAATAAGCAACTTCCCATAGCAACAGCCAATCAGGAAGGTGAATTCTTGTCATTACCACGACATTTGCCACTCCCGTTACAGGGTTGCTATCATAGCAACTTTTTCAGGAATGCGGCCAAGTCAAAGAGATTTTTGTCACTACCTATAGAGGGTGAACTATATCATACCCTGCATGTTACCATTTAAAGTAATGGCACACTTCACTTTATAAGCTCAAGTAACATTTTTACAGGGCATATTTGAACTTTTTGAACTTTTACACAAGTACTGTATGCGCCTATATTACGCGAGCCTAAATTTTCGCAAATCAGAAATTCCCAATGGTTTTGCGAGTGGTTAAATTCGCAGTTGTGGATCGAGTCTAGAACTGAACGGAGAAATGTACACACGTACATCCCATCGACATCAGGATCAGAGTCAATATCTTAGCATGTCTCTACTTTTGCGAATAGCATCTGACTCGCAAAATTTGCGAAAATAAAAACATCTCAAAATATTCAGCATATACAGTATAAACTTCTCGATTTGGCTGCTCCTCGGTTGTTTGTATGCTTCTGTGTTCGCATGAGGGGTGAGCCTCTGACACTTCACGTCTCTCCATGCAATCACAGAATTATACAGGGCGTATGATGAGTAGGAACCCTAGTATGTGTACCTACTCAATACAAGAGCTCTTTGGGTCCAGTTCACTACAAAAATCCTTTTCGCACCTGGGTTTCTGGAGCCCACCACAGCCTCGGCGTTGAATTCCTGCAACCCTGGCACGTCCATAGTCCAGGCCTTGAGCGCGTGGGTGGAGGCAATGGTCTGAGTGAAGAGGATCCCACGGAAGTTGGCCAGGCCTCCCTCCAGGGAGTGACAAGCTTCTCCCAGGAGTTCTTGAAGCTTTAGAAGACCAGGGTTCTCGCTCTCTCGACTCTTGCTGAGTCTCTCAAGCTTTGCCTCTTTCTCTGTAACCAAGGCAACAGAGAAAATTTCTGTGATACCTTTAGCTTTTCTTAATAGGGAATCAATTTTCTTGTTCACCATAAGGAATACTTAACAAAGCTTCACAGAGGAAAATGTCAATTTGTAATGTTCATTTTGAAATCAATTACTAGTATCGGCATGGTGGGCTATACACTGTATGTGACCTAAAGCATGCAGGCTGAACAGAATAAGGTATTCAATTATAATATGTTTGATTAAGATATGCTTACAGCATCCATCAAAACAAGGGATAGGCATACTAGATCAATCATTGAACTCTCATCTTTTAGTGTGCTAGAATGATTCAAATGACAAGAATATGTACAAAATAGATTTTTTCAATGATAATTGACATCAAACAATTATATTCTACAATGTATGTGACCAATGTAATGTGATAAGTAATATATTGCATAATGTGTTTCATGACTAATTATTTTCAGTTTTGCATTTGATTTTATATTGTTTGTCTTCTGCCCAATAAAATAACAATAACAATTCCTCATGATGTGCACCTATAGGAATGGCTCTATGGATGACAGTGATGAAATCTATGGAAAACAAAGAAATAATGAATCTATTAATATGTATTTTATTGATCTAATAATGCATATCATTATTTATTTGGCATAAGTCAGATTTCATATACCAGAAAACATTCTTATTACATAATTCAAATCCATTCAAATTAAGTTACGTATGAAAGCAAAACAACTCCAAGTATCATCAATTTGAATCTTATTCCAAACTAACTATAAATACAAAGCCATCTTCTTTTAAACTAGTTTAATGTAACTGAAATTAATTCATGAAGACATGAAGATGAAGCTGACCCCTGAATAGCCTGATCAGCTTGCGGTCAATTTCAGTCAGATTGGGTTCCTTTTCCTCCTCTTTCTTGATGAAGTTTTGAAGGTAGAGTAGAGCATCTATGGTTCGCGCCGTTTCGTGTATGGACAGAGCAGTGCTGTACTCCTGCCAATTAAAATATAACAAGTGCAAAGTCATATCAATGTCATTGTCAAACATCGCTGATTATATATTGTAAGTATGTGCCATGTCTGACATCTTTACAGGTTACTGAAGTAATGTGGATTGAGTGAAAGCAGCAATATAGAATATATCAGTGAAGGTTTGAGGAGAATTTGATAATTGATTGGAAAGTTATGAATTTTTAAAGTTTGGTGCTATCATTGCTGGATAAGAAGACGACTAACAGTCCAAGACGTCACTATGCCAACAATAAAACGATAATATATGGAGAATTCCACAGTTTCATTTTTAACGAAAACTACAATTGCCATCGACTTGTTATTGACATATTTTAAGGTTAATTTTGTTCTCCTGTTTTCTGAAAGAGGTAAGTCAAGTGATCTTTCATTATGCTACAAAAAGTGAAAATATGTTGAAGGTTAAAATTATCCAATCTCTTGACAAACAAAACTGTGAATATGAAAATGGCAAACGCTGGTCAAAGATTTATTATATCATATATACGGCTGAATTCTTCAGCGGTGAAATGACGGACTTGTAGATAGTTTGTGGCACACTTTGTGTGATAGTCCTAAATGGAAAGTTGGTATTTTGTTAAGTGATGAGTTCAATTTGATCAGCATTAGATCAAATTCCTTACAAGTTTTTTTCATGAGGCACAAAAAAAATCATTCATGTTTTCATCAGAAAGTCAAAAACATAATGCATTCTTAATTAAATTGTATCATGGGGTTGCATAGACACCAATGTTGAAATATTGGAGCATAAAGAAATACTTTTGATTTCAGCATACTTTGAGATACTCTGTGCAAGTTTTGAGTCTGCGATGTCGTTTGCTATCTTTAGCTTGCTCTGAGATCTGACCATTCAGCCTGCACAGCATGTGGTTGAAGTTCTCGCAGGCGTGGGAGCTGCTTCGGAGTTTGGAGAGTGCGCTCACGGTGCCGTTGAAGAGTTCACATTCTATAAAGTCAGAATTTAAAGGTCCAGTTTACTTTTGGGAGCAGTGATATGAAAAATGTTTAAAATATCACATTTGATGCATATGTGTAGGTCTGTTGTATCACAAAACATTCCACCATGTAAAACTGAACTGTAATAAAGCCTAAAATATGAAGATATATTAGTAATTCTCTCAATAAACCATACCTGTAGACGGTTTAGTTTGGAAACATTTTTATTATAACTATTGTTCATATTTTGTGCATTTAACAATACTTAACATCGATTACACGGATTCAAATATTTACAGTGGTTGTTTCTATCCCTAACTCACATTTTAGAATTATTTTAAAGCACTTAGGCTGGGATTTTGTTTCATGTGAAAAATGGTTAATTATGCCTTTCACAGAGAAAAAGATCCTGTTATAATGGGAAAAATTGCCAATAATATCACAGGATTGCAATCGCGAAATGTAAACTATCTATTCACACCATTCACCAGGATTTCTTGTTCATGTAAACATTTGTCTTTTATGTAATTTTGCATAACACATATAGAAAAAGACAACTACAAACTTCAAGAAATGATTAATGAAAGATAAGAATGAATTGACTTTGTCAAGTACAGCGTACCAAACTGTACAAAGAAGACTAAAAGGAAAGATGCACGATTTGGACCAACAAAGATAAAGTTCATGCAAATAATACATCACATTCTTATATGAAAATGCTCATCTAAAGATCAATCAGCACCATAGAACTTTGTCTTTGAAATTCAGTGTCAATATTTCCAATGATTGTTGTGTGAAATATGAATAGAAGAATAAAAGAATAAAAATCAAATTAAAAAACTACAAATGTAGCTATGGCAACTGATGCCTCCGCCATAATGCATGATTCTCCCAATGGGTGTATAGTACAATGTCTTCACAATGTGTGATGACAGATTCACATAACTGGCAAAATATTGAAATGACAGGTTTGTCACAAATATCTTGAATGTTCACTTTCCTTGAACTAGGTTTGCTATAATTGTCTATAGAGTTCAGGTACATGTATTTGGGGAATTGAGGATTTTTACTTAACTTCATCTGACTGACCCTTTTACAAGTTTATGCATTGAGTAATTTTAAAGGTATGAAGAAAGAGTGTAATAACAGTGCAAAATATATATTTTTTTGCATTAAAACCTTGCTTTGACCCTTAACCTTTGACCTTTGACCTTCTGGCAGGAAATTTCCAAGAGAATCTCCATTAGGTAATACATGTACATATTGTATATTGAATTTTAAAAATGATAATGCAAGCATTGCATATATACACTAGTATATGAGGGAAATAGTAAAATACTGAGGAGTTGACCTTGGCCTTTCACCCCCTGACTATTGACCCATGACCCCTATATTCCCTAGATAATCCCTGCCAGTCAGTACATGCGTATGTACCAAGTTCCATGAAGATACATTGAACCATTTGCGAGAAAAGTGAAATTGTAACATTTTCACCTGACCTTTGACCTTATGACATGAAACTCTCTCTGGAGAATCTTTATGCAGTAGTACATGTCTACACTAAGTTTCAGTAAAATACCTTTGGGCATGGCATGGATATGGGGGAAATAGCAACATTTTTAGCATTTGACCTTTTGACCTTTGACCTCTTGAGAATGTCACTAAAATCTACTCAACTATCATACATCATCCTTGGACCAAGTTTGGGGAAAGCTGCTCCATCCAGTTTTGAGTTATCATGTAAACAGATAAATTTTAGAATTTGACCGTCACCTTTGACCTTTGACCTCTGTCCAATTTCACTCAAAAATCAATCAAGTAATTGTCCCACCATACATTATCCTCGGACAAAGTTTGGTGAAATTTGCATGATCCAGTCTTCAGATATCGTGTAAACAGATACAATTTCATGATTTGACCTTGACCTTTGACCTTTGGTTGATTTCACCCAAAATCTAATCAAGTAATTGCCCCATCATACTTTATACTTTGACCAAGTTTGGTAAAATTCCAGTCAATATTACTCAAGTTATCGCTTAAACGAATGCGGACAGACATACCTACGTACGGACGGACAACCCGAAAACATAACTTTGTGGCAGAGGCATAATGAATGCCTATCAATAATCTTGTAAAATTACCATAGTTTTTTGAATGCATTTTATGCATTCAAAAATTCGCAGGTGCTTCGTATTGATGTGCCAATTTTTTAAGTAGGCCTAATGATATGGTCCCAGATATTATTGCTCAATCACAGAATCATTAGTCAAATGACTTCATATGGAGTATCAAAAACACATCACTTGCAAATGAGAATTAATAAAATTGCAAATATACTGTAAAAGTAGATATTTTTCGAGCGAGTAATTTTTCACGCTCTGCTGGGTAAGACAAATTTCCTGTGTTTTTAAAAGGGATGGCTAGTAACCGATCAGTGGGAATCAGTGGGAATGCTGTGGGATGATTGTTCCAATCCTTGTGTGATTAATTTAAGAGTACATTATATATCTACTGTTGTGTGAAAATTATTTGCTTCAGAACGGTCTCATATTCAAGTAATGTGCAGATTAATGCCCCGTCACTGACCAGGGACGCTTACCTGGAAGCATTAAACTGCACATTACTTGAATATGAGACCATTCTGAAGCACATAATTTTCACACAAGAATAGATATATAATGTACTCTTAAATAAATCCCACAAGGATTGGAACAATCATCCCTCAGCATTCCCACTGATTCCCACTGATCTGTTACTAGCCATCCCCTTTAATTCAAAATTAAGATATTAAAGTATGGGAACATACAGTATGGCATGCAAAAATATTTGTGTGCTTTTATTTTTTCACGCTAGCTTTGGCTGCAGGATATTAATATAGTGAAATTTCCACACTATTACAGTACTGTAAAAGTGGACATTTTCGCAGTGTTAAAACTTTCGCGCATTTCGCGCAACCAGAAACTAGCGCGAAAATAAAAGCACGAGAAAATTTTTGCTTGCCATATGTTCCTGTGCGTGATGTCTTGATTCCACCGAATTAAAAACACGCAAACTCTTCTTACCCGGCCAAGCGCAAAAAATTAGTCGCGCGAAAATATCCACTTTTACAGTGTTAGTAATCACTTTGAGAAATATAGATATTATACAGCAAACTGCTCATTTACTAAGAGGGGAATTTCGATCTTCTTTTTGCTGGTAGCAATGAATAATTTTTCTCTGCTTGGTATGGATAATCTCAACTAGTATTTGAACAATTAATTATCCCCAGGACAACTATTTCCTGAGGACAGATACGCCAGGACAACTAACTCCTAGGACAGACACCCCAGGACAACTATCTCCTAGGACAGATACCCCAGGACAACTATCTCCTGGGACAGACACCCAAGGACAACTCTCTCCAAGGACAGATCCCCAAGGACAACTACCTCCTAGGACAACTATCTCATAGGAGAGATACCAGTACCACAGGACAACTATATCTCCTAGGACAGCCCCAGGACAACTACCTCCTAGGACAGATCCCCCAGGACAACTATTTCCTAGGACAGGTACCCCAGGACAACTATCTCCTAGGACAGTTACCCCAGGACAATGACCCTCAGGGATAATTACTCTGAGTAGTAGTTGTTGCCATGGTTGACTTACCAGGAGTTTGATTGATCAAAACGATGATTTTAAACATAACATCTTGGATCTCTCCCCCAAAGGCATCTTTCTCTCTTCCTTTAACAGTGTGGCAATCTGGGAGGTACCAAAAAAAAAAAGAAGAAAGAAAGGACAAAATAAATTCATGAGAAACACCTACAGTACACATGCTTACACTTCAAAGAAAGACATTTTCATTCAAATTATATGTAAATACACATGTATTGATTGTATTGTATATTACATAATTGCCCTGATTTGTGTCAACATAAAAGTAGCCCATCACTCCTGAATAAATTGCTTTTTCATCCTCTTCTTGATTTTATGTCAAAAATGGAAAATTACATATAATAAAATGAAGATTTGAGATGCAAAGAAGGATAAAGATGCTATGGCATCTTAATTCTCTTCATCTTATTTGCATATAAGACAGCTATCACTCTGGGAATTTTTGAATTCCAATAGGTCTTTTTTTTTTTGCTAAGTTTCATTTTATTCACAACAGTCAACTAAAACACTGAGCAAATTTTGTAAAGCATGTATTTATTACATCGATCTTGTCTTCAAAGACACCATACAGCATACAGCAGCCTCTTACTTCAGTCAAAATTGCATGCATTAACCACAGTGAGGGTGGAGTGACTTCAGGATGACAAACTCTGGCCACCCCAAACTGAACATTCAGCCTAAATTGCAAGAGGTTTTGGTTTATGTCATTGCTTCCCTACCTTCTTTCGGTTTGTTCTCGACATCAGCCAGGCTCTTCCTGTGTCTCTTCACAGTGGACACTCTGACTGCATCCAAGTTGGCGCAAATGTTGACCATGTACGTCAACGCTTCGTTTTTCTTGAGCGCATGTCCCACCCCCAACGAAGCAGTCATTCCCAAGATCTTTTCAAAGGGAAGATGCATGCATGTATATCATGATTTAATGGTCCCTTCAACATGAAGATACACATAACAAATGTTACTCAAAAGTAAAATACATTTATCTACTAGTAGGCCCTACATGCGAAAAAACATATTTATACATCATTTAGAAACAAAAAATCTTTGGAAATTAGACAGAAAAGTCAATTCACAACAATGGCACGCAAATATTGATGAGCAGTGTTGAGTTTACATCACACAAATTTCATCTAAAAAAAAAACAACAACAACATTTTGATACACATGTTGCAGTGTTAAAAGTTGTGACAACTCTTCTGGCATATATGACCCAACTGTGCATGATGGTTATGGCAAAGCCAACATCTTGATTCTCCTTCTAAGGTCTTGTAGGTCTATAATGAGATACTGGAAACGTAGTGTAGTCTTCAAGTTCATATGATGATTTTGAATGCAATGGCTAACTTTGCAAATTTCTGAAATACATGGGAATTAGATATAAACGTCAGCACATAATATAGTAGTATTCCTACAAAGATGTGATCTTTTCTTCAGCTGATATAGGATGTCCCTAACACAAAGCATAAGGTAGAATTACCATCATGGCAACTAACAAATCTTCCAAATCAAGATTTACACTTCCAGAGATTCCAAACTCACCTGGGGAAGGGACTTGGCAACGGCTGCTCCATCTCTCTTCAAGTTCCACTTCACCTCAAAATACTTCTCCATTACCTTGTTGTACTGGCTGTCTTTCTGCAAAACAAATAAAAAAAAAACCACCAATGTGTAAGGAGGTTGGGAAATTGTACTAAAAACTTATATATAAATCAAGACATGGTGTAGCATTCATAAACTAGAGAAGCACTCTGAGAGTGCAGACCTCCCCCAAGCAGGTCATTTCCACCACTGTGATCTTGTTCTTCCATAGATATCAGTGAATTCCACCCATACGTATGCATGCTGAAAATTGTCTGATTTCCAAATATAGAAGCCTTTTGTTACATCATCAACTTCCAGCTGTGTGGCATGCCTCATCCTAGCATAAATTAGAGCACACACTTTAGTGCACATATGAAAACCTAAAAATAAAAGTGCAGCTTGAACTCCCAAGTTCATTGACCCTAACTGCCAAAATATCAAAAATCCACATAAAATCCATAAAAAATCCCAGATCACTACCAAAAATTGGTCATATGTTCCTTGTGTCATTCTCAACCTTTCCTGTAAGTTTCATCCAAATCCATTCCCAACATTTTGAGTTATTTTGCACATGGAAAAACAGACAAACAAAAAAACCAACACTGATGAAAACATGACCTCCTCCCTTGGCAGACGTTAAAAAATGGCAGTTTTGTGCAGAGGGGGTACATCACGCAGAATAACACAAAATGTTGATATCATGGCCCAGCTCTAACATGGATCCATGGCTACCTCGTGTAGCTACCAGTATTGCCCTAAATTCTTTTTATGTGTCTTGCATAAAAGAATGGAACATGTTACCCTCAGATGTTAAAGATAGTACCACTTTTTCCAGATTTAAAGTGTTGGCTCGGAAGTATTTGCTTCATCGATATTCTCAGTCTCATTGATGCTGCTCCTTTTAAATTCTACACACATGACTTCATCTCATCACTTTCCATTTGAGTAACATAGTCTAATGCCAATTATGTTTTGCTTTAAAATTCCATAGGTAGTGTGTGTGTGTGTGTGTGTGAGGGATTGAGGAATTCCACTAGAATTATTCTATGGCTTTAATGTTTGTATATAGTAGTGAGTTGTTATATTACATGTCTTAACTTGCCTTTCCAGGGGTTCTTATTATACAAGCTTGCTTTTCTAAGACCCCTCCACTTTACATCTATATGCATCTACATGCATTGTCAATTTATATTCAATTCTGCAAATTGTTTTAATCACATATATTCAACAATGTATTCCTTGTTACATATTATTGTTCTTATGTAATTTTTGTATTGTGGAAACTTTGAATAAACTTGAAACTTGAAACTTGAAACTTGAAGACGGTTTAGAAATCAAATTCTGATTCCTATTCAATAAGATTGTAAGAATATGAAATCAAGAGAAATCTGAAAGCAATATGGAAACTTGTGGACTCAAAAATTCAATGGTTTTCACACACACAAACAAAACAAAAAAGGCATCAGCTATGATAAGCAAATTAGAGGACGTGATTATGTAATTCCCTTCCAGCTTTTCAGTCGGCTGATCACTAATCTCTACTGATAGAATCTCCTGGTTTGAAATGAATTTATAATGAAGAGATGATTCTGGTGCCGTTCTGGTGCGACAAAAAGCCCACCATTCATGGCATTTGTGAGAATCAGCTGAGAAATCAGGCTAATAAATGTTTGCTGATCAACACTAAGACTAAAAGGCAAAACATAGTTCTCATACCCCTGCAAAGACTGTTGAATCTTACTCTAAAATAGAGACATATGCATAATAAATGTGTGAGAAAACACTGTGCTAACACATTTTCAGTTGGGTAACCACAAAAATGCAAAAATATTACCCACAAAAGTACACTGGAAGTATTGCAGTCTCAGAGCATGCCCGTGGTTGCTATGTGATGTTTTCAATTCAATTACAATTTATCAGACCATAGCAGTATCCCTCATGCTAGAGCAAATTGCATCTAAGCTAATTGTTGGCTGCATGCGATTCCATACTAGACAACCAGGACCTGATTCATTCATCACATACCGGTACTAGGAATAACATTGTACCAACCCACAGCTAAATGGGGAGGGCGCTTCATGAATAAAAGTTGTGTACTACAAGCAAACTTATTCTACATTTTTTATCTAAAAATACTCCTAAACAACTCATTATCCTGGCAATTAAATTGTGTCAGCCCGACAATTAAGATTCTTGGTAGACCCTTCTGATATATTGCAAATCAAATTTCAAATGGTGGAAGCTGATGCATTTTGAGCCCTTCTGAGAACCATGTTATGGTTTGAAGAAGGATTGATGTCAATATGATTACTGGGCAGTGCTCCTTCTCCAGCTGCCCATCATAAACACCCTACCTTGGTTTCGTGACACTCGTCAAAGATGATGAGGTCAATGTCCTTTAAGAAGACTTGACATTTGGCCAGCGCGTCCACCAGAATCTGAGCTGTCAGCACCACCACACTGTTCTCCTTCAGCAGCACCGCCAGGGGCAGGCGAGTGGAGGCGGAGAGCCCATGATCACCACAGACGTAGGTAACCTTGTCTATGTACTTTCTGAAGACGGTGCTTTGTTGATGCACGAGAGGTACCTACAGAAATGATTCACCAAGTTTCCCATACATGCATTGGAAAATGAGACAATTAAAAAAAAAAACACACAACAAAGCAATGATATTGATATCATGCAATACTGTAAAAGTGGAAATATTCTCGCATTTCGCGCCACCCAGGAACTAAAGCGAAAATAAAGATGTGAATTTCTTTACACATATGTTCTACTATTAAATGTCTTGATTCCGCAGAAGCAAAAAACACACAAAATTTTTCTTACCCAGCTGAGCGCCAAAAAAAAAAAATAAAAATCATGCGTAATTAACCACTTTTACAGTAAGAACAATGACATAAGAGATACAGCGATGGCTTACATCATAATTCTGTCAGTCATATTGAAGCAGGTTTTAAAGATTAATTGTTGATATGAAGTTGTACAAGGAAGGGATCTATCTCATGACATGAATTTGTGAAATTCACACATTATAGTTTGATATCTTCTCAAGATAGAGAAATACTTAAAAGAACGATTTCATGTTTGGTACATATTTTTGTTGATTTTTTTTTTTCTGTTCACCTGAAATTCCTACAACCAACATTACAAAGTTTTATGGAAGTTTTTCCTCTGCTGCACACACTTTTGGTGAGACCACAATGAAGATTTTTAATCTCTTTCTCTCATCCAATATTTCTTTTTGTCCTTCTGCCTCATAAGAAAAAGTATAAAGAGGATATAACGATACTTTCATCAAATACCAACTATGCATGTCTTTACAGTATGAAAGACTTCTCTCTATGAATTTCTCCCTTTAAAGCGGTCTGCAGATTAATTAAAAAGCACTTTCTTTCTGGAGTCCCCCCCCCCCCCCCACAAGAAACGGCAATAATAGTATGATTATCATTAACATGCGTTATCAAAGAGTGGACATAAAATGACATGATGAATCAATGGTGTAACTTAAAGTGTCTGTATGGATATCTAATATGGAAAGCTTCAGCTTTAATAATTGATAAATTGTACTTCATATCGAACAACAACAAATAATGCAGGCAAAATTCTGAGCCAGAAAGATGCAAATATCAGTAAATACAGTGTTAAATCAACCATAAAGATTTGTACAGATCATCACACACCGTAACACATGAACAGGATTATATACTTTGCATAATCTTTACCTCACACTGGTCCATTGATATTTGATTTACAATTTGAAAGTGAGTCTGTTGCTAAGCAACCAACCTGATTCACCACAAAGACGATCTTCCCTTCTCCTTTGGTCTTCCTGAGGACTTCTAGAGCCACGGCCACAGAGACGTACGTCTTGCCTGACCCAGTGGGGGCAACAATGACAGTGTTCTGGCCACTGATGGCAGGCTCCGCTAACTCCCTTTGGTAGTCTTTCAATGACAGACTCTCCTTCTGTATTACTCCTGTACGTAATCATATACAATATACATACATATTGCTAGAACAAGGCATTTAAGATTGAGTGTAACACAATTCAATACAATATAATTTCATTTCATCCAATTTCATTCATTTTAATTCAATTCAAGATACATTTATTCCAATCATATCACTCAAAATACAGGAGTATATCTACATGGTACATGATAGGTAACTATTGTTCGTTTATTCTATCCTTTCATACTAATTTGTAACTCACATGCGGTCTACACACAACCAATCAGTAAACAGGATGCCACGCATTGACCAATAAGATCACTCCCTTGTTGCCAGGGTCAGAGTCTATCTTTGGTGCTAAATCCAAATCTTCTGACACGTTTCTGGTACGGTACATTGAAAGTCAAAATATCATGGCCCAGAAAAACACTATTTCATGCGTATCCTTAAAGATCATTAAGTTTCGAAATTTCAGCAGATGTATAGAGGAGACATGATACTACAGCATAATATGCCAACAACAGAAATTGGATGGTTTTGACTGACTTTGATGATCTGATTTTAAACTTGATTTTCTTAGCTCAGCCGTCAGCAACTTTCGGATCCTTTTGTTGTGGTGGGTCACATTTGGACTCACCTGACTGTGATAGAATATCAGCAGCAGGGGCTCCCCTACGTCCTCCCTGGGCCTGAGCGTCAGAGGTCATCCAGTTTGTCACTCGCTCAGTTGGATCCATTGAGTCTGTCATAAGACATCATTAGTTGTCATATTTGCATTTTGTACAAATATATAATGCACTTAATATACTATTAACCCCCCCCCCCCACAACAACAACAACAAATATCTTGCACTTCTATTATCATAATCATAGTCATTATTTTTTTATTTTTATCATTATTATCATTACTACTACTACTACTACTACTACTACTACTACTACCACAACTACTTGTAATACTACTTCTATACCTCATCCATACGGCTCACATATGAAAATGAAGGTGATAATAACAATTGTAATAATGATAAAAAGAGTAATGACTGTCATTGGAGGGATGATATTGAGGTTTTTTTGAAAAAATCGGAAATCAAAATTATCAGGTGATTTTGATACATGAAAATAGCAAAATGTGCTATATGCAGACTTAAGAAAAAAATCTGAAATCAGATTAAAATCTAAAGAATATCATCCCTGGTCATTGGTAGTATCATCATTATTATGCTTGCTATTATCTTCATCATAATTTTGTCATACTATCATTGTTATCATCATTATTAACATAATCATTATCACTGTCATTACCATCATCATCATCATCATGTTAGTCATCTTTATTATCACTACATTATCTCACTATGAACATATTCTGCAATTAAATAAAATCATAATGCTGACATTTCTCTTTCACACATATCAGATGTCATACAGTGAGCAGTAGGCATCACACAACATACTTTCTTTTCAATCAGGAAACATAAATTCTTTAAGAATGATAAGTCTTTGTGACTCACTGTGACGGTGTAGAGACCGAAGTTGGACTTGTCCCATAACAGCAGACAACCCAGTGGAAGGACGGGCAGCACCTTCATGAAAAAATGTGAAAGCAGCAGTTTGTTATTGCAGGATTTCTTCGAGTTGCAGTGTGAGTAAAAGCAAAACATTTAACATGTGAATGAATTATCTCTTAACCTGTTGAGGATGAGTCCTGAGTATAATACTCTGGCAAGTGTCTATTAGAAATACATGTTGCAGCAAAATCAAACTTTCCTCAACATAGAGGTTAAGGGAAAAAAGTCCCTTTTGTCTTTAATTTAGTGGCTGTTTTTGCCTGCCCACAACTCATCAGAACCATATATCTCTTTATGTGGTCAAGAATACCACAAATGTAAGACTGATATTATTTTTTGAATTGATTTACACCTCCCTAGAAAATTGAAAAACAAAAATCACATGTTAACTTGTCAATTTCCTCCAATTTGTCTCCCTCCAACAAATGAACTTTGTAAGATTTGTTATATGTTAGAGGAACATCTTTGTTAAAAACATTTGTTAGAGGAAGACAAATTGAAGAAAATTCACAGCTCAACTCTCACCCCTCCGCTCAATATTCTCTTGCTTTAAAAAATTACACAGTTTAGCAAGAGCCAGTAAATCTTTGCAAATGCTTCACAGTTTTATACGATTGAGTAAATCTGTGGTAGTGTCAGTAGATTTTCTCATAGACCCTTGGTACTCACCAGTACGTCGTTGAGATTTAAGTAGCACCTGACCCATAGCAGCAGACAATCCAGTGGAACTTTGGGCATCACCTTGAACGAAAGACATTTTGGAGAGTAATTCTTCATTGCAATGCTTCCACATCTCTATGAATCATAGTGCAGGTACACGAAAGACACCAATGAATTAAAAGGAATAATGTGTTCTAAGAAAAAGGAAAACATCCTATGTGCTTTAATTTTATCTTGCCTACATACTGTAAAACGAGGAATTTTCGAGTGCATTTTAATTTCGCGAATTTCGCGAGCGCTGAAATTCGCGAAATTAAAATGCACGTGAAAGTTTTTGTCTACACTACATGCATTGAACGCCAGTGGCAATTCGCGAAAATTTCATGCCACGAAAACGGCTGTCGGCTCCAATTCGCGAAAATTTCATGCCGCGAATATATCATGTTTTACAGTAACCATCGAAATAATTATGTAGCTAGTTGTCAAGCAGAATGTATCAAAATGTAGTTTGTTTGTTTTTTTCTTTCTTCCAACAAATTTGAAAACAAAAATCTTTCCTTTGGCTTTTCAAAGAGGCCATACAGTCTTTGGGCCATTAAAAAAGAAGGAAATATACAGAAGAATTCCTAACAAAAGGGAAATCATTTCAAATATTGAACATTGTCTGTACACTTTGTGCAGACAAGTAGTAGGCACTGGCTGTAATGGCGCACTGTAAAAGTGGTAATTTTCGCGCATTCCACGTAACCAGCAGCTAGCGCGAAAATAAAAGCATGCAAATATTTTTGCATGCCCAATATTCCAGTAGTTAATGTCCTGATTTTGCGGAATTAAAAACATACAAAATCCATCTTATCCAGCCGAGCGCAAAATATTACTCGCGCGAAAATATCTACTTTTACAGTATTCTGATAAAACGAACCCTATGTAAATTTTGACCTGTTCCGGTGGAAAAAAAAGAGAGGTGAATAAATTGTTATTTAGGAATAATTGTTATGTAGGAATCATCAATATCCATCAATGCAACTAAAATTTGTGTAAATAAAATTCCTTTCCCTGGTCAATAATCATTTAATGATCATCATTGATTATCACAAAAAGATGGTGCAAACAGCATTTTTCCAGCTCTGGTGCTAACTGATATTTCAACACAGGCTTGGTCAAGTATCGCTACTTTTTGTGTGCAATTAAGCTGTTCAGAATTATTATCATCATTATTATTATTATTATCATTACTACTACTACTACTACTACTACTATTTCTAATATCATCGTTATATTATTATCATCATCATCGTTATTATCATTTCTATTTCTCTTAAGATCACTGACAAATTCAAATAACATACATGTAACTCAACACCTCATGTACAAGTTGTATCTTTTCATGTCCTCCCCCCCCCCCCCCCAGTAGAAAATACAAGGTAGATCATTTCACAAGTTTAATATTGAGAGAACAATTGCTTGGACATCACTTCCTGTGAAATTTCTCTTCGTGTCACCTTACAAATCATGAAATTACAATGCAACAACCAAAATCACCAAATTCCTACATAACCATCCATGTGAGACAATAAGAGAGTAAATGTGAACGGATTACTGATTTGAGGCACAAAGCGCATATCAGATACTATACAAATGACGCACAGGTCTGAGTGCGTCAGTCAGAATTGTGTGCATAAGGTAACTATGGAATGCTTAACCCACGAGGCGAAGCCGAGTAGGTTTAGGCTAAATTTCATAGTTACCGCATGCACACTGTATTCCGACTGACACACGAAAAGACATGTGCATCATCTGATTTATAGAATGGGTAATTTTCTTGCCAAAAACCCATTTTTCTATCGTGTTACCCGATGACAAAATTACTGGATGCATTTCCTTTTGGCTTGCCGTAAACGAGAGCCTGCAAACCATGCATCAGTTTTTACTGTACGCATGGCCAACCGTGCATTAGTTTTTACTGTACGCATGGCCAACCATGCATCAGTAAAAACTGATGCACGGTTGTTTTAGCCAATAGGCGTCTCGTACTGAGTGCGCAAACGATTGCTTAGTGCGCGAACCTTTGTTACAAGCACGCGTACTCTTGCTACAAATGCGCGATAACATGTTTACCACTGTGACTCAGCGTGCGGCCAATAAAAATCAACACATAGCTCTCGACCAATGAGATCGCAGGTTTCTCGCTACCCATTCTACAAACTCACCTGACCTTGGGACACCAGAAGGTCCACTGCTATCAAACGATTTGGTCTCCTTGGCAACGGATACACTCTCTCGATCTCCGGATGATGTGACTGATGTCACCATGCTCATCATTTCGCTCCTGCTTTCTTCCGTCTCCTCTTCAAGGCGCTGGAAGATGTCGTCTTTCCTGACGCTGGAAGAAGTTTCAGAGGACGCGACCTGGACAGTGAGACGCGAGTACTTCCCGCTGGATATGGTTGACCCCTCCGTGACTGGATGTATTATAAGATAGGGAGAACTACATTTGATAGAAATGATTTTGATAGCTTAAAAGTAATCATGAAAAACAACCATTTGGGGTGTTGCATCAAAGTGCTGGATAGTACAGTACATAATCCATCAAGCACTGGGTGAACTTCATTAACGATATCAACATCTTGTTTTTAACTTCATTAAATCGGTATCTCTGAATTTCACAGAATTTTTTTCATCAAAGAAGAGTAGACATACAAGCAGTTAGATTTATCAGCTCAAAACAGAAATAAATCTACAAAAATCAACATGCTTGAGAGACACATAGGCCTATCTCTACTCAGCTCAGATAAGCATCAGATATAAATTCAGCAAATATAAGGACCTCTAGCAAATTACTGTAACCAAAACAACAACCCTATACCTGAAACAAAAAGACTCACATGAACAAAGAAAAACAAATGTAATCCTCTATCATAATCTACATTGTTTAAAATAATGTACATAACATGACATTGCAGCATCAATTACACCATGAAAACCTCTTTTTCTGGGCTTGAAGCAAGTTTCAGGAATATTTCCCAAAATATCCCAAATGTCCATCAAGCACATTTTGTGTTCACAGATTTTTTGAAATAAAAACAAAAAGGAGAAAAATGAAACTGGAGTTTAAATGAGGATAAGGCCATATCATGGATGTCATACCTTGCAATAGTGAATTCATCGCTCTATTCCAGCCCTGTTTCTCACATATTACTGCCAGATCAGACCTGAGATCACTGTCGGGTGTTTGATTGGTGGTCCTCCATCTTGTGAGAAGTTTTAGCGTTGCTCGCATCACGTTATCGTTGCTCTCCTTCATCATGGTCTCCAAGGCATCGATCCTAAACCCCAGTTCATCACCAAGCAGCCAGAACTTGCTCTGATCTTTGCTGATTTCTACAGCGAGATGAGTCAAGTCCCTGTCGGAGAGGTCCTCCGATGATTGGCTTGCCATGATTCTTGCATTGAAAAAAAGAGATATAAGAGTTTCTCAATATTTATTTCAAAATATGGCATGATATTCCTAAGTGAAAATGCATGTGCCTAATCAATGAGTATGGTTCTGCATTTAATTTGACCTGATTTAAAATCTAACGTGACAGTTCATCAATATTGTGGTAGCTTCATTCCCAAAGCAAAGTGGGAATATCTGCCTCAGAAAGTATTCTTTAACTGTAAATAGTGGACATTTTTGCGTAAGTGATTTTTCGTGCTTGGCTGGATAAGATAATTTAACATGGTTCTAATTCCACTTTGTGTTACTTTAACAAAAAATATTCATATGCTTTCATTTTTCATCGCACTAGTTTCTGGTCATGGGAAATGTGCAGAAATTTCTGTACTGCAAAGATTTCCACTTTTACAGTAATTATCAAGATGGGACCATCCTGAATCTGTCATATCTCCTATCAGAATGCTTTATCATTATTTTTTTCTATACTACCCCCAATTACTGGCTGCTTCTGTGTCTGCCTAACCCCGCAGCACTCATTGTAAAGATGTAAACTCTTTCATGTTCAGGCTGGTTGCAGTTCCCTAGCTGTTGCTCAGCCCAGCTACAGTAGCCCGACCAGACGCTGTGCTGTGTGTATAGTTACAGCTACAGATGGCTTTGTGTGTGTCTTTCACTTAAAGAAAGAAGAAAGATCAACACAAGACGGACATGTCGAATAGATGATTGATTTATAGGCTTAGCTGCTAAAATTGGGCTGCAAAACACTATAATTGCAACTTTTTGTTCTTGTAGCAAAATGCATCAAACAGTCAAAGCACATTTCTACAAACTCTTCAAAATCATAGATCTATAAATTAAGAATCTAGACCTAGTCAGCATACCAAAGTGTATTGTACGGTCATATTAAATTCACCGCCACAGAAACTGGTTCGAAACATTCACCTGGTCCGAGTAGACTCAGTGATCACTATTGATAATGACTCTAAAGACTAAATTTACTTCATCATACAACATGCACTGGCCGCTTACTGACAGCACTCAGCAGCTGTCCAAATTCATATCATAAATACCGGGTACATGTACCTTTTGTCGAAGATGGGAAGATCTGGGTAAGATCTCAAGTACTATTACCAACGGTTGATTTATAACTTTAAATTTCTGGTTGATGAAATATGCGTTGACGTGGCATATCAAAGCAATTAAACAGCAATATAAAGCTTTCAGATATTACGTGAGCATAGATCAAACATTCGGCAATTGTGCACTTTACGGCCCTATTATCGGTACCTCATTCGCCGTATGCCAGGGTGATATCCCATGAACCACCACGCACTGATCAGCTGGCGAGCTTCTCTTGCTGTATGGACCGCCGTTTGACAAGTGATAAGGTCACTAAAAGCCCGCCTGGAGTTTAGGGGCACAAGACAATTGTGACCCTACAACAATATAATTTGATCATAAAAATTGTTTAACGGTATTCTTACATGTTTCAGCTTCCTAGCGCCGTCATTACAGATCAAATGCAGCGTACAAAATTGAATTTACAACCACAAATATTGTCAGATGCACTAGAAAACAGCGATGTACCGAGACTCGTTCGTCGATCGCTGAGCATCATCGGCGCGCACGCATTCGCCTGGTATACGTGCACTCCCTACTGAAGTGAGCGCACAATCCGCCGACATCGCCTATGTATGGTGGCTTTAAGCGGCCAAGAACCACAGGAAAATGGCGGCTGTTTTGATCATGGCGGATCGTAATGGTAATTGTGAACCGATTTTCACCACACTTCCAGGGTTTGTTCTCAATGAAGTAAGAAAAAAATATCACTTTGGGGGCGAAGGCCAAAGGTCAAGTGGATCTTAAAATGATTAAGAAAGTTAAATCTCCCATGCAGTATAGGGCCTAACTTAAGAACGGATCATTTTTTTCACAAAACTCTCAGGGTGTGTTAACAATGAAGTGAGGAAGAAACCATTTTTATTTAGGGAGTCACGAAAATTAAGGTCAAAGGTCAAATGTCACAGAGGTCATAAGTACATAAAATGTGCTTAATCTCCCAATAACTCAAGAGTTAGTGGTCGGATTTCCACCATGTGCACTAGTAAAGTGTCTTAATGATTTGGCCCAAGTGCGAAAGAAACAATTTAATTTTAGGGTCAGTTGGGGGTCATTAGGTCAAAGATCAAAGGACATGTATGGGGTCATAACTTGACATTCAATGATAGTGATCTTTCTTTCACTCGATGCAAAATTTGGGGGTCATGATTTCGAGTTCCAAGGTCAAGTACCGGTACCTGAAATGTGTAAAAATTAACAAAAATCGTCCTCTCACAGGACTCAAAATACGTGCCAACCTTGTCATTTTTTTTTCATATGTTCTGAAAGAGCAATTATTTTTTACGTTAATCTATAAACCAAATATGCGGAGACCACAGACCTAATCTTACTAGTAATCTCCCAACAGCTCAAGAACGGGTAATCGGTTTTTCATTAAACATGGTGTCTTAATTATGAAGAAAAGATGTTATTGGGGTATTAGCTAGCAGGTCGAATGTACAGATCTTAAGGTTAAAAAAGAACATTATAACAATAAGCACTATCCCTTTTTACTAAAGAACAGATGGACTTGCAGGATGTGTTATAATGCCAAATCTGTACCTGACAGTTTTCCTTCAAATAAGAGCAAAAATGGAAGAAACCTGTTTAAGGGAGTTCTCAAAAGAAATCAATAAATAATGCCTGTGTTCTAACTTCAAATCTTGTCAACCCCTCATTCTGTGGAAATATCAAATACTTAAAAGATGAGTTTGCAAAGATTGGCGAATATGTACGACGGCCATTCAGCGTCAGAACTGAGTTTGGGAGCTATAAGACAAAGAAGAAGAAGAAGAAGAAGAAGAAGAAGAAGAAGAAGAAGATATTATAGACACACTTTTATTTTTGTCTTGTCAAGTGGTATAATGCCTTCAAATCCTATACAATTAACATGGCATCTCGAAAATTCCCTAATTTCCGTTGATTATGACATGAATATCAAGATTTTTCTGTCAATGTTTGAACGAAATCAGGGAAAGCATAAAGGGCCGGCGGAGAAATTAGGTGGAGATAGTGTATCTGCATGTAACTGTTTAAAAGTTCCCTTGGAAGAAATGGTTCTTCTTATGTGACACCATATCCGTCCGAATTCGATAGGAAATACTTGTCTTGACAATGGACGACGTTTGTGAAGATTGGAAAAAAAATATATATGAATAGTTGGCAGCAATAAAAAGTCAGAAATGACTCGTTGTTCTGGGACAATAGTCCTTTATATAAAGCCCACTGTCTTCGGGTAACGTCTCTGAGAGCTATAGAAATGATCCCCCCCCCCCCTATCGAATTATAATATACCATATTTATTGAAATTGAGGTACATGTACACTGTATTCAATGAAGATAGCTTACATATCCCTCATTTTCTGCTAAACGATACAAAGACGCTTCTGACAAAGTTTGTTTGAAATTAACACGATGATGAAGTAATTACAATTTTGTCAACTTGTTTGTTTGTTTCTTTTTCATCTCAGTAACATTATTGGTGTATTACCAGTTTGTTTTATTTTTATTTGCTCAGTAGCCTATTTTTCATTCGGTTTATGGGCAGTTTGTGTAATGATTGTTTGGTCAACTAAACCCGTTTTGGTCACATTTTATGAAGAATCTAATTTCATCTTGTGTAATGGCAATGTCTGATTTCCATGTGGATACAAGTTAATTCGTTTAGTTTCCAGTTCGAAGCGCGGTATATTTAGATAACTCAATCTTTTCACTCGAGTAGAAAGCAAAAATTATTGACCAAAATTGCTCTACCTTTTTTTTTTTTTCAAATAGAACATACAAACTGCAATTTAACCCCTCAATTATATTTTTTCCATTTTCTACATTTAATTGAAAACACAACACGTTCAAAAAGCAATTCCATCTTTGCGTTTCAATAGACAGAGGAAAGTACAAAACCGACCCCTATTTTCCATTGTTCTATTTTTCATTTGGAATATGAAATAGAAAGTCGAAGACGGCCCTCATCGTTCAAAAGTGCGCACGCGGGAATAGAATGCTGCGTGCATTTCGGCCAATATTACGATTAAGTCTAATTCTAATTTAGGGCAGCAATTACCAATACAGCTACTCTTATATTTCGTCTAGTATGTCCATGGGATCAGCTAAGTTTCTGTTTTGCATGTCATTGTGAATACGTTATTTAAAAAAAAAATTAACCAGCCAAGTGTCGGCATAGTTTTATGAATTCATTTCATGGATAAATTGGACGAGAAACATATTAAGAGGGAGAGAGAGAGAGAGAGAGAGAAAGAAAATGAAAGACATAGAACAATCCATAATACTTTGAATTAAGTTTTGAATATAAGATGTGTATACATTATAATCATAAATGCAGGAGAACGTCTTCATAAGGTTTTAAATATAAGGTAGTGAAATTGATTTAAAAAACAGAAATAAGTCTTCGCTTGTGAGAACGAGACAATATTGTTTGACGACAATGGCACGTAATGGATTTGTAGAAAGATCGTGGCTGTTATTATCGTTAACACTTCTGCCAGTCTCAATATCTCACCTAGACATGGATTTGATACACTGTAGTTATTCACAGAGCCTGTTCATGCAACTGCAAACTCGCGTCCATCCACACGAGCATAATATGGTTTATGTTTGTAGACACAATCAGTGAAATGAATAACAGAAATGGGATAGAGATGTGCTCTATGATGATAATGGCTTTAGGTTTTTCGTTGTAAATATTTCGAAGAAAAACAAAAACAAAAACAGAAAACCCAGACCTGAAGAAAATATTTCAAAATTGCCCACTATATAGGGCCTACTAGGCCTTTACAGAAATTCATTAAAAGATATAATAGAAAAACGTGTGGACCCCCCACATATTATATGTATATATATATATACATAATGTCTGTATATATATATATATATATATATATATATATATATATATATATATATATATATATATATATATATATATATATGTGTGTGTGTGTGTGTGTGTGTGTGTGTGTGTGTGTGTGTGTGTGTATTAATGTACCAGCATACATGAACGGTATTCATTACGACAAGACAATATGGAAATCTGTGTACGATCTCTGGTTCTCATGTACCAACCGACACACACAAGCACATACGCACATGATTACATCGTATATACACAAAATAATGAGCGTGCACCCACACAGAGATAAGTAAAATATTAATGCGGGAAAGAGCAACTTTCGATGGCAAGGTTTTTTTTAATTTATTTTTTTATCAGTCGAATTAGCACAAAACACATTTTCTTGGCACAGGATGATAATATCGTAATTATGTTTTCATGAAAAAAACCCAACAGATCCTCTTATGAGAAAAAACTTACCTTTTCCACACAAATGACATGACATGCAGACTCATGACGGCTATGTCTTAACATATAATCGCCGAACAACGTAACTTGAACATACTGTATGAAACACTTTGACTGAACTGTCATTTTTTTATTTCTGGCTGTTTAGTCTGCTGTTAGCACAATATACCTCACATGGACGCATGTAGGAGAACAGAGGATGGCACGTGTACTCTGGTACATGATAAATGGGACTTACATAATTATACATGTTTAGCTTTGCATCCCCACTTGCGAATTTCAAATTATGTAGGGCCTACAAGCTCTCGATCTCCAAGGCTGATAGATACATATAGAGTCAAAATACTTAAATTTGTACTTTGGTTTTAAGCAACCTCTCACTTCATCCAACCAATTATGTAAAACACAGCTGTCTTTTCTTACTTAAGCTTCACAACAAAATTGGTAATGATAATAATGATTATTTTCAACAAAGAATATGAAGTGTGTTTTTTTCTTTTGCGTACGGTCGTGAACAAAAATTGAAATATGGCCAGTATGGGAACACTTTTCGTTATTAAAAACAAGACGACCATAAGCTCCGTCATCTTTCTCGCATAGACCGATGTCACTAACTATTGTCACACGAATACAAAGTAAAGAACAAAAACAAACAGGAATATTGACTCCCTTCAGAATAATTCGTCAGTCAATTCTAGAAATATCAAATGTGATGTCAGCTGTAAAAGACTAGCCATCACTCAGGATATGGTTTATCAATGGAGAACTATGATGTGCATGGAGAGTAGACCCTGTACCATTTGTCGGGATGAATGATTTTTACCGACTGTTGCGATAGATAACTTGCGCAGGTGCATCGAACAAATAAACAAAACAAATGAAACTAAAGCAAGATGATAGCAGTATAATCAGAGAAGACAATAAAATAATGGAAGGCAGGTGAAAGGCTGATGACAAGTACTGCGCCAAACAATGAAAACCTCGGAAAACGTGTGAAAATTACACACACACACACACACACATACACTCCCTCTCTATCTCTGTCCGTTGCATGTCAAGACATAACGTTTGGCAGTGGTTGTTGGGCTTTGCTTTTCACTCATTATGCTTTCATTTATTTTTTTTTAATTCAGGAGGAATTGGAGGTTTGCTACTTCAGGATTACAAAATGTTTAGTAAAGCGTAATCATGATAAATTTATTCAAATGAATGTTATAAGTGTTATTGACACATACAGACAGAGTTTCTTTTTATATATCACAGAAGGATGTACAACGACACGCATGTATTACGCATTCAGACTGTATTTAGACTATTGACGCGTGGCTTACACATAAACATTTATCATGCATATTCTGTAAAGGAAGAAAATAAAACATAACATATTAAAATTTGAATTTTTTTTTCGAGTGCTACGAATTTTCATGGATTACCAGAGGAGTTGTGTATGGCGTTAGTATTTAATAACTTGTTGTATTGAACCATCAATGAAAAAGTAATAGATCGCATTCCCGGACACTGCATAGTTCATCAGCAAAGAAAACAAAAAGAAAACTCATCAATAATTTCAAGGGCAATGTCATAAGCCGTCATTTTGGTGTACAAAGCCTATGGGGTTGTAACGGGGGAGGGGTCAGAGGCAAAAAAAAAGCGTTCCGCTTTGAAGATAACTAAATTGATGTCAAGATAAACCTATGGAAGTTGTAGTCTGATATCTCCTTCACACATTCTAATCGATTTCATAAGATGAAAAGTTGTTTCAGGTCCGTAGAATTCATAATTTCAAGAGCAATGTCATAAGCCGTCATTTTGGTGTACAAAGCCTATGGGGTTATAGCCGGGGAGGGGTCAGAGGCAAAAAAAGCGTTCCGCTTTGAAGATAAGTAAATTGATGTCAAGATAAACCTATAGAAGTTGTAGTCTGATATCTCCTTCACACATTCTAATCGATTTCATACGACGAAAAGTTGTTTCAGGTCCGTAGATTTCATAATTTCAAGAGCAATGTCATAAGCCGTCATTTTGGTGTACAAAGCCTAAGGGGTTATAGCCGGGGAGGGGTCAGAGGCAAAAAAAAGCGTTCCGCTTTGAAGATAACTAAATTGATGTCAAGATAAACCTATAGAAGTTGTAGTCTGATATCTCCTTCACACATTCTAATCGATTTCATGAGATGAAAAGTTGTTTCAGGTCCGTAGAATTCATAATTTCAAGGGCAATGTCATAAGCCGTCATTTTGGTGTACAAAGCCTAAGGGGTTGTAACGGGGGAGGGGTCAGAGGCAAAAAAGCGTTCCGCTTTGAAGATAAGTAAATTGATGTCAAGATAAACCTATAGAAGTTGTAGTCTGATATCTCCTTCACACATTCTAATCGATTTCATAAGATGAAAAGTTGTTTCAGGTCCGTAGAATTCATAATTTCAAGAGCAATGTCATAAGCCGTCATTTTGGTGTACAAAGCCTATGGGGTTATAGCCGGGGAGGGGTCAGAGGCAAAAAAAGCGTTCCGCTTTGAAGATAACTAAATTGATGTCAAGATAAACCTATAGAAGTTGTAGTCTGATATCTCCTTCACACATTCTAATCGATTTCATAAGATGAAAAGTTGTCTCAGGTCCGTAGAATTCATAATTTCAAGAGCAATGTCATAAGCCGTCATTTTGGTGTACAAAGCCTAGGGGGTTATAGCCGGGGAGGGGTCAGAGGCAAAAAAAGCGTTCCGCTTTGAAGATAACTAAATTGATGTCAAGATAAACCTATAGAAGTTGTAGTCTGATATCTCCTTCACACATTCTAATCGATTTCATGCGACGAAAAGTTGTTTCAGGTCCGTAGATTTCATAATTTCAAGGGCAATGTCATAAGCCGTCATTTTGGTGTACAAAGCCTATGGGGTTGTAACGGGGGAGGGGTCAGAGGCAAAAAAAGCGTTCCGCTTTGAAGATAAGTAAATTGATGTCAAGATAAACCTATTGAAGTTGTAGTCTGATATCTCCTTCACACATTCTAATCGATTTCATAAGATGAAAAGTTGTTTCAGGTCCGTAGAATTCATAATTTCAAGAGCATGGTCATAAGCCGTCATTTTGGTGTACATAGCCTAGGGGGTTGTAACGGGGGAGGGGTCAGAGGCAAAAAAAGCGTTCCGCTTTGAAGATAACTAAATTGATGTCAAGATAAACCTATAGAAGTTGTAGTCTGATATCGCCTTCACACATTCTAATCGATTTCATAAGATGAAAAGTTGTTTCAGTTCCGTAGAATTCATAATTTCAAGGGCAATGTCATAAGCCGTCATTTTCGTGTACAAAGCCTATGGGGTTATAGCCGGGGAGGGGTCAGAGGCAAAAAAAGCGTTCCGCTTTGAAGATAACTAAATTGATGTCAAGATAAACCTATAGAAGTTGTAGTCTGATATCTCCTTCACACATTCTAATCGATTTCATGAGATGAAAAGTTGTTTCAGGTCCGTAGAATTCATAATTTCAAGGGCAATGTCATAAGCCGTCATTTTGGTGTACAAAGCCTAAGGGGTTGTAACGGGGGAGGGGTCAGAGGCAAAAAAAGCGTTCCGCTTTGAAGATAAGTAAATTGATGTCAAGATAAACCTATAGAAGTTGTAGTCTGATATCTCCTTCACACATTCTAATCGATTTCATAAGATGAAAAGTTGTTTCAGGTCCGTAGAATTCATAATTTCAAGAGCAATGTCATAAGCCGTCATTTTGGTGTACAAAGCCTATGGGGTTATAACCGGGGAGGGGTCAGAGGCAAAAAAAGCGTTCCGCTTTGAAGATAACTAAATTGATGTCAAGATAAATCTATAGAAGTTGTAGTCTGATATCTCCTTCACACATTCTAATCGATTTCATAAGATGAAAAGTTGTTTCAGGTCCATAGAATTCATAAATTCAAGGGCAATGTCATAAGCCGTCATTTTGGTGTACAAAGCCTATGGGGTTGTAACGGGGGATGGGTCAGAGGCAAAAAAAGCTTTCCGCTTTGAAGATAACTAAATTGATGTCAAGTTAAACCTATAGAAGTTGTAGTCTGATATCTCCTTCACACATTCTAATCGATTTCATAAGACGAAAAGTTGTTTCAGGTCCGTAGAATTCATAATTTCAAGGGCAATGTCATAAGCCGTCATTTTGGTGTACAAAGCCTATGGGGTTATAGCCGGGAAAGGGTCAGAGGCAAAAAAAGCGTTCCGATTTGAAGATAACTAAATTGATGTCAAGATAAACCTATAGAAGTTGTAGTCTGATATCTCCTTCACACATTCTAATCGATTTCATAAGACGAAAAGTTGTTTCAGGTCCGTAGAATTCATAATTTCAAGGGCAATGTCATAAGCCGTCATTTTGGTGTACAAAGCCTATGGGGTTGTAACGGGGGAGGGGTCAGAGGCAAGAAAAGCGTTCCGCTTTGAAGATAACTAAATTGATGGCAAGATAAACCTATAGAAGTTGTAGTCTGAAATCTCCTTCACACATTCTAATCGATTTCATAAGACGAAAAGTTGTTTCAGGTCCGTAGAATTCATAATTTCAAGGGCAATGTCATAAGCCGTCATTTTCGTGTACAAAGCCTATGGGGTTGTAACGGGGGAGGGGTCAGAGGCAAAAAAAGCGTTCCGCTTTGCAGATAACTAAATTGATGTAAAGTTAAACCTATAGAAGTTGTAGTGTGATATCTCCTTCACACAATCTAAACGATTTCATAAGACGAAAAGTTGTTTCAGGTCCGTAGAATTCATAATTTCAAGGGCAATGTCATAAGCCGTCATTTTGGTGTACAAAGCCTATGGGGTTATAGCCGGGAAGGGGTCAGAGGCAAAAAAAAGCGTTTCGCTTTGAAGATAACTAAATTGATGTCAAGATAAACCTATAGAAGTTGTAGTCTGATATCTCCTCCACACATTCTAATCGATTTCATAAGATGAAAAGTTGTTTCAGGGCCGTAGAATTCATAATTTCAAGGGCAATGTCATAAGCCGTCATTTTGGTGTACAAAGCCTATGGGGTTATAGCCGGGGAGGGGTCAGAGGCAAAAAAAGCGTTCCGCTTTGAAGATAACTAAATTGATGTCAAGATAAACCTATAGAAGTTGTAGTCTGATATCTCCTTCACACATTCTAATCGATTTCATGAGATGAAAAGTTGTTTCAGGTCCGTAGAATTCATAATTTCAAGGGCAATGTCATAAGCCGTCATTTTGGTGTACAAAGCCTAAGGGGTTGTAACGGGGGAGGGGTCAGAGGCAAAAAAGCGTTCCGCTTTGAAGATAAGTAAATTGATGTCAAGATAAACCTATAGAAGTTGTAGTCTGATATCTCCTTCACACATTCTAATCGATTTCATACGATGAAAAGTTGTCTCAGGTCCGTAGAATTCATAATTTCAAGAGCAATCTCATAAGCCGTCATTTTAGTGTACAAAGCCTATGGGGTTATAGCCGGGGAGGTTTCAGAGGCAAAAAAAGCGTTCCGCTTTGAAGATAACTAAATTGATGTCAAGATAAACCTATAGAAGTTGTAGTCTGATATCTCCTTCACACATTCTAATCGATTTCATACGACGAAAAGTTGTTTCAGGTCCGTAGAATTCATAATTTCAAGGGCAATGTCATAAGCCGTCATTTTGTGTACAAAGCCTATGGGGTTGTAACGGGGGAGGGGTCAGAGGCAAAAAAAGCGTTCCGCTTTGAAGATAAGTAAATTGATGTCAAGATAAACCTATGGAAGTTGTAGTCTGATATCTCCTTTACACATTCTAATCGATTTCATAAGATGAAAAGTTGTTTCAGGTCCGTAGAATTCATAATTTCAAGAGCAATGTCATAAGCCGTCATTTTGGTGTACAAAGCCTAGGGGGTTATAGCCGGGGAGGGGTCAGAGGCAAAAAAAGCGTTCCGCTTTGAAGATAACTAAATTGATGTCAAGATAAACCTATAGAAGTTGTAGTCTGATATCTCCTTCACACATTCTAATCGATTTCATACGACGAAAAGTTGTTTCAGGTCCGTAAATTCATAATTTCAAGGGCAATGTCATAAGCCGTCATTTTCGTGTACAAAGCCTATGGGGTTATAGCCGGGGAGGGGTCAGAGGCAAAAAAAGCGTTCCGCTTTGAAGATAACTAAATTGATGTCAAGATAAATCTATAGAAGTTGTAGTCTGATATCTCCTTCACACATTCTAATCGATTTCATACGACGAAAAGTTGTTTCATGTCCGTAGAATTCATAATTTCAAGGGCAATGTCATAAGCCGTCATTTTCGTGTACAAAGCCTATGGGGTTATAGCCGGGGAGGGGTCAGAGGCAAAAAAAGCGTTCCGCTTTGAAGATAACTAAATTGATGTCAAGATAAACCTATAGAAGTTGTAGTCTGATATCTCCTTCACACATTCTAATCGATTTCATACGACGAAAAGTTGTTTCAGGTCCGTAGAATTCATAATTTCAAGGGCAATGTCATAAGCAATCATTTTGTGTACAAAGCCTAAGGGGTTGTAACGGGGGAGGGGTCAGAGGCAAAAAAAGCGTTCCGCTTTGAAGATAAGTAAATTGATGTCAAGATAAACCTATGGAAGTTGTAGTCTGATATCTCCTTTACACATTCTAATCGATTTCATAAGATGAAAAGTTGTTTCAGGTCCGTAGAATTCATAATTTCAAGAGCAATGTCATAAGCCGTCATTTTGGTGTACAAAGCCTAGGGGGTTATAGCCGGGGAGGGGTCAGAGGCAAAAAAAGCGTTCCGCTTTGAAGATAACTAAATTGATGTCAAGATAAACCTATAGAAGTTGTAGTCTGATATCTCCTTCACACATTCTAATCGATTTCATGAGATGAAAAGTTGTTTCAGGTCCGTAGAATTCATAATTTCAAGAGCAATGTCATTAGCCGTCATTTTGGTGTACAAAGCCTATGGGGTTGTAACGGGGGAGGGGTCAGAGGCAAAAAAGCTTTCCGCTTTGAAGATAACTAAATTGATGTAAAGTTAAACCTATAGAAGTTGTAGTGTGATATCTCCTTCACACATTCTAAACGATTTCATAAGACGAAAAGTTGTTTCAGGTCCGTAGAATTCATAATTTCAAGGGCAATGTCATAAGCCGTCATTTTCGTGTACAAAGCCTAGGGGTTATAGCCGGGGAGGGGTCAGAGGCAAAAAAAGCGTTCCGCTTTGAAGATAACTAAATTGATGTCAAGATAAACCTATAGACGTTGTAGTCTGATATCTCCTTCACACATTCTAATCGATTTCATAAGATGAAAAGTTGTTTCAGGGCCGTAGAATTCATAATTTCAAGGGCAATGTCATAAGCCGTCATTTTGGTATACAAAGCCTAAGGGGTTATAGCCGGGGAGGGGTCAGAGGCAAAAAAAGCGCTCCGCTTTGAAGATAACTAAATTGATGTCAAGATAAACCTATAGAAGTTGTAGTTTGATATCTCCTTCACACATTCTAATCGATTTCATAAGACGTAAAGTTGTTTCAGGTCCGTAGAATTCATAATTTCAAGGGCAATGTCATAAGCCGTCATTTTCGTGTACAAAGCCTATGGGGTTATAGCCGGGGAGGGGTCAGAGGCAAAAAAAGCGTTCCGCTTTGAAGATAACTAAATTGATGTCAAGATAAACCTATAGAAGTTGTAGTCTGATATCTCCTTCACACATTCTAATCGATTTCATGAGATGAAAAGTTGTTTCAGGTCCGTAGAATTCATAATTTCAAGGGCAATGTCATAAGCCGTCATTTTGGTGTACAAAGCCTAAGGGGTTGTAACGGGGGAGGGGTCAGAGGCAAAAAAGCGTTCCGCTTTGAAGATAAGTAAATTGATGTCAAGATAAACCTATAGAAGTTGTAGTCTGATATCTCCTTCACACATTCTAATCGATTTCATAAGATGAAAAGTTGTTTCAGGTTCGTAGAATTCATAATTTCAAGAGCAATGTCATAAGCCGTCATTTTGGTGTACAAAGCCTATGGGGTTATAGCCGGGGAGGGGTCAGAGGCAAAAAAAGCGTTCCGCTTTGAAGATAACTAAATTGATGTCAAGATAAACCTATAGAAGTTGTAGTCTGATATCTCCTTCACACATTCTAATCGATTTCATACGATGAAAAGTTGTCTCAGGTCCGTAGAATTCATAATTTCAAGAGCAATGTCATAAGCCGTCATTTTAGTGTACAAAGCCTATGGGGTTATAGCCGGGGAGGTTTCAGAGGCAAAAAAAGCGTTCCGCTTTGAAAATAACTAAATTGATGTCAAGATAAACCTATAGAAGTTGTAGTCTGATATCTCCTTCACACATTCTAATCGATTTCATACCACGAAAAGTTGTTTCAGGTCCGTAGAATTCATAATTTCAAGGGCAATGTCATAAGCCGTCATTTTGTGTACAAAGCCTATGGGGTTGTAACGGGGGAGGGGTCAGAGGCAAAAAAAGCGTTCCGATTTGAAGATAAGTAAATTGATGTCAAGATAAACCTATGGAAGTTGTAGTCTGATATCTCCTTTACACATTCTAATCGATTTCATAAGATGAAAAGTTGTTTCAGGTCCGTAGAATTCATAATTTCAAGAGCAATGTCATAAGCCGTCATTTTGGTGTACAAAGCCTAGGGGGTTATAGCCGGGGAGGGGTCAGAGGCAAAAAAAGCGTTCCGCTTTGAAGATAGCTAAATTGATGTCAAGATAAACCTATAGAAGTTGTAGTCTGATATCTCCTTCACACATTCTAATCGATTTCATGAGATGAAAAGTTGTTTCAGGTCCGTAGAATTCATAATTTCAAGAGCAATGTCATTAGCCGTCATTTTGGTGTACAAAGCCTATGGGGTTGTAACGGGGGAGGGGTCAGAGGCAAAAAAGCTTTCCGCTTTGAAGATAACTAAATTGATGTAAAGTTAAACCTATAGAAGTTGTAGTCTGATATCTCCTTCACACATTCTAAACGATTTCATAAGACGAAAAGTTGTTTCAGGTCCGTAGAATTCATAATTTCAAGGGCAATGTCATAAGCCGTCATTTTGGTGTACAAAGCCTATGGGGTTATAGCCGGGGAGGGGTCAGAGGCAAAAAAAGCGTTCCGCTTTGAAGATAACTAAATTGATGTCAAGATAAACCTATAGAAGTTGTAGTCTGATATCTCCTTCACACATTCTAATCGATTTCATGAGATGAAAAGTTGTTTCAGGTCCGTAGAATTCATAATTTCAAGGGCAATGTCATAAGCCGTCATTTTGGTGTACAAAGCCTAAGGGGTTGTAACGGGGGAGGGGTCAGAGGCAAAAAAAGCGTTCCGCTTTGAAGATAAGTAAATTGATGTCAAGATAAACCTATAGAAGTTGTAGTCTGATATCTCCTTCACACATTCTAATCGATTTCATAAGATGAAAAGTTGTTTCAATTCCGTAGAATTATTAATTTCAAGAGCAATGTCATAAGCCGTCATTTTGGTGTACAAAGCCTATGGGGTTATAGCCGGGGAGGGGTCAGAGGCAAAAAAAGCGTTCCGCTTTGAAGACAACTAAATTGATGTCAAGGTAAACCTATAGAAGTTGTAGTCTGATATCTCCTTCACACATTCTAATCAATTTCATAAGATGAAAAGTTGTTTCAGGTCCGTAGAATTCATAATTTCAAGAGCAATTTCATAAGCCGTCATTTTGGTGTACAAAGCCTAAGGGGTTATAGCCGGGGAGGGGTCAGAGGCAAAAAAAGCGTTCCGCATTGAAGATAACTAAATTGATGTCAAGGTAAACCTATAGAAGTTGTAGTCTGATATCTCCTTCACACATTCTAATCGATTTCATAAGATGAAAAGTTGTTTCAGGTCCGTAGAATTCATAATTTCAAGAGCAATGTCATAAGCCGTCATTTTGGTGTACAAAGCCTATGGGGTTATAGCCGGGGAGGGGTCAGAGGCAGTTATCTTCAAAGCGAAACGCTTTATTTTCCTCCTGACCCCTCCCCCGTTACAATTACATAGGCTTTGTACACCAAAATGGCGGCTTATGACATTGCCCTTGAAATTATGAATTCTACGGACCTGAAACAACTTTTCATCTTATGAAATCGATTAGAATGTGTGAAGGAGATATCAGACTACAAAGTCTATAGGTTTAACTTGACATCAATTTAGTTATCTTCAAAGCGGAACGCTTTTTTTGCCTCTGACCCCTCCCCGGCTATAACCCCATAGGCTTTGTACACGAAAATGACGGCTTATGACATTGCCCTTGAAATTATGAATTCTACGGACCTGAAACAACTTTTCATCTTATGAAATCGATTAGAATGTGTGAAGGAGATATCAGACTACAACTTCTATAGGTTTAACTTGACATCAATTTAGTTATCTTCAAAGCGGAACGCTTTTTTTGCCTCTGACCCCTCCCCGGCTATAACCCCATAGGCTTTGTACACGAAAATGACGGCTTATGACATTGCCCTTGAAATTATGAATTCTACGGACCTGAAACAACTTTTCATCTTATGAAATCGATTAAAATGTGTGAAGGAGATATCAGACTACAACTTCTATAGGTTTAACTTGACATCAATTTAGTTATCTTCAAAGCGGAACGCTTTTTTTGCCTCTGACCCCTCCCCGGCTATAACCCCATAGGCTTTGTACACGAAAATGACGGCTTATGACATTGCCCTTGAAATTATGAATTCTACGGACCTGAAACAACTTTTCATCTTATGAAATCGATTAGAATGTGTGAAGGAGATATCAGACTACAACTTCTATAGGTTTAACTTGACATCAATTTAGTTATCTTCAAAGCGGAACGCTTTTTTTGCCTCTGACCCCTCCCCGGCTATAACCCCATAGGCTTTGTACACGAAAATGACGGCTTATGACATTGCCCTTGAAATTATGAATTCTACGGACCTGAAACAACTTTTCATCTTATGAAATCGATTAAAATGTGTGAAGGAGATATCAGACTACAACTTCTATAGGTTTAACTTGACATCAATTTAGTTATCTTCAAAGCGGAACGCTTTTTTTGCCTCTGACCCCTCCCCGGCTATAACCCCATAGGCTTTGTACACGAAAATGACGGCTTATGACATTGCCCTTGAAATTATGAATTCTACGGACCTGAAACAACTTTTCATCTTATGAAATCGATTAGAATGTGTGAAGGAGATATCAGACTACAACTTCTATAGGTTTAACTTGACATCAATTTAGTTATCTTCAAAGCGGAACGCTTTTTTTGCCTCTGACCCCTCCCCGGCTATAACCCCATAGGCTTTGTACACGAAAATGACGGCTTATGACATTGCCCTTGAAATTATGAATTCTACGGACCTGAAACAACTTTTCATCTTATGAAATCGATTAAAATGTGTGAAGGAGATATCAGACTACAACTTCTATAGGTTTAACTTGACATCAATTTAGTTATCTTCAAAGCGGAACGCTTTTTTTGCCTCTGACCCCTCCCCGGCTATAACCCCATAGGCTTTGTACACGAAAATGACGGCTTATGACATTGCCCTTGAAATTATGAATTCTACGGACCTGAAACAACTTTTCATCTTATGAAATCGATTAGAATGTGTGAAGGAGATATCAGACTACAACTTCTATAGGTTTAACTTGACATCAATTTAGTTATCTTCAAAGCGGAACGCTTTTTTTGCCTCTGACCCCTCCCCGGCTATAACCCCATAGGCTTTGTACACGAAAATGACGGCTTATGACATTGCCCTTGAAATTATGAATTCTACGGACCTGAAACAACTTTTCATCTTATGAAATCGATTAGAATGTGTGAAGGAGATATCAGACTACAACTTCTATAGGTTTAACTTGACATCAATTTAGTTATCTTCAAAGCGGAACGCTTTTTTTGCCTCTGACCCCTCCCCGGCTATAACCCCATAGGCTTTGTACACGAAAATGACGGCTTATGACATTGCCCTTGAAATTATGAATTCTACGGACCTGAAACAACTTTTCATCTTATGAAATCGATTAGAATGTGTGAAGGAGATATCAGACTACAACTTCTATAGGTTTAACTTGACATCAATTTAGTTATCTTCAAAGCGGAACGCTTTTTTTGCCTCTGACCCCTCCCCGGCTATAACCCCATAGGCTTTGTACACGAAAATGACGGCTTATGACATTGCCCTTGAAATTATGAATTCTACGGACCTGAAACAACTTTTCATCTTATGAAATCGATTAAAATGTGTGAAGGAGATATCAGACTACAACTTCTATAGGTTTAACTTGACATCAATTTAGTTATCTTCAAAGCGGAACGCTTTTTTTGCCTCTGACCCCTCCCCGGCTATAACCCCATAGGCTTTGTACACGAAAATGACGGCTTATGACATTGCCCTTGAAATTATGAATTCTACGGACCTGAAACAACTTTTCATCTTATGAAATCGATTAGAATGTGTGAAGGAGATATCAGACTACAAAGTCTATAGGTTTAACTTGACATCAATTTAGTTATCTTCAAAGCGGAACGCTTTTTTTGCCTCTGACCCCTCCCCGGCTATAACCCCATAGGCTTTGTACACGAAAATGACGGCTTATGACATTGCCCTTGAAATTATGAATTCTACGGACCTGAAACAACTTTTCATCTTATGAAATCGATTAGAATGTGTGAAGGAGATATCAGACTACAACTTCTATAGGTTTAACTTGACATCAATTTAGTTATCTTCAAAGCGGAACGCTTTTTTTGCCTCTGACCCCTCCCCGGCTATAACCCCATAGGCTTTGTACACGAAAATGACGGCTTATGACATTGCCCTTGAAATTATGAATTCTACGGACCTGAAACAACTTTTCATCTTATGAAATCGATTAAAATGTGTGAAGGAGATATCAGACTACAACTTCTATAGGTTTAACTTGACATCAATTTAGTTATCTTCAAAGCGGAACGCTTTTTTTGCCTCTGACCCCTCCCCGGCTATAACCCCATAGGCTTTGTACACGAAAATGACGGCTTATGACATTGCCCTTGAAATTATGAATTCTACGGACCTGAAACAACTTTTCATCTTATGAAATCGATTAAAATGTGTGAAGGAGATATCAGACTACAACTTCTATAGGTTTAACTTGACATCAATTTAGTTATCTTCAAAGCGGAACGCTTTTTTTGCCTCTGACCCCTCCCCGGCTATAACCCCATAGGCTTTGTACACGAAAATGACGGCTTATGACATTGCCCTTGAAATTATGAATTCTACGGACCTGAAACAACTTTTCATCTTATGAAATCGATTAGAATGTGTGAAGGAGATATCAGACTACAACTTCTATAGGTTTAACTTGACATCAATTTAGTTATCTTCAAAGCGGAACGCTTTTTTTGCCTCTGACCCCTCCCCGGCTATAACCCCATAGGCTTTGTACACGAAAATGACGGCTTATGACATTGCCCTTGAAATTATGAATTCTACGGACCTGAAACAACTTTTCATCTTATGAAATCGATTAAAATGTGTGAAGGAGATATCAGACTACAACTTCTATAGGTTTAACTTGACATCAATTTAGTTATCTTCAAAGCGGAACGCTTTTTTTGCCTCTGACCCCTCCCCGGCTATAACCCCATAGGCTTTGTACACGAAAATGACGGCTTATGACATTGCCCTTGAAATTATGAATTCTACGGACCTGAAACAACTTTTCATCTTATGAAATCGATTAAAATGTGTGAAGGAGATATCAGACTACAACTTCTATAGGTTTAACTTGACATCAATTTAGTTATCTTCAAAGCGGAACGCTTTTTTTGCCTCTGACCCCTCCCCGGCTATAACCCCATAGGCTTTGTACACGAAAATGACGGCTTATGACATTGCCCTTGAAATTATGAATTCTACGGACCTGAAACAACTTTTCATCTTATGAAATCGATTAGAATGTGTGAAGGAGATATCAGACTACAAAGTCTATAGGTTTAACTTGACATCAATTTAGTTATCTTCAAAGCGGAACGCTTTTTTTGCCTCTGACCCCTCCCCGGCTATAACCCCATAGGCTTTGTACACGAAAATGACGGCTTATGACATTGCCCTTGAAATTATGAATTCTACGGACCTGAAACAACTTTTCATCTTATGAAATCGATTAAAATGTGTGAAGGAGATATCAGACTACAACTTCTATAGGTTTAACTTGACATCAATTTAGTTATCTTCAAAGCGGAACGCTTTTTTTGCCTCTGACCCCTCCCCGGCTATAACCCCATAGGCTTTGTACACGAAAATGACGGCTTATGACATTGCCCTTGAAATTATGAATTCTACGGACCTGAAACAACTTTTCATCTTATGAAATCGATTAAAATGTGTGAAGGAGATATCAGACTACAACTTCTATAGGTTTAACTTGACATCAATTTAGTTATCTTCAAAGCGGAACGCTTTTTTTGCCTCTGACCCCTCCCCGGCTATAACCCCATAGGCTTTGTACACGAAAATGACGGCTTATGACATTGCCCTTGAAATTATGAATTCTACGGACCTGAAACAACTTTTCATCTTATGAAATCGATTAAAATGTGTGAAGGAGATATCAGACTACAACTTCTATAGGTTTAACTTGACATCAATTTAGTTATCTTCAAAGCGGAACGCTTTTTTTGCCTCTGACCCCTCCCCGGCTATAACCCCATAGGCTTTGTACACGAAAATGACGGCTTATGACATTGCCCTTGAAATTATGAATTCTACGGACCTGAAACAACTTTTCATCTTATGAAATCGATTAGAATGTGTGAAGGAGATATCAGACTACAACTTCTATAGGTTTAACTTGACATCAATTTAGTTATCTTCAAAGCGGAACGCTTTTTTTGCCTCTGACCCCTCCCCGGCTATAACCCCATAGGCTTTGTACACGAAAATGACGGCTTATGACATTGCCCTTGAAATTATGAATTCTACGGACCTGAAACAACTTTTCATCTTATGAAATCGATTAAAATGTGTGAAGGAGATATCAGACTACAACTTCTATAGGTTTAACTTGACATCAATTTAGTTATCTTCAAAGCGGAACGCTTTTTTTGCCTCTGACCCCTCCCCGGCTATAACCCCATAGGCTTTGTACACGAAAATGACGGCTTATGACATTGCCCTTGAAATTATGAATTCTACGGACCTGAAACAACTTTTCATCTTATGAAATCGATTAAAATGTGTGAAGGAGATATCAGACTACAACTTCTATAGGTTTAACTTGACATCAATTTAGTTATCTTCAAAGCGGAACGCTTTTTTTGCCTCTGACCCCTCCCCGGCTATAACCCCATAGGCTTTGTACACGAAAATGACGGCTTATGACATTGCCCTTGAAATTATGAATTCTACGGACCTGAAACAACTTTTCATCTTATGAAATCGATTAGAATGTGTGAAGGAGATATCAGACTACAACTTCTATAGGTTTAACTTGACATCAATTTAGTTATCTTCAAAGCGGAACGCTTTTTTTGCCTCTGACCCCTCCCCGGCTATAACCCCATAGGCTTTGTACACGAAAATGACGGCTTATGACATTGCCCTTGAAATTATGAATTCTACGGACCTGAAACAACTTTTCATCTTATGAAATCGATTAGAATGTGTGAAGGAGATATCAGACTACAACTTCTATAGGTTTAACTTGACATCAATTTAGTTATCTTCAAAGCGGAACGCTTTTTTTGCCTCTGACCCCTCCCCGGCTATAACCCCATAGGCTTTGTACACGAAAATGACGGCTTATGACATTGCCCTTGAAATTATGAATTCTACGGACCTGAAACAACTTTTCATCTTATGAAATCGATTAAAATGTGTGAAGGAGATATCAGACTACAACTTCTATAGGTTTAACTTGACATCAATTTAGTTATCTTCAAAGCGGAACGCTTTTTTTGCCTCTGACCCCTCCCCGGCTATAACCCCATAGGCTTTGTACACGAAAATGACGGCTTATGACATTGCCCTTGAAATTATGAATTCTACGGACCTGAAACAACTTTTCATCTTATGAAATCGATTAGAATGTGTGAAGGAGATATCAGACTACAACTTCTATAGGTTTAACTTGACATCAATTTAGTTATCTTCAAAGCGGAACGCTTTTTTTGCCTCTGACCCCTCCCCGGCTATAACCCCATAGGCTTTGTACACGAAAATGACGGCTTATGACATTGCCCTTGAAATTATGAATTCTACGGACCTGAAACAACTTTTCATCTTATGAAATCGATTAAAATGTGTGAAGGAGATATCAGACTACAACTTCTATAGGTTTAACTTGACATCAATTTAGTTATCTTCAAAGCGGAACGCTTTTTTTGCCTCTGACCCCTCCCCGGCTATAACCCCATAGGCTTTGTACACGAAAATGACGGCTTATGACATTGCCCTTGAAATTATGAATTCTACGGACCTGAAACAACTTTTCATCTTATGAAATCGATTAGAATGTGTGAAGGAGATATCAGACTACAACTTCTATAGGTTTAACTTGACATCAATTTAGTTATCTTCAAAGCGGAACGCTTTTTTTGCCTCTGACCCCTCCCCGGCTATAACCCCATAGGCTTTGTACACGAAAATGACGGCTTATGACATTGCCCTTGAAATTATGAATTCTACGGACCTGAAACAACTTTTCATCTTATGAAATCGATTAAAATGTGTGAAGGAGATATCAGACTACAACTTCTATAGGTTTAACTTGACATCAATTTAGTTATCTTCAAAGCGGAACGCTTTTTTTGCCTCTGACCCCTCCCCGGCTATAACCCCATAGGCTTTGTACACGAAAATGACGGCTTATGACATTGCCCTTGAAATTATGAATTCTACGGACCTGAAACAACTTTTCATCTTATGAAATCGATTAGAATGTGTGAAGGAGATATCAGACTACAACTTCTATAGGTTTAACTTGACATCAATTTAGTTATCTTCAAAGCGGAACGCTTTTTTTGCCTCTGACCCCTCCCCGGCTATAACCCCATAGGCTTTGTACACGAAAATGACGGCTTATGACATTGCCCTTGAAATTATGAATTCTACGGACCTGAAACAACTTTTCATCTTATGAAATCGATTAAAATGTGTGAAGGAGATATCAGACTACAACTTCTATAGGTTTAACTTGACATCAATTTAGTTATCTTCAAAGCGGAACGCTTTTTTTGCCTCTGACCCCTCCCCGGCTATAACCCCATAGGCTTTGTACACGAAAATGACGGCTTATGACATTGCCCTTGAAATTATGAATTCTACGGACCTGAAACAACTTTTCATCTTATGAAATCGATTAGAATGTGTGAAGGAGATATCAGACTACAACTTCTATAGGTTTAACTTGACATCAATTTAGTTATCTTCAAAGCGGAACGCTTTTTTTGCCTCTGACCCCTCCCCGGCTATAACCCCATAGGCTTTGTACACGAAAATGACGGCTTATGACATTGCCCTTGAAATTATGAATTCTACGGACCTGAAACAACTTTTCATCTTATGAAATCGATTAAATGTGTGAAGGAGATATCAGACTACAACTTCTATAGGTTTAACTTGACATCAATTTAGTTATCTTCAAAGCGGAACGCTTTTTTTGCCTCTGACCCCTCCCCGGCTATAACCCCATAGGCTTTGTACACGAAAATGACGGCTTATGACATTGCCCTTGAAATTATGAATTCTACGGACCTGAAACAACTTTTCATCTTATGAAATCGATTAAAATGTGTGAAGGAGATATCAGACTACAACTTCTATAGGTTTAACTTGACATCAATTTAGTTATCTTCAAAGCGGAACGCTTTTTTTGCCTCTGACCCCTCCCCGGCTATAACCCCATAGGCTTTGTACACGAAAATGACGGCTTATGACATTGCCCTTGAAATTATGAATTCTACGGACCTGAAACAACTTTTCATCTTATGAAATCGATTAGAATGTGTGAAGGAGATATCAGACTACAACTTCTATAGGTTTAACTTGACATCAATTTAGTTATCTTCAAAGCGGAACGCTTTTTTTGCCTCTGACCCCTCCCCGGCTATAACCCCATAGGCTTTGTACACGAAAATGACGGCTTATGACATTGCCCTTGAAATTATGAATTCTACGGACCTGAAACAACTTTTCATCTTATGAAATCGATTAAAATGTGTGAAGGAGATATCAGACTACAACTTCTATAGGTTTAACTTGACATCAATTTAGTTATCTTCAAAGCGGAACGCTTTTTTTGCCTCTGACCCCTCCCCGGCTATAACCCCATAGGCTTTGTACACGAAAATGACGGCTTATGACATTGCCCTTGAAATTATGAATTCTACGGACCTGAAACAACTTTTCATCTTATGAAATCGATTAGAATGTGTGAAGGAGATATCAGACTACAACTTCTATAGGTTTAACTTGACATCAATTTAGTTATCTTCAAAGCGGAACGCTTTTTTTGCCTCTGACCCCTCCCCGGCTATAACCCCATAGGCTTTGTACACGAAAATGACGGCTTATGACATTGCCCTTGAAATTATGAATTCTACGGACCTGAAACAACTTTTCATCTTATGAAATCGATTAAAATGTGTGAAGGAGATATCAGACTACAACTTCTATAGGTTTAACTTGACATCAATTTAGTTATCTTCAAAGCGGAACGCTTTTTTTGCCTCTGACCCCTCCCCGGCTATAACCCCATAGGCTTTGTACACGAAAATGACGGCTTATGACATTGCCCTTGAAATTATGAATTCTACGGACCTGAAACAACTTTTCATCTTATGAAATCGATTAAAATGTGTGAAGGAGATATCAGACTACAACTTCTATAGGTTTAACTTGACATCAATTTAGTTATCTTCAAAGCGGAACGCTTTTTTTGCCTCTGACCCCTCCCCGGCTATAACCCCATAGGCTTTGTACACGAAAATGACGGCTTATGACATTGCCCTTGAAATTATGAATTCTACGGACCTGAAACAACTTTTCATCTTATGAAATCGATTAGAATGTGTGAAGGAGATATCAGACTACAACTTCTATAGGTTTAACTTGACATCAATTTAGTTATCTTCAAAGCGGAACGCTTTTTTTGCCTCTGACCCCTCCCCGGCTATAACCCCATAGGCTTTGTACACGAAAATGACGGCTTATGACATTGCCCTTGAAATTATGAATTCTACGGACCTGAAACAACTTTTCATCTTATGAAATCGATTAAAATGTGTGAAGGAGATATCAGACTACAACTTCTATAGGTTTAACTTGACATCAATTTAGTTATCTTCAAAGCGGAACGCTTTTTTTGCCTCTGACCCCTCCCCGGCTATAACCCCATAGGCTTTGTACACGAAAATGACGGCTTATGACATTGCCCTTGAAATTATGAATTCTACGGACCTGAAACAACTTTTCATCTTATGAAATCGATTAGAATGTGTGAAGGAGATATCAGACTACAACTTCTATAGGTTTAACTTGACATCAATTTAGTTATCTTCAAAGCGGAACGCTTTTTTTGCCTCTGACCCCTCCCCGGCTATAACCCCATAGGCTTTGTACACGAAAATGACGGCTTATGACATTGCCCTTGAAATTATGAATTCTACGGACCTGAAACAACTTTTCATCTTATGAAATCGATTAAAATGTGTGAAGGAGATATCAGACTACAACTTCTATAGGTTTAACTTGACATCAATTTAGTTATCTTCAAAGCGGAACGCTTTTTTTGCCTCTGACCCCTCCCCGGCTATAACCCCATAGGCTTTGTACACGAAAATGACGGCTTATGACATTGCCCTTGAAATTATGAATTCTACGGACCTGAAACAACTTTTCATCTTATGAAATCGATTAAAATGTGTGAAGGAGATATCAGACTACAACTTCTATAGGTTTAACTTGACATCAATTTAGTTATCTTCAAAGCGGAACGCTTTTTTTGCCTCTGACCCCTCCCCGGCTATAACCCCATAGGCTTTGTACACGAAAATGACGGCTTATGACATTGCCCTTGAAATTATGAATTCTACGGACCTGAAACAACTTTTCATCTTATGAAATCGATTAAAATGTGTGAAGGAGATATCAGACTACAACTTCTATAGGTTTAACTTGACATCAATTTAGTTATCTTCAAAGCGGAACGCTTTTTTTGCCTCTGACCCCTCCCCGGCTATAACCCCATAGGCTTTGTACACGAAAATGACGGCTTATGACATTGCCCTTGAAATTATGAATTCTACGGACCTGAAACAACTTTTCATCTTATGAAATCGATTAGAATGTGTGAAGGAGATATCAGACTACAACTTCTATAGGTTTAACTTGACATCAATTTAGTTATCTTCAAAGCGGAACGCTTTTTTTGCCTCTGACCCCTCCCCGGCTATAACCCCATAGGCTTTGTACACGAAAATGACGGCTTATGACATTGCCCTTGAAATTATGAATTCTACGGACCTGAAACAACTTTTCATCTTATGAAATCGATTAAAATGTGTGAAGGAGATATCAGACTACAACTTCTATAGGTTTAACTTGACATCAATTTAGTTATCTTCAAAGCGGAACGCTTTTTTTGCCTCTGACCCCTCCCCGGCTATAACCCCATAGGCTTTGTACACGAAAATGACGGCTTATGACATTGCCCTTGAAATTATGAATTCTACGGACCTGAAACAACTTTTCATCTTATGAAATCGATTAGAATGTGTGAAGGAGATATCAGACTACAACTTCTATAGGTTTAACTTGACATCAATTTAGTTATCTTCAAAGCGGAACGCTTTTTTTGCCTCTGACCCCTCCCCGGCTATAACCCCATAGGCTTTGTACACGAAAATGACGGCTTATGACATTGCCCTTGAAATTATGAATTCTACGGACCTGAAACAACTTTTCATCTTATGAAATCGATTAAAATGTGTGAAGGAGATATCAGACTACAACTTCTATAGGTTTAACTTGACATCAATTTAGTTATCTTCAAAGCGGAACGCTTTTTTTGCCTCTGACCCCTCCCCGGCTATAACCCCATAGGCTTTGTACACGAAAATGACGGCTTATGACATTGCCCTTGAAATTATGAATTCTACGGACCTGAAACAACTTTTCATCTTATGAAATCGATTAAAATGTGTGAAGGAGATATCAGACTACAACTTCTATAGGTTTAACTTGACATCAATTTAGTTATCTTCAAAGCGGAACGCTTTTTTTGCCTCTGACCCCTCCCCGGCTATAACCCCATAGGCTTTGTACACGAAAATGACGGCTTATGACATTGCCCTTGAAATTATGAATTCTACGGACCTGAAACAACTTTTCATCTTATGAAATCGATTAGAATGTGTGAAGGAGATATCAGACTACAACTTCTATAGGTTTAACTTGACATCAATTTAGTTATCTTCAAAGCGGAACGCTTTTTTTGCCTCTGACCCCTCCCCGGCTATAACCCCATAGGCTTTGTACACGAAAATGACGGCTTATGACATTGCCCTTGAAATTATGAATTCTACGGACCTGAAACAACTTTTCATCTTATGAAATCGATTAAAATGTGTGAAGGAGATATCAGACTACAACTTCTATAGGTTTAACTTGACATCAATTTAGTTATCTTCAAAGCGGAACGCTTTTTTTGCCTCTGACCCCTCCCCGGCTATAACCCCATAGGCTTTGTACACGAAAATGACGGCTTATGACATTGCCCTTGAAATTATGAATTCTACGGACCTGAAACAACTTTTCATCTTATGAAATCGATTAGAATGTGTGAAGGAGATATCAGACTACAACTTCTATAGGTTTAACTTGACATCAATTTAGTTATCTTCAAAGCGGAACGCTTTTTTTGCCTCTGACCCCTCCCCGGCTATAACCCCATAGGCTTTGTACACGAAAATGACGGCTTATGACATTGCCCTTGAAATTATGAATTCTACGGACCTGAAACAACTTTTCATCTTATGAAATCGATTAAAATGTGTGAAGGAGATATCAGACTACAACTTCTATAGGTTTAACTTGACATCAATTTAGTTATCTTCAAAGCGGAACGCTTTTTTTGCCTCTGACCCCTCCCCGGCTATAACCCCATAGGCTTTGTACACGAAAATGACGGCTTATGACATTGCCCTTGAAATTATGAATTCTACGGACCTGAAACAACTTTTCATCTTATGAAATCGATTAGAATGTGTGAAGGAGATATCAGACTACAACTTCTATAGGTTTAACTTGACATCAATTTAGTTATCTTCAAAGCGGAACGCTTTTTTTGCCTCTGACCCCTCCCCGGCTATAACCCCATAGGCTTTGTACACGAAAATGACGGCTTATGACATTGCCCTTGAAATTATGAATTCTACGGACCTGAAACAACTTTTCATCTTATGAAATCGATTAAAATGTGTGAAGGAGATATCAGACTACAACTTCTATAGGTTTAACTTGACATCAATTTAGTTATCTTCAAAGCGGAACGCTTTTTTTGCCTCTGACCCCTCCCCGGCTATAACCCCATAGGCTTTGTACACGAAAATGACGGCTTATGACATTGCCCTTGAAATTATGAATTCTACGGACCTGAAACAACTTTTCATCTTATGAAATCGATTAGAATGTGTGAAGGAGATATCAGACTACAACTTCTATAGGTTTAACTTGACATCAATTTAGTTATCTTCAAAGCGGAACGCTTTTTTTGCCTCTGACCCCTCCCCGGCTATAACCCCATAGGCTTTGTACACGAAAATGACGGCTTATGACATTGCCCTTGAAATTATGAATTCTACGGACCTGAAACAACTTTTCATCTTATGAAATCGATTAAAATGTGTGAAGGAGATATCAGACTACAACTTCTATAGGTTTAACTTGACATCAATTTAGTTATCTTCAAAGCGGAACGCTTTTTTTGCCTCTGACCCCTCCCCGGCTATAACCCCATAGGCTTTGTACACGAAAATGACGGCTTATGACATTGCCCTTGAAATTATGAATTCTACGGACCTGAAACAACTTTTCATCTTATGAAATCGATTAGAATGTGTGAAGGAGATATCAGACTACAACTTCTATAGGTTTAACTTGACATCAATTTAGTTATCTTCAAAGCGGAACGCTTTTTTTGCCTCTGACCCCTCCCCGGCTATAACCCCATAGGCTTTGTACACGAAAATGACGGCTTATGACATTGCCCTTGAAATTATGAATTCTACGGACCTGAAACAACTTTTCATCTTATGAAATCGATTAGAATGTGTGAAGGAGATATCAGACTACAACTTCTATAGGTTTAACTTGACATCAATTTAGTTATCTTCAAAGCGGAACGCTTTTTTTGCCTCTGACCCCTCCCCGGCTATAACCCCATAGGCTTTGTACACGAAAATGACGGCTTATGACATTGCCCTTGAAATTATGAATTCTACGGACCTGAAACAACTTTTCATCTTATGAAATCGATTAAAATGTGTGAAGGAGATATCAGACTACAACTTCTATAGGTTTAACTTGACATCAATTTAGTTATCTTCAAAGCGGAACGCTTTTTTTGCCTCTGACCCCTCCCCGGCTATAACCCCATAGGCTTTGTACACGAAAATGACGGCTTATGACATTGCCCTTGAAATTATGAATTCTACGGACCTGAAACAACTTTTCATCTTATGAAATCGATTAAAATGTGTGAAGGAGATATCAGACTACAACTTCTATAGGTTTAACTTGACATCAATTTAGTTATCTTCAAAGCGGAACGCTTTTTTTGCCTCTGACCCCTCCCCGGCTATAACCCCATAGGCTTTGTACACGAAAATGACGGCTTATGACATTGCCCTTGAAATTATGAATTCTACGGACCTGAAACAACTTTTCATCTTATGAAATCGATTAGAATGTGTGAAGGAGATATCAGACTACAACTTCTATAGGTTTAACTTGACATCAATTTAGTTATCTTCAAAGCGGAACGCTTTTTTTGCCTCTGACCCCTCCCCGGCTATAACCCCATAGGCTTTGTACACGAAAATGACGGCTTATGACATTGCCCTTGAAATTATGAATTCTACGGACCTGAAACAACTTTTCATCTTATGAAATCGATTAAAATGTGTGAAGGAGATATCAGACTACAACTTCTATAGGTTTAACTTGACATCAATTTAGTTATCTTCAAAGCGGAACGCTTTTTTTGCCTCTGACCCCTCCCCGGCTATAACCCCATAGGCTTTGTACACGAAAATGACGGCTTATGACATTGCCCTTGAAATTATGAATTCTACGGACCTGAAACAACTTTTCATCTTATGAAATCGATTAGAATGTGTGAAGGAGATATCAGACTACAACTTCTATAGGTTTAACTTGACATCAATTTAGTTATCTTCAAAGCGGAACGCTTTTTTTGCCTCTGACCCCTCCCCGGCTATAACCCCATAGGCTTTGTACACGAAAATGACGGCTTATGACATTGCCCTTGAAATTATGAATTCTACGGACCTGAAACAACTTTTCATCTTATGAAATCGATTAAAATGTGTGAAGGAGATATCAGACTACAACTTCTATAGGTTTAACTTGACATCAATTTAGTTATCTTCAAAGCGGAACGCTTTTTTTGCCTCTGACCCCTCCCCGGCTATAACCCCATAGGCTTTGTACACGAAAATGACGGCTTATGACATTGCCCTTGAAATTATGAATTCTACGGACCTGAAACAACTTTTCATCTTATGAAATCGATTAGAATGTGTGAAGGAGATATCAGACTACAACTTCTATAGGTTTAACTTGACATCAATTTAGTTATCTTCAAAGCGGAACGCTTTTTTTGCCTCTGACCCCTCCCCGGCTATAACCCCATAGGCTTTGTACACGAAAATGACGGCTTATGACATTGCCCTTGAAATTATGAATTCTACGGACCTGAAACAACTTTTCATCTTATGAAATCGATTAGAATGTGTGAAGGAGATATCAGACTACAACTTCTATAGGTTTAACTTGACATCAATTTAGTTATCTTCAAAGCGGAACGCTTTTTTTGCCTCTGACCCCTCCCCGGCTATAACCCCATAGGCTTTGTACACGAAAATGACGGCTTATGACATTGCCCTTGAAATTATGAATTCTACGGACCTGAAACAACTTTTCATCTTATGAAATCGATTAAAATGTGTGAAGGAGATATCAGACTACAACTTCTATAGGTTTAACTTGACATCAATTTAGTTATCTTCAAAGCGGAACGCTTTTTTTGCCTCTGACCCCTCCCCGGCTATAACCCCATAGGCTTTGTACACGAAAATGACGGCTTATGACATTGCCCTTGAAATTATGAATTCTACGGACCTGAAACAACTTTTCATCTTATGAAATCGATTAAAATGTGTGAAGGAGATATCAGACTACAACTTCTATAGGTTTAACTTGACATCAATTTAGTTATCTTCAAAGCGGAACGCTTTTTTTGCCTCTGACCCCTCCCCGGCTATAACCCCATAGGCTTTGTACACGAAAATGACGGCTTATGACATTGCCCTTGAAATTATGAATTCTACGGACCTGAAACAACTTTTCATCTTATGAAATCGATTAGAATGTGTGAAGGAGATATCAGACTACAACTTCTATAGGTTTAACTTGACATCAATTTAGTTATCTTCAAAGCGGAACGCTTTTTTTGCCTCTGACCCCTCCCCGGCTATAACCCCATAGGCTTTGTACACGAAAATGACGGCTTATGACATTGCCCTTGAAATTATGAATTCTACGGACCTGAAACAACTTTTCATCTTATGAAATCGATTAGAATGTGTGAAGGAGATATCAGACTACAACTTCTATAGGTTTAACTTGACATCAATTTAGTTATCTTCAAAGCGGAACGCTTTTTTTGCCTCTGACCCCTCCCCGGCTATAACCCCATAGGCTTTGTACACGAAAATGACGGCTTATGACATTGCCCTTGAAATTATGAATTCTACGGACCTGAAACAACTTTTCATCTTATGAAATCGATTAAAATGTGTGAAGGAGATATCAGACTACAACTTCTATAGGTTTAACTTGACATCAATTTAGTTATCTTCAAAGCGGAAAGCTTTTTTTGCCTCTGACCCCTCCCCGGCTATAACCCCATAGGCTTTGTACACGAAAATGACGGCTTATGACATTGCCCTTGAAATTATGAATTCTACGGACCTGAAACAACTTTTCGTCTTATGAAATCGATTAGAATGTGTGAAGGAGATATCAGACTACAACTTCTATAGGTTTAACTTGACATCAATTTAGTTATCTTCAAAGCGGAACGCTTTTTTTGCCTCTGACCCCTCCCCGGCTATAACCCCATAGGCTTTGTACACGAAAATGACGGCTTATGACATTGCCCTTGAAATTATGAATTCTACGGACCTGAAACAACTTTTCATCTTATGAAATCGATTAAAATGTGTGAAGGAGATATCAGACTACAACTTCTATAGGTTTAACTTGACATCAATTTAGTTATCTTCAAAGCGGAACGCTTTTTTTGCCTCTGACCCCTCCCCGGCTATAACCCCATAGGCTTTGTACACGAAAATGACGGCTTATGACATTGCCCTTGAAATTATGAATTCTACGGACCTGAAACAACTTTTCATCTTATGAAATCGATTAGAATGTGTGAAGGAGATATCAGACTACAACTTCTATAGGTTTAACTTGACATCAATTTAGTTATCTTCAAAGCGGAACGCTTTTTTTGCCTCTGACCCCTCCCCGGCTATAACCCCATAGGCTTTGTACACGAAAATGACGGCTTATGACATTGCCCTTGAAATTATGAATTCTACGGACCTGAAACAACTTTTCATCTTATGAAATCGATTAAAATGTGTGAAGGAGATATCAGACTACAACTTCTATAGGTTTAACTTGACATCAATTTAGTTATCTTCAAAGCGGAACGCTTTTTTTGCCTCTGACCCCTCCCCGGCTATAACCCCATAGGCTTTGTACACGAAAATGACGGCTTATGACATTGCCCTTGAAATTATGAATTCTACGGACCTGAAACAACTTTTCGTCTTATGAAATCGATTAGAATGTGTGAAGGAGATATCAGACTACAACTTCTATAGGTTTAACTTGACATCAATTTAGTTATCTTCAAAGCGGAACGCTTTTTTTGCCTCTGACCCCTCCCCGGCTATAACCCCATAGGCTTTGTACACGAAAATGACGGCTTATGACATTGCCCTTGAAATTATGAATTCTACGGACCTGAAACAACTTTTCATCTTATGAAATCGATTAAAATGTGTGAAGGAGATATCAGACTACAACTTCTATAGGTTTAACTTGACATCAATTTAGTTATCTTCAAAGCGGAACGCTTTTTTTGCCTCTGACCCCTCCCCGGCTATAACCCCATAGGCTTTGTACACGAAAATGACGGCTTATGACATTGCCCTTGAAATTATGAATTCTACGGACCTGAAACAACTTTTCGTCTTATGAAATCGATTAGAATGTGTGAAGGAGATATCAGACTACAACTTCTATAGGTTTAACTTGACATCAATTTAGTTATCTTCAAAGCGGAACGCTTTTTTTGCCTCTGACCCCTCCCCGGCTATAACCCCATAGGCTTTGTACACGAAAATGACGGCTTATGACATTGCCCTTGAAATTATGAATTCTACGGACCTGAAACAACTTTTCATCTTATGAAATCGATTAGAATGTGTGAAGGAGATATCAGACTACAACTTCTATAGGTTTAACTTGACATCAATTTAGTTATCTTCAAAGCGGAACGCTTTTTTTGCCTCTGACCCCTCCCCGGCTATAACCCCATAGGCTTTGTACACGAAAATGACGGCTTATGACATTGCCCTTGAAATTATGAATTCTACGGACCTGAAACAACTTTTCATCTTATGAAATCGATTAAAATGTGTGAAGGAGATATCAGACTACAACTTCTATAGGTTTAACTTGACATCAATTTAGTTATCTTCAAAGCGGAACGCTTTTTTTGCCTCTGACCCCTCCCCGGCTATAACCCCATAGGCTTTGTACACGAAAATGACGGCTTATGACATTGCCCTTGAAATTATGAATTCTACGGACCTGAAACAACTTTTCATCTTATGAAATCGATTAGAATGTGTGAAGGAGATATCAGACTACAACTTCTATAGGTTTAACTTGACATCAATTTAGTTATCTTCAAAGCGGAACGCTTTTTTTGCCTCTGACCCCTCCCCGGCTATAACCCCATAGGCTTTGTACACGAAAATGACGGCTTATGACATTGCCCTTGAAATTATGAATTCTACGGACCTGAAACAACTTTTCATCTTATGAAATCGATTAAAATGTGTGAAGGAGATATCAGACTACAACTTCTATAGGTTTAACTTGACATCAATTTAGTTATCTTCAAAGCGGAACGCTTTTTTTGCCTCTGACCCCTCCCCGGCTATAACCCCATAGGCTTTGTACACGAAAATGACGGCTTATGACATTGCCCTTGAAATTATGAATTCTACGGACCTGAAACAACTTTTCATCTTATGAAATCGATTAGAATGTGTGAAGGAGATATCAGACTACAACTTCTATAGGTTTAACTTGACATCAATTTAGTTATCTTCAAAGCGGAACGCTTTTTTTGCCTCTGACCCCTCCCCGGCTATAACCCCATAGGCTTTGTACACGAAAATGACGGCTTATGACATTGCCCTTGAAATTATGAATTCTACGGACCTGAAACAACTTTTCATCTTATGAAATCGATTAAAATGTGTGAAGGAGATATCAGACTACAACTTCTATAGGTTTAACTTGACATCAATTTAGTTATCTTCAAAGCGGAACGCTTTTTTTGCCTCTGACCCCTCCCCGGCTATAACCCCATAGGCTTTGTACACGAAAATGACGGCTTATGACATTGCCCTTGAAATTATGAATTCTACGGACCTGAAACAACTTTTCATCTTATGAAATCGATTAAATGTGTGAAGGAGATATCAGACTACAACTTCTATAGGTTTAACTTGACATCAATTTAGTTATCTTCAAAGCGGAACGCTTTTTTTGCCTCTGACCCCTCCCCGGCTATAACCCCATAGGCTTTGTACACGAAAATGACGGCTTATGACATTGCCCTTGAAATTATGAATTCTACGGACCTGAAACAACTTTTCATCTTATGAAATCGATTAGAATGTGTGAAGGAGATATCAGACTACAACTTCTATAGGTTTAACTTGACATCAATTTAGTTATCTTCAAAGCGGAACGCTTTTTTTGCCTCTGACCCCTCCCCGGCTATAACCCCATAGGCTTTGTACACGAAAATGACGGCTTATGACATTGCCCTTGAAATTATGAATTCTACGGACCTGAAACAACTTTTCATCTTATGAAATCGATTAAAATGTGTGAAGGAGATATCAGACTACAACTTCTATAGGTTTAACTTGACATCAATTTAGTTATCTTCAAAGCGGAACGCTTTTTTTGCCTCTGACCCCTCCCCGGCTATAACCCCATAGGCTTTGTACACGAAAATGACGGCTTATGACATTGCCCTTGAAATTATGAATTCTACGGACCTGAAACAACTTTTCATCTTATGAAATCGATTAGAATGTGTGAAGGAGATATCAGACTACAACTTCTATAGGTTTAACTTGACATCAATTTAGTTATCTTCAAAGCGGAACGCTTTTTTTGCCTCTGACCCCTCCCCGGCTATAACCCCATAGGCTTTGTACACGAAAATGACGGCTTATGACATTGCCCTTGAAATTATGAATTCTACGGACCTGAAACAACTTTTCATCTTATGAAATCGATTAAAATGTGTGAAGGAGATATCAGACTACAACTTCTATAGGTTTAACTTGACATCAATTTAGTTATCTTCAAAGCGGAACGCTTTTTTTGCCTCTGACCCCTCCCCGGCTATAACCCCATAGGCTTTGTACACGAAAATGACGGCTTATGACATTGCCCTTGAAATTATGAATTCTACGGACCTGAAACAACTTTTCATCTTATGAAATCGATTAAAATGTGTGAAGGAGATATCAGACTACAACTTCTATAGGTTTAACTTGACATCAATTTAGTTATCTTCAAAGCGGAACGCTTTTTTTGCCTCTGACCCCTCCCCGGCTATAACCCCATAGGCTTTGTACACGAAAATGACGGCTTATGACATTGCCCTTGAAATTATGAATTCTACGGACCTGAAACAACTTTTCATCTTATGAAATCGATTAGAATGTGTGAAGGAGATATCAGACTACAACTTCTATAGGTTTAACTTGACATCAATTTAGTTATCTTCAAAGCGGAACGCTTTTTTTGCCTCTGACCCCTCCCCGGCTATAACCCCATAGGCTTTGTACACGAAAATGACGGCTTATGACATTGCCCTTGAAATTATGAATTCTACGGACCTGAAACAACTTTTCATCTTATGAAATCGATTAAAATGTGTGAAGGAGATATCAGACTACAACTTCTATAGGTTTAACTTGACATCAATTTAGTTATCTTCAAAGCGGAACGCTTTTTTTGCCTCTGACCCCTCCCCGGCTATAACCCCATAGGCTTTGTACACGAAAATGACGGCTTATGACATTGCCCTTGAAATTATGAATTCTACGGACCTGAAACAACTTTTCATCTTATGAAATCGATTAGAATGTGTGAAGGAGATATCAGACTACAACTTCTATAGGTTTAACTTGACATCAATTTAGTTATCTTCAAAGCGGAACGCTTTTTTTGCCTCTGACCCCTCCCCGGCTATAACCCCATAGGCTTTGTACACGAAAATGACGGCTTATGACATTGCCCTTGAAATTATGAATTCTACGGACCTGAAACAACTTTTCATCTTATGAAATCGATTAAAATGTGTGAAGGAGATATCAGACTACAACTTCTATAGGTTTAACTTGACATCAATTTAGTTATCTTCAAAGCGGAACGCTTTTTTTGCCTCTGACCCCTCCCCGGCTATAACCCCATAGGCTTTGTACACGAAAATGACGGCTTATGACATTGCCCTTGAAATTATGAATTCTACGGACCTGAAACAACTTTTCATCTTATGAAATCGATTAAAATGTGTGAAGGAGATATCAGACTACAACTTCTATAGGTTTAACTTGACATCAATTTAGTTATCTTCAAAGCGGAACGCTTTTTTTGCCTCTGACCCCTCCCCGGCTATAACCCCATAGGCTTTGTACACGAAAATGACGGCTTATGACATTGCCCTTGAAATTATGAATTCTACGGACCTGAAACAACTTTTCATCTTATGAAATCGATTAAAATGTGTGAAGGAGATATCAGACTACAACTTCTATAGGTTTAACTTGACATCAATTTAGTTATCTTCAAAGCGGAACGCTTTTTTTGCCTCTGACCCCTCCCCGGCTATAACCCCATAGGCTTTGTACACGAAAATGACGGCTTATGACATTGCCCTTGAAATTATGAATTCTACGGACCTGAAACAACTTTTCATCTTATGAAATCGATTAGAATGTGTGAAGGAGATATCAGACTACAACTTCTATAGGTTTAACTTGACATCAATTTAGTTATCTTCAAAGCGGAACGCTTTTTTTGCCTCTGACCCCTCCCCGGCTATAACCCCATAGGCTTTGTACACGAAAATGACGGCTTATGACATTGCCCTTGAAATTATGAATTCTACGGACCTGAAACAACTTTTCATCTTATGAAATCGATTAAAATGTGTGAAGGAGATATCAGACTACAACTTCTATAGGTTTAACTTGACATCAATTTAGTTATCTTCAAAGCGGAACGCTTTTTTTGCCTCTGACCCCTCCCCGGCTATAACCCCATAGGCTTTGTACACGAAAATGACGGCTTATGACATTGCCCTTGAAATTATGAATTCTACGGACCTGAAACAACTTTTCATCTTATGAAATCGATTAGAATGTGTGAAGGAGATATCAGACTACAACTTCTATAGGTTTAACTTGACATCAATTTAGTTATCTTCAAAGCGGAACGCTTTTTTTGCCTCTGACCCCTCCCCGGCTATAACCCCATAGGCTTTGTACACGAAAATGACGGCTTATGACATTGCCCTTGAAATTATGAATTCTACGGACCTGAAACAACTTTTCATCTTATGAAATCGATTAAAATGTGTGAAGGAGATATCAGACTACAACTTCTATAGGTTTAACTTGACATCAATTTAGTTATCTTCAAAGCGGAACGCTTTTTTTGCCTCTGACCCCTCCCCGGCTATAACCCCATAGGCTTTGTACACGAAAATGACGGCTTATGACATTGCCCTTGAAATTATGAATTCTACGGACCTGAAACAACTTTTCATCTTATGAAATCGATTAAAATGTGTGAAGGAGATATCAGACTACAACTTCTATAGGTTTAACTTGACATCAATTTAGTTATCTTCAAAGCGGAACGCTTTTTTTGCCTCTGACCCCTCCCCGGCTATAACCCCATAGGCTTTGTACACGAAAATGACGGCTTATGACATTGCCCTTGAAATTATGAATTCTACGGACCTGAAACAACTTTTCATCTTATGAAATCGATTAGAATGTGTGAAGGAGATATCAGACTACAACTTCTATAGGTTTAACTTGACATCAATTTAGTTATCTTCAAAGCGGAACGCTTTTTTTGCCTCTGACCCCTCCCCGGCTATAACCCCATAGGCTTTGTACACGAAAATGACGGCTTATGACATTGCCCTTGAAATTATGAATTCTACGGACCTGAAACAACTTTTCATCTTATGAAATCGATTAAAATGTGTGAAGGAGATATCAGACTACAACTTCTATAGGTTTAACTTGACATCAATTTAGTTATCTTCAAAGCGGAACGCTTTTTTTGCCTCTGACCCCTCCCCGGCTATAACCCCATAGGCTTTGTACACGAAAATGACGGCTTATGACATTGCCCTTGAAATTATGAATTCTACGGACCTGAAACAACTTTTCATCTTATGAAATCGATTAGAATGTGTGAAGGAGATATCAGACTACAACTTCTATAGGTTTAACTTGACATCAATTTAGTTATCTTCAAAGCGGAACGCTTTTTTTGCCTCTGACCCCTCCCCGGCTATAACCCCATAGGCTTTGTACACGAAAATGACGGCTTATGACATTGCCCTTGAAATTATGAATTCTACGGACCTGAAACAACTTTTCATCTTATGAAATCGATTAAAATGTGTGAAGGAGATATCAGACTACAACTTCTATAGGTTTAACTTGACATCAATTTAGTTATCTTCAAAGCGGAACGCTTTTTTTGCCTCTGACCCCTCCCCGGCTATAACCCCATAGGCTTTGTACACGAAAATGACGGCTTATGACATTGCCCTTGAAATTATGAATTCTACGGACCTGAAACAACTTTTCATCTTATGAAATCGATTAAAATGTGTGAAGGAGATATCAGACTACAACTTCTATAGGTTTAACTTGACATCAATTTAGTTATCTTCAAAGCGGAACGCTTTTTTTGCCTCTGACCCCTCCCCGGCTATAACCCCATAGGCTTTGTGCACACATATTTTGACGGGCTCCAAGCATTAGTACAGCTTGTAAATTTCATTACGCCTATTTTTTCTGTTTTATCATCGTATAATTTTAGTTTTAAGTTTTTTCTTCTTTTATAATATTTAAGATTACGTTTGTTTCAATTTCTTTCTTTTTCTTTGATAATATCATTTAGCATTCTTTACAACGTACTTTATATTCAAATTGGATATTGTGTGTGTTTGTGACAGCTCGCCTGGAGAAAAACAAGACAGAGCTTTGATGAATCTAAAAACTACATATGCAGAACGTAATTAAATACATGTGCAGTTGTATTGTACATTTGGAATTTCTCGCTAAAATAATATTGGCGAATACTTTACATGAGAAAGCAACTATTTTGGCAGGTTGGTTGTGAGTTGTATTCTAATTTTCCCATTTTTCGCACAATACTCATACTATAAGTGGGGCATAATTCGCCACTTTCATTTTATCCCATTGCATATAGCGCAACAACTCATAATCTCACTTTGGACGGCTTCCGATCCATTTTTGGTCATTCTTCACAAGTTTTAACCAATGTCATCCTTACAGTATTAGCTGTCGAAGCAGGGGCAGACGCACCATCACAGAATAGCAGAAATCAACCATGACTTTAAAGGGAAAGATTAAACTAAAACTGAAAATGCTATGATTTTGTTTAATTGCTCCTTGGTTTAAACGGGCACCGACACTTTATTAGTTTGATTAATTTCAATCAAACTTTATCAGAATCATCTTTGGCTTATCTAACATAAAATGAAGGATAGGTAAGGTATCTTCATTAACTCTTTTCTGCCATGACACAAACCCCTTTGTGCCACGTTCTTCTGAGACACCAACATTGTCATACTTTGGAGAAAACATTCCGGTTTTTTTATATCCATGCGAATTTTCATAGATTTCTGCTAAGATGGACATGAGTTATTGTGGTGAACAAAATTGAGGAAAACATGCCAGGCTTCGCTTTGATGTAAATTGTATATAACACATACATGATTGCGTTCTTTTAAAATGACCAGCAGTTGTAGGCCTATTGCTGTGAAGTCATGACTTTTGCACACAAAACAGTGAGAGAAACTTAGAATTTACAGGCAAATCCAGGACAGAATACTGCTTGCTGGTCAATTCCCACAAAAAAAAAAAAAAAATGCAAGCTTAATGTAAGAGGAACAGAATCCCGAGAAACGCTTTAATTGTACTGTGGTATTTGGCGATTTATAGATTGGTTTGGGCGGATTTGTGGGTTTGAGCAGAATATGCGAAGTTGGCACGCCATTGACTGAGTCGGGCGTGCGAACGTGGCACATAAGAGTTAACTGCCCACATTTTGTATTATCATGCGTTTAGGAAAAAGTGGAATTCTATAGCTCACAGCGACTTTACCCGAACATAGTGAGTCCTATCCACCACTGCATGGCCAGTCGCAACCACTCATTCTGGAATTAAAAGACTGCCTACAATTCATATTGTGGCAAGTATTCACAATCTTTCGCCAATGATATTCTTTAAACATTGGCTATCAAAATTTAATGAGAGGAACCATCTTTGACTAATCTAATAGAAAATGAGAGATAAATAAGCTTTCTGGTGTAGCTGCCTTAATTTCCAAGAATCATTCGGTAGAAAAAAAAATCATTATTTTCTATCTCTCAGCAACTTACCAGAAGACAGTAGATTTAGGATTATTTTCCCAGCACAACAAGATATTTCCGACTTTGAGCGGCTGCCATTTATTCACATTTTTCCAGTCTTCACAAACGTTGGCCAATCAAGTATTTCATATCACGGAACCAGGCCTACCTTCTTTAACGGGAACTTTTGAACAATTACCGAATATGCACTAACTCCCATCCACTCCGCCGACCCTTTATGCTTTTTCTGATTTCATCTAAACATTGTCAGAAAAAATATTTAATAAAATCAACAGGAAATTAGGAATCTACAAGATGCCCAGTTAATTGCTTTTAGGAATGCATTATGGAAGGCATCATAATATCACTGGACAAGACAAAAATGAAATTCTTCCTAAGTAGCTTCTTCTTCTTCTTCTTTTTTGTTGTTGTCCTTTTATAGCGCACAAACTCATTTCTGTCTCAGAATGACCGTCATACATAATATTTTCGCCAATCTTTGCAGACTTTTATCAAAATCATCTATTATGTATGTGGTATGTGTATGTGGTATGCTTTTGCATTGGGTGGATACGTGTCAGTGTTTTGGGTGCGCAGCCGCACACAGACGCTCTGGGTGTGGATATTGTGTAGGGGTATGTACAGCCGCAGAGCTACTATAGTACTGTAGCCCTCATGGTTCAGCTGTACACGTGTGATGTGGGCGTGTATGAGGCGTGGGTAGGTGCGGGTGTGTCTGTGTGTGTGTGCGTTTGTGTGTGCTTGTGTGTGTGTGTGTGTGTGTGTGTGTGTGTGTGTGTGGGTGTGGGTTTGCGCGTATTGTTTTTTAGTGTTGGGTGGGTGGGGTCCCGACCCATGCATGCTTTTTGCGTGTAATAAGACAAGTCATGTACCGGTACATGTGCAGGGACCAAGTGCAATATTTTGATTATTACAATACATGTACTTCCTGTACTTGTTTAGTGTTATATTACTTGTCTCTCAGTTATGTATACATATATATTTATTTTCCTTTACACGTGAAATTTTTAATGGAGACTGTTGTAAAGATTTTTATGCCGTAGTGCATGACAATAAATGATCTGAATCTGAATCTGAATCTGAATCTATTAAGTATTTGCTATAGAATGTGAGGGGGTGGACACAATTCAAAGGGAAGTTTACACACAGGCAAAAAGAAACAGACTTCTTCCATTTTTGCTTTTATTTGAAAAAAAAAAATGAAGGAAAATTTGTCTGGCACAGCTCTTATTGATACATATCCTGCAAATCTGGTGAAAATCCCAGATCATCTGTTCTTGAGATCCCGTAAGATTTTATACTTTCGACCTACCAATCCCCAAATAAAATCGTTTCTACATAAGTAAGACACCTTGCGAGGTAAGTGAAAATCCTGATCATCAGAGCTGCCAAGTCTCACGCATTCTGCGTGAGACTCAAGCATTTAGGGGTCATCTCACGATCTCACGCATGGCACCCATTTTTCTCACTCATCGGGCGAAGTCTGCAACTTGGGCCTATAATAATGATCATAGCTCAAAAGATTTAAGTGATAGTTACAAATGAAGGTAAATTCCCTTTGTCTTTAAAAAATAAGTAAAAAATAGTCACTTCTCAAGACATTAAGTATGCACCTGATCGCACCACGAAGAGCTAAAAATTGAAAAAGCTCCCTACCGTGGGAGGCCACACTGCAAAAATTCCGGTGTTAAATAGTGAACACCGAGCTGGTGTTAAATTTTCGGTGCTCATTTATGGTGTTAAATTGACACCCCCGGGTGTCATTTCCAAATTTTAAACTGTTTTTTGAAGAGTTTCTTAGTAACTGCACTTCTTGTTGATTTTTAATTTAAACAAGACGATCAAGAATTTTACATTAAAATACTAGATTTTTGAAAAAATTTGAAAATAAATTTACACCAAAGTAACACCAGCTGGTGTGGTCTCTTATTGAAGCTGGACGGGTGTTAAACCATTGATATTAACACCAACAAATATCAAATCAACACCATGTGGTGTCATTTTTGAATTAACACCAGTACAGTGTCAAAATAACACCAGGTACAGTGTCAAATTAACACCACGAAGTGTCAGGTGAACACTTTTCAACACCATCACAGTGCATTTTTAACACCTGTGGGTGTGGTCCTTTATTGAAGTTTGATCGGTGTTAGATTTAACACCCGTGGTGTTAAATCTAACACCGATGTTTTTGCAGTGCACAGGGGGAAAAAACCCCTCCCACACCCTCGCTCGCGCGCACATTAGCATGTCGAGATGCCGAGTCATGAAAATCTCACTCATAAAATTGTTTTGAACTTGGCATCCCTGGATCATTCGTTCTTGAACTGTACTGTAGGAGATTCAGCTTAAAGGGTGTGTACAGTTTTGGTTGAGGTGAGGATTTACCTTTTAATGTTTTGCATGATATTCAGAAACCACTCTATGAGATGCCAAAGAGCAAGCAATTGTAAGGGGTAGGCCCTATCGACAGTTTGAAATGCCTGAGATATCCAAAAACAAGGTGAAACAAAGAGATCCTAATAAAAGGCGTGGTCTGTCATCTTTTATAATTATCACTTTTTTTTTGATATCTCAGCCATTTCAAAACACATCATTTACATCCAAATAAACGTTGAATCCTTTTCAAAATTACATCCCTGGATCATTCGTTCTTGAACTGTACTGTAGGAGATTCAGCTTAAAGGGTGTGTACAGTTTTGGTTGAGGTGAGGATTTACCTTTTAATGTTTTGCAAGATATTCAGAAACCACTCTATGAGATGCCAAAGAGCAAGCAATTGTAAGGGGTAGGCCCTATCGACAGTTTGAAATGCCTGAGATATCCAAAAACAAGGTGAAACAAAGAGATCCTAATAAAAGGCGTGGTCTGTCATCTTTTATAATTATCACTTTTTTTTTGATATCTCAGCCATTTCAAAACACATCATTTACATCCAAATAAACGTTGAATCCTTTTCAAAATTACATGCTCTTTCATATTTCATCAGATGTATCTCATTATCTCACTTAGGAATGTGCAAAACAATAACATGAATTCCCACCTCAACCAGTACTCCTTCTCATTGTACGTTTCTACAAACACTTCAGGAACCTGTGACCTTTGACCGCAATTCTCGTGAACCCTGAAAGTTTGATGAAAATCTAATGATGATCTGTTCTTAAGAGAGATTTATCTTTCTTAACCCTATAAAGCCCCCCTACCAGATTTTCGTTTGCCACTCCTTCGCCCTTCATCCGATTTCAACCAAATTTGGTGACTTTTCCTAAAATCTTATTGCAAACATTTTGATATATAATTTAGCTATATTTGATGTTGCTGGTTGCTATGGCAACCATAAACTGACAACCATGTCAGTCAGATTTTACGTCTTTTTTCTGTTCCCATTTCATTTAACAGCAATACAGTGTATGAAATAGGTATTTCTAGGCTGAAATTTGCTGAAGGAGCAAAGTTCGAAGTAGTTATGATCCTGGAAAGTTTTTCTTATTATTTCCTTTGTTTTTATGTGACAAAGGCATAAAACAATAGATATAAGAGAAATAATTGAAAACAATGATATTTTCTAAAGATTGCCTTTATATTTTGAGTTATTTTAATTCCTTCGCCCAATGTATGCCTCTAATATCATTAGTTTATCATATTATCAATGTGCAATCTCAAAATTCCAGTATTATGCAAACCCATATGAAATGTCATAACTATACATGTACCCATCCCAAACATTTCATCTCAGGTCTCATAATGTATCACTATGTTGATATGAATAGCGCCCCCATATGGTGACCTTGAGAAATTTCAACCATAACAAATAATACAATTCCACTTGCTTATCATTTGTGGCAAATATGAAAATGATTGGTGTATAATATGACATATATAATGGGGATGAAGAAATTATACAGAAAAATCATGTTTTTAGCGTATTTCCTATGTATTTCTTTATATTTTGGTAAATAGCGCCCTCCATGGGTGACCTTGTGAAAATTCAAATGTACGGTCATGTAGAGTATGAGTTACTCTACCCACGTGCCAAATATGATGATGATACATCAAATAATAAAAAAGTTATATACTGGGGGGCACAATGTGCCCCCCCCCCCCCTTGGGCCTGCGAGGGGTCAAAATAGCTTGGGCTTAATAGGGTTAGGCCCTAATCATTTTAGGATCCCATCGACCTTTGTCCCCAAAGTGATATTTTTTCTTACTTCGTTGAGAACAAACCCTGGAAGTGTGGTGAAAATTCTTCACAATTACCATTACGATCGGCCATGATCAAAACAGCCGCCATTTTCCTGTGGTTCTTGGCCGCTTAAAGCCACCATAATAGGCGATGTCGGCGGATTGTGCGCTCACTTTAGTAGGGAGTGCAAGTACATTTTGTATACCAGGCGAATGCGTGCGCTCGCCGATGATGCTCAGCGATCGACGAACGAGTCTCGGTACATCGCTATTTTCTAGTGCATCTGGCAATATTTGTGGTTGTAAATTCAATTTTGAACGCTGCATTCGATCTGTAATAATGGCACTCAGAAGCTGAAACATGTAAGAATACCGTTAAACAATTTATATGATCAAATGATGTCGTTTACAGGGTCACAATTGTCTTGTGCCCCTAAACTCAGGAGTACCCTTTGCTCTGCTGCAGCTGAGAGCAGGATTATCGTGCTATACATTATTACATATTGCATCGCAGAAAATTGCCATGATCGTGGCGCAAAGTGTGAGAAAGTTGGCAGTAGTCTGTGATATAATAGATTCCATTTTTGAACATCCTAGCTCCCGCCAGCTCACCACAACAGTTACGTGAATATTTTCATGCCTCTTCATCCATCCCGATCCCTCGCATCCCGATCCGACCCTATCACAAATCGCACAAACCAACCACACGGGCGAGGCTTGTGTGTGCCCGTAAATCGGTTGCTATACACACTTAGCACAGCGTCTGGTCAGGCTCGTTAAACGGTAACTGTGTAGACGAAATTAACACTAACAGACTGACGAATCGGGGTTAGATTTTGATTTTTTTTAATATCATTCCGCAGAATAATTTCACCAAGGCCACGAGTGGACATATGTTCTCTGCAACAGGTTAATTAGCGATTTCCTGCTTAAGATATAACACAAAATTCATTCATTTAAAATCATGATTGAAGCACGGAAGTTTACCACTCGTTGTGTTCCGTTGTGTGCCAGTGCACAGCACCCGGATTGTCTAGGGTCTGCTCGCACTCGATCACGCCGCGCCGCACGGGGAAGGGCGTAAGAGCAACAATGTGGCGTACCGTAAGAGCTTTTATCACGCACACGCACGTTGACACATTCACACACACTGCATGCATCCCAACGCGAAATCTCACACACATGAACACAGTACAGTGCCGGAAGACCCGCTGTCGACCCGCGGTGCCTGATGGGTACTCGAATTGGCCCGCACTGCTCGATTAGGGTAAAATCTCGCACCGATAATATAGGGCCGTAAAGTGCACAATTGCCAAACATTCTGCAGCATGTATAAATACCTCGTTTGGCTGGCTCTCTTTCCGGCAATTGTGCACTTTACGGCCCTATATTATCGTTCCCTCTCTCTCTCTCTCCTGTCCTATCCTCTCTATCTCTTCCTTCTGCAATGAAGTCCTTAATCCTTAATCTGGCAGTAAAGGATCCAACATACGTGCATTCCATATGAGCGAAGAGGCAGTTTTCACTCACTCTGTTCGTCCAAATATTAGACTCAAAATTATCCAAGTGCACGACGGATCTCAAATATCGAATGAGCTTTCCTACATTTCGCAATAACGCACTCGTCTCCTTACCCGTGTCGCAACGTCAGCACCAATGCGCATGACACTATACTACAACAACGATGGCCGGTAAGATATGAAAACGCGAGTGGTCATGGTGTATGGGGAATCCCCACTGCACTGGGGAATCCCAGTTGGGATCTCCCTTCGCCCTGCCTTCGCCCTAGTCTTGTATCAAGACGTCAGTATGAATATGATACCAAAACCTTAATAGTACATATTATTATGTATTATCGTTTGTTTTACTTGTAGAATATATTTGAGACATGCCATCTGTAATCTATAAAAATTTTATTGTCGCTTTGATTTTTATTCATTGGGGCTTAATTTTAGCATATACAAAAAAAAAAATAACGACTTGACTCGAAATAAACTACAGGCGTAGTCAATCATCTATAACACGTTAAAGTAATTGAGTGATCTGAGTGTACACGCCGTTAAAACCAAAACAACATATCATCCATGTCTTAGTACATTGTGCATTTTGAACGATAGTGATATGCAATGCCTGTGCAATCAGGTGCTCAAAGTACCGGTAATCGATCGAGATGGAATCTTGATATTGTACGTAAAAACGTATCCATCATATAGCTAGAACGCGCTTACATCAGTATCGGCGCTTACTGAGCAAAACTTCCCGCGTGGAGCGTTATAGAACTGTTATAGATCCAGGGGCAGATCCAGGAATTCCTTTTAAAAAAAGGGGGTGCAAAAAATATTTCTGGTGTCACTTCTGGGTTTAGTCATAGCTGACGAGCAAAAAAAGGGAAGCGGGGAGGGGGCTCCCGTGCAATTTTGTGGGCTATCACAGGTGAATTATGGCTATTTTTCTTTCTCCCCCCCCCCCCCTTTTTTTTTTGTGGTATTCTAGCTGTACACAAATTTCTTGTCTGGAATAATGTCTGTAGTTGTAGATAACGTATCAGATCCTAAGATACTAACTTTTGGAAAATTATATCCTGATATTTATTATAATTTTCAAGAGCAACTTTCTCAGAGTAACTTTGACACAATATCAGTTAATCACAAAATCAAGAGCATTTTCTTTCTGCATGAAAAATGAATTCCCTTTTATATGCACACATCATTGTCCATGCATGGCATCACATCCAGCAATAGCAATTATTGTAAATTTATATTTGGGTGTATTCTCTTTTAACATCACGACTACCTAGAATAATTACACTTAGAATGTTAGAATGTGCTTTATCATCTGTCTCTTAGTACTGGATGACAGTGTACTCTTAGGATAACCACTTTTAATAAATGATAAGTTCAAAGAAATGATACTTAGATATTATGAGGTATATTGAAACTTCGAGTATGGAATTTGGTTCCCTCTTTCTCTCTCTCTCTTCTCTCTCTCTCTCTCCTTACTATATGACTAATATGACTATTCTCACACATAGGCCTAATCCTCATTAATACCAGGGCTGCCAACACTGGAAACTAGTTGAGAGTGAAAACTCCCATAGGCCAATGCTATAATTTAGGAGTCAAAATGAGTGAGATCAATAGAAATGCATGCAAATGAAATAAAGTTTTAGAGTGAGAAAGGACCAAAATGTGTGAGTCTCACACTCAATGCCTGAGAGTTGGCAGCCCTGTTAATACAAACACTTCATGACAAAAACACAGAATATGTTTTCAATTTCTTGTGATATCAAAACATTTAATCAGTGGGAACATTTACATTGCAAATTAGAGTTGGTCAACAAGTTCAAACTTCCTCAAAATATACACATCAAGCCAACACCAAGAGAAAACTTTTTAAAATATTTTCCATATTAAAAACCAAGTAAACATAGCAGTGAGATAGTAATATTAGGTGCAATAGAGCTAAACACAAACAAATATTTTTTTTCCATTTAATTTACTTATTTGATGTGATTTGAGAAAAAATATCCTGCAATCACATACAGTATCAATGATTTGTCAGCAATAATCATTTTGATACTGGAGTGTTATGGGCACTAAATTCTTCACATTAACAATGATCTTATTGTCCTTACTGTAGAAATTACTGCATGAGTTGTGAAGCAATTACATTCTCATTTTCTTTTTGTCTCATTTGCAAATGAATTACTGATGTCACAGTACAGTGTATTGTACAAGGAACATGCCCTTCAGCATTTCACAAACTTTCACTTTTTGCCTCAAACGTGTAGAATCTCACTGGTCTGCATACTTGAACTTTTACTCTTCCTATTAAAGTTAACTAAAACATGGAGTGCAGTTCTACTGCAGGACGGTACCATAATACAACTGAGTAGTGCAGAAATTCTAAGCTCATCACAAGATGACTTAGTTCAAATACGTGTACTACTTGAAGTCCTGTATGATGGAAATCACAAATAATGTTATCAAGAAAATTGTATGAAATGTAAAGCACAAAACGCATTTCTTTTTTGAATGTCAAGATTTACAAAATATCAATGATTTGCAAATGACCATGTGAGAAAAATATTATCCCTATATAAATGGTAGCTGTAATGGAAGGGCATTTGTGTTTGTTTATTCCAAAAGAAAAGTCATAGTGATGCAATAATTGCTGCATTCTTGGCTCTGCTGCATTTCTGTCTTTTGTGTATATGACCATCCTTTTGAAATCTAATGTGAACAACACAAGAACATATGAATTGAACTGTTTTCAGTAATCTCCTTTAACATAATCTATCATAACACTGATGTGTCATATCCTCAAAATACTTGGTTAATTTGGAGGATATGAGCTTGCCAAATAATTTTGCCAAAAATTTCTTACACGCTTTGATACTGGATGAAAGCTCACTCATATGCAAACCAAGGCTCATCACGGTTTAAACACGGCTTGTCTCATAAATTTCAATGATAAGGCACTTTTCAAGATAGCATCAGTTCAGACTCCTCACACTGCACAATAGATTTCATCTGTACAACAATAAAATCTAGATTATTTGATTGCAGTTGCTTTAAGATGCCACTAGACACACCAAATGTTTGACTATGAGATCTATATTCAAATGTGTTTCCATACTCATGTCAGTCTAATTTTCACTAGAAATCTGAGGTGAGCCGCTGCATATGTTTTGATGTTTTCAATAAAAAATTGATATCTTTAGAGGGTAGAGTAACCTGCACGCAAGTCTTCAATGTTCATCTTGATGTCCTCTACCACAGACAGGTTTAAAAAATACTCCTAAATTACACATAGAACATATACACACTGTACAACTAACAATTGCAGTAACAGGCTTTCACACATATTATGTCAACAAACGAAACAGTTATAGCTAATCATATGTGTCATTTACTGTATAAGCCGTTATTTTTGCGAATTTCACGAATTACAGTTGGATCGTGAATTTGACAACAGACGAAAATGTCTCCATGCACTTGGGTAATAGCCCATTTACGTTAAGCATCGGCATCAATTCACAAAAACAACATCTCGTGAAAGCGTCTATGGCCTCCTCCTTCACGAAAATGTCTGTACACAAAAAATAGCAGCGTATACAGAACTCTTATCCACATAGAGTAGTGCACAAATCACCTTCAGATTAGAGTGAAATAAACAAAGCCTACACAGTAGGGCCACTCTCACACGTTGGGAAATGTTGTCACATTAAAAATGGCAAAGAAAAATTTTACAGTTCTGGAACCACAAAATTATGGCTAGTTGAACTTGCCAGTTATCTGCACACGACTGTGAATAATGACATATATACTGTAATACCCGAATTAGTTAGTTTTGGTATATGTTTCGTAGCCAGCCATGGAATCCACACATTTAGAGAAAAGTCATGTGACAAAAACCATGATTTTCTTTGTCAGGAGTATGCTCAATGCAAATCATCCCAGCAAACTTATTCCACCGAGGACAGATTGATTTGCTTTAACATGCATTTACCATAGACACCTGCCCGAGTATATAGTTGTGACTCGTCTTCAACAGTTTAAATCAAAGCTAGAAAAGAAAAGCTGTACATTGAATGTCATTCTTTTGAATGTAGTCTGTGATTTTTCTGGCCATGTTTCGAGTGGCTTTTGGCATTGTTGCACTGAAACTTCCCCCAAACTGCCATAGTTTTGCTAGTGTTGTAATTTCTCGCCATTACTGTGAGTGGCTATACAGAGTCAAATGCATCAATATAAACACAAAGGTTTAATAAAGGTATAGTACAAGACATAATAGTGTGTGTATGTAGATATCAATTATGACTTTATACTAGGTACATAAACTGACTTTACAAAGTTATTAAATAGAGACACAATCACATCCTCAGTTTTAAAGTTCATTGGTACAAAGGTCACTTTACACAGTCACATTTTCTACTGCACTGTACAATATAATTGTGGCTTTGATCACGTGCATTCAAGATGTAGTGGAGTCATTGCTACCACTTTGAGAGTGAGATGACAAGTTTTGTGATGTTGAGACATAAACTCATTGAATAGCACCTTTAAATCAGAGTTGTTAGAAGTCTACTAACAAAGAGAGAACACAGAAACACAGACATGACGGTCAGTATACAGTGCTAGACATTTTATTCACCCTCAGTGCGCATTAAAAGGGGCTGTGTGTGCTAAAGTCAAAGCTTCAGTGTTGCCAGCACAAGTTTACTCATAAACTTTATATTTCATGTTTCTGTTTTTTTGTGTGAATCAACCGATATTCGCAAAAGTAACTTACATCTATTGCTAAACGTAATACTCACACCTTGCATTGCCTCCATGATGACTTTTTCTTCAGAAAAGGGATAATTCTCCCTTTCTATACCATCATTGTGGTTCTAGATCAAGAATTTAACCTCCCTCTACATATCTCGCACAAACAATTATCTGTTCAAAACAAATTTTTAAAAAATATAAAAGAAATTCAGTTTGTTTTCCGGCAACACTCTATCCTCTTCTACTGATTCAGGAACAATTCCTCAAGAATTACTCATACCAAAACAAGAAACATGGTTCTCGGTTCATTACTTCAATTCATTAACACATTCCCTTCAAGGTGGTGCAAAAAAAGCAGGTTCATTATACCTTAAAATGGCAAATCAGAAGGTACATTCTTCATTCAGGTCAGCTCATGGAAACAATGTTTATACTAGACCTGATTGCACATGAGACTCTTCTACTTCAAAGTAACTTCAATAGGTCTACAGCATTCAAGAAGCACATCATGGGGAATTTGAGATGTATCTTTTCTTCTTGTAGCAAGACCTACTGATAGTATACACCTTCATCATGGGTACAGACTGCCACACCAAACTTCATCCAAAGGTGACAATCTTAACAGCAGTGGCTGATCTAGACTAGATTATCAAACCTAGCTCCAAAATTGTTAGGAAACTAGAAATGTCGCTACAGCGACTGGTTATACCCCCGCCAAACAACATTTCATAAGCTTTGGTCAAAAAACTGAGGAAGTAGTTAAATCCGCAAGATCTTTCCTTGATCTTCTGCCATCAATATGCCGTTACCATGGCAACGTACTTTCGGGTACTGTCGAAAAATGCGTCTTGCACATCTACAACCAAAGGCACACATCTGTACCAAGTTTCATGGAAATTGGGCAAAAACTGAGGAAGTAGTTTGCAACACAAAATTTTCCATCATTTTGGCTCATAATATGTGAGCTGTTACCATGGCAGCATACTTTTTGTCACTGTCAAGAAATGTGTCATGCTGACCTATATCCTAAGACAAACATTCAATATGAATTCCAGGAGAATTGGAAGAACACTGATGAAGCAGTTTTGCCATAAAGCATTTTGCCCTATATTTTACCAATAACATGCCGTTACCATGGCAACGCACTTTTTGCCACTGCGGAAATATGTGTCTTGCACATTAACATATTCAGATGAACATCTGTACCTAATTTCATAAAAATTGATCAAAAACTGTGGGAGGAGTTCGCAACGCAAGATTTGTACCCATTTTTGCCCATAATATGCCGTTACCATGGCAACGTACTTTTGGGTACTGTCAAAAAATACGTCTTGCACATCTACAACCCAAGGCACACATCTGTGCCAAGTTTTATGGGAATCGGTTGAAAACTGAGAAAGAAGTTCGTGACGCAAGATTTGCAACGGACCGACCGCCCGACCGCCCGACCGTCCGCTGATTCCTATATACTACGGGGGTATAATGATTCATCCAACACAGCACCATCTCTAATAAAACTAATACTATTTTTATTTTTTCCAAGCAGATAATAAAGTCATGGAAATAATTTAAAGCAATTAAATGCACTTTTCTAGTTTTTCACCCACCAAACCACTGACAAGATGGATGGCACAAAATGGTGCCATGTAAGATGATGGTGATGAGACTTGAAGAAAATGCTAAAAGAATGAAAAAAAAAGTTTTACAAATAGACCAGTGAACTATTAAAACATATTCGAAATGTAGGCATATTTATCATAAAAGGGTTGATCCTTACAACCGGGAAAGTTTGCCCAAGGCTTGCCTGACATAGCAACAGCAAATGTATGTACAGGGATTCCAAGTGTTAAAGTCTATTCATCAGGAGCAGGTTAATGGAGAAGCTTGTTGCTAGGGCCCCAGGAAAGATATATCCATAAAATTGATAACATTCTAAAAACAGACTATGGAAATACAGGGTGTAGGTTGCATGTGTAAGCTTCTACTTAGATAAGTGTGTGTGTGTCCTTACACAAGACTAATTGATCTAAACTAATTTGAATTTAATTGAAGACATCATCACTGTCATTGCGGGAACAGGAGATATCTTCATTACTTTGTGCTGCAAAACTGGAGCTGTTGCTCATTTCCTACATGTGAACTAATGATTGCAAACCCTTGATAGTTGTCAGTGAAGTCAGGTTAATTCTGTGGAGACCAGAGTTGACCTTGCACTGTACCACAAACAGTTTGAAATGTGCGTGTGTACGTAAAAATATGATCTGAAAATTTCTAGTGAGTGTGTGTGTACCATACAATTTGAGTGTGCATGTTTCTGAATCATACAATGAAATGTACTTTGTAGATGTGGTTGATCTGTAACTTCCAAACATCATAGTTCTCATTCTTTATTGACCACCAAAATGTAAATTATGTGCACTGCACATGATCTTGTGATTTATGATTTTCATTTTGTGTCGAAGCATTTTGCACATACACTTAATGTACATCATGACTGAGTTGTGAGTCGGACTAAATGATCACATGCTCAGGAATGTTTGAAAAATTTGGATTCAGAATTCATTCTCAGTGGAAAGAATATTACCTTTAAATGCAGAAAGGTGGTGCATACTACACAGTGGCAAGATTGCAACAGCCCCCTCTAGTGGCTAATTCATCTCATGTTTCCACCATCAAAATAGCAAGCTCTAGATCTGTGACGTGAATGCTATAAAGATGACACTAATTAGGCAAAAAAATGGTGTTCGGCACACGCGCAAGACATGTGTTTCCATTGTCCAACCACAGAAGCTGTGTCATCTTAGCATTTGCCTCACAGATCTAAAGCTTGCTAATAATGACGGATGATAACAGATCAGAGTTCAGTGTTCTTCTGCCGTCTCTGAAACTCCTCCCTCTCCAAGGGATCCTCGTCACCCTTCATCATCGCCTTTTTCTTTATCTCCTTCTTCTTCTTTTCCTTCTCTTTCTTCATTCTCTCCTTTTCTCTCTTCTTCTTTGTCTTGATTTCTTCGTTCCTTTTCTCCTCCTCTCGCTCCTCTTCCGCTTCCTTGCTGAAGTCGATCTTCTCTTGACCAGTCCAGACTTCCTCCAGACATTCTTGGATTTCAAAAAGTTTTTGAGGATGCATTAGAAAAAGTCCCACTTGTATGATATCTCCTCTATTAACATTCACATAGTTATATACTTGGTATTCTTCATTTCAGAAAGAAGGTACCATGATTTCTGGATTTAATATTCATTTAATATCTAAACATTGAATTATTTAGAATAGCACAGAAAAGCATTACTTTTGCAGTGCATTGGAATATATATATATATATATATATATACAGTGTATATACAATTTCTGTGGTCAACAAATGATTAATTATAATACTGATATATTAATAATGATAACAGTAATATTACTATCATTATCATTACCATTATCATCATTATTTATCATAATTCCTAATTTAAACATTAAGTTATCTGAAATCTGGGGGTAGAATTGAGCCAAGTCCGGCATAGCATGAGAGAAACAAGGATTATGAGGAGATGGAAGACAAGTGCATGCAAAAAAAAAAAAATCACAATAACAATGTCTATGTTCCACAAATATCAGCTGATGAGGAAATTTAAATCAGTCTGGCAGTAAATCTACTTCATCATGCAGTAACAGTGATATGTGATTCTTTATATAAAATTACATTTGTAATCTTATATCATTCAAAATATATCCTGATCTTGCTGTAACTGAAACAAAGAAAGAAATTTGTAAGGCAAACTTAAAACTGAAGGTAGTTTCTTTAATCATGGGGCAAAACAGTATCAAATTTGAAGTAATGCAAGGGTTTTTGAATTCTATCATACACACATACTTCATGATGGTAACCTTAAAGGGGAAGGCCAGTAACTGATCAGTGGGAATCAGTGGAAATGCTGGGAGATGATTGTTCCAATCCTTATGGGATTCATTCAAGAGTTCATTGTATATCTATTGTTGTGTGAAAATGATTTGCTTCAGAACGGTCTCATATTCAAGTAATGTGCAGATTAATGCTCCGTCACTGACCAGGGACGCTAATCTGGAAGCATTAAACTGCACATTACTTGAATATGAGACCATTCTGAAGCAAATCATTTTCACACAACAATAGATATACAATGAACTCTTGAATGAATCCCATAAGAATTGGAACAATCATCTCCCAGCATTTCCACTGATTCCCACTGATCAGTTACTAGCCTTCCCCTTTAAGGTACGCTGTAGCAGTGTACAAACAAGACATGTATTGTAAACATTAAACCCTCTCTCCTCCACAAAGAGATTGCTAGAGAGATTTTAAAACTTGATAGTAGACCCTAATACTAATTAATGTCTACTTTTGATGAGACTTTTCCTGTCGTTTGCTGATCCTGCTTTATTTATGGAAGTCCACTTCAACATGAAGTGGATTTCACTCACACCTCATAACATTTCCGTCGTTTGGTTGATTTTCAATCTGACATCATTTATTCATCTATATTGCCTCGTAGTTTGGCATGAAAAAAGAAATAACCTTCTTTTGAGCCCTTTGCTGTTCATATGTAAATATTTAAAGCCTCTTAATTCTTACATATTGTATAGCTGATTCTTAAATTGAAACTCATTTTTGAAGAATATAGTTCCTGTTCCTCCCTCAAATTGGCAATACATGTACTTTGTATACACTTGTATTTCTTCCTGATATTGTGAAGATATAATGAATTCAAATACAATTTGAACTTCCATCTAATCTTTTTACAGCAGGATAGATAAGAATCACATCTGCAATTTCAAAATCACATATTATAAATTTTTGATAAACTATGAAAATCAGAGGTGCCAATTCAATAAGATAATGGTTTCTGCAGCAGAGTCAAGATGGACTTTACATGTTAAGGAGGAATTGTGACTTAAGATTGCCAATGACTCACCTGAATCTTTCTTGGATAATACTCTTTCACGACAAAGATAGTCAGAAAGAGATTTGGATTGGTCTGTCTTGAAGAACCAGTTCTCTATTGTTTCTTCATGCTCTTCAATCAATGTGTCACACTGTCAGAAAACAGAATCGATACACATCAGAAAGAGATTCGTCGTAGCATTGCTTTTGTACTGTATACGCCATATACCTAGCGAGTCTAAATTTTCGCGAATCAGGAATTCCCGATGATTCGCAAGTGGTTAAATTCATGATCATGGAGTCTTGTACTGAACGGAGAAGTGTACGAGCAGTCCGTTACATTCAAATCGGGATCAGAGTCAATATTTTCGCATGTCTTTAATTTTGCGAATAGCACCTGACTCGCGAAATTTGCGAAAATAAAAACCTTGCGAAATATTTGGCGTGTACAATAATTATAAACCTGTTTATACTTCCATTAAAAAAAAAATTCAGCCATTTTTTGGAAATCATGTTGATTCTCAAACAGGTCCACTGAAAAGAAATCAACTGGAATTTCGTCAAAGGTTTGTGAAAACATATTAATTATTTGATTTTTTTTCTTACAGTTCACACATACACACACGCTCACCCCATACTTTCCATATCCCAAGCATTAGGCACCTAAAATTTAATATTTATCTCTTGACGGTTTTGTGCCTGGATAATTCTTCATTATGAAAGGACATAGCTCCACATTTTCTCATGGTCTCTATCACTAAATCCTTCACAGCCTTTTTCATGAGTCATATAATCTTGTCAAAACCTGCATAAAATATGAGTGTGTTTATAATTCTGGCATGTCTATTATCTCCTGATCTTTTGTAATGGACCAAGGGAGACTACTTTGAAAGATAGCTTGGTACGAAAATTCAGGTGCTGTTCATTATTCCGAAGGTTCGCTATTCCGAAGGTTCGTTATTCCGAAGGGTCGTTAATCCGAAAGACGCAAATTCCCTATACCTAGAGGTTCATTAATCCGAAAATAAAAAAGGATTCGTTAATCCGAAAATTTGTGGCGTTATTCCGAAGGTTCGTAATTCCAAAGATTGGTTAATCCGAAATGAAATTCGGAACAATGAACCTTCGGAATAACGAATGTTAGGAATAAAGAGCCTTCAGAATAACGAACCTTAGGAATAACGAGCTGTAACCAAAAATTCAGCTACATTACTCATCGGTGCTCAGTTACAAAACTGTTCAATTACACATTTGCAGGAATGAGACTGCAATGAAAAGGAATTGTCTACAATGAGGTCAATTTAAAGATATACCTACTATACCCAAGTGGGATTTGAACTCAAAACTGAAGAGTCCAGGTCCATATTTACGACACCACAATGTTCTAGTTTGCTCTACGATTGAACATGACAAAAATCCAACTCACATATTGTTTCATCTTGGTCACAGCAGCCGACGGCTCATCCCACATTTCATACGGGATGCCGAGTTCAACTTTGACCCCTTTGTCAACCAGGCCGTGGAGGGTGCCCATGGTTTCACTTGTTCCCTTGGCAAACCTGGAACAGAAAAGAGACTTGACTGTGGATCAATGCAGACTCGTTTTCACATTCACAATCCTCCATTTCTACACAAAAGACTTAAGAAAAAAATCATGGTTTCTTGTGAAAAAACAAACAAACAATACTATGCAAGGACTGTTCACGCATCACTAAGGCTGTGTTAATCAAACTTAAGAAAAAAAAATAAGAGAAAGTTTATTTTAAAGCATATATGCAAAAAGTAAAATTTAGAAAACGCATTTGTCTAAAAATCATATATCACGATTCACGAGTCAACACTGAACAGTTCCTTTGCATCATTCCATCCAGGAAATAGTCAACCAAGGCAAGCAAAAAAAACACATAAAAATTTTCAAAATGGCGTTGTGTCTTTATTATATCACCCCATTACTGATATGAGGGCTGGGGTTAGTTAGTGTTGAGCCCTGCTATAAGGGACACAAGGCGTCTTGACGAGGCATAAACCGTAGACCTTTTCATTGAATATGTAGTACATACCAATATCCACTAGGTCACAATAATTCCCTACAAAGTGTTCTACACAGAGCTCTGCAAAGTAGAATGTCTATGATACCATTTAGACGGTGAGTTGATGACCATGTACTAACCTTCTTGATGATTCCCTCTCGGCATGAATGTTGTAATGTAGAATCCTTGGACAAACTTCATCCATCACCTCAACCAGTCTCAGCTCTCTGGAAAAAAAAAAAACAAACAAGGCAAGTGCCATAATGTGTCTCGCCCATTCGCATACAAGAAATTGTAAGCGAATGGGATATAACAGATAAAAAAGAGATATAACAGATAAAAAGAGATACATAAGGGTAAAAATCTATGGCAAAAAAGAAACGTGCCATAAAAACTTATCATTGGGCCCTTAAAGTTCGTTGACCCCTGCCTGTGACCTTTGACCTTGTGGTGACCACCCACTCTCCAAGGGGCATCTACCATCCAAGTTTAGTCACAAACGGACCTATGGATCAAAAGTTATGACCCATAATAGCAACGCGCCATAAAAACTTAACAATGGCTCTAAAAGTTTGTTGACCCCTGCTTGTGACCTTTGACCTTGTGGTGATCATCCACTCCCCAAGGGACATCTACCATCCAAATTTAGTTACAAACGGACCTATGGATCAAAAGTTATGACCCATAATAGAAATGCGCCATGAAAACTTAACATTGGGCTCTAAAAACTCGTTGACCCATGCTTGTGCCTATTGACTTAGTGGTGACCATCCTCTCCCCAAGGGACATCTACCATCCAAGTTTGGTCACAAATGGAGTTATGGATCAAAAGTTATGACCCATAATAGAAACGTGCCATAAAAACTTAACATTGGGCTCTAAAAGTTTGTTGATCCCTGCTTGTGACCTTTGACCTTGTAATGACCATCCGCTTCCCAAGGGACATCTACCATCCAAGTTTAGTCACAAATGGACCTATGGATCAAAAGTTATGACCCATAATAGCAATGCGCCATAAAAACTTAACATTTGGCTGTAAAAGTTCGTTGACCCATGCTTGTGACCATTGACCTTGTGGTGACCATCCACTCCCCAAGGGACATCTACCATCCAAGTTTGGTCACAAATGGAGTTATGGATCAAAAGTTATGACCCATAATAGAAACGCGCCATAAAAACTTAACATTGGGCCCTAAAGTTCATTGACCCCTGCCTGTGAGATTTGACCTTGAGGTGACCTTCATGTATAATAAAATGTGAAACTTTGTATGACCCCTCTTCCCTCAAAGTTTGATTGCAATTGAAGCCCAGAGTAAAGAGTTATTCAAGTTTTTGTAGCGTTACAGACAGACGATGGACGGACGGACGGACGGACGACGGACGGACAGACGGACGGACGACGGACGGACAGACGGACGGACGACAGACAGATAGATGCCGCAGGCGATCCCTTAGTCTCCCCTCACCTCCGGTGGGCTCGACAAAAACAACAAAACCTCATCTCTCTGTCTCACAAAAAACAACAAACAGATTCTCAAACTGTTTTAATACTGTACAGCAAATAATCCATACTCTACATTAACTGGTACAACTACTTGTATGTTTTGTGTTTGATTTTGTTTGTTTTTTTCACTGATAACACAGATTTTTGTCCATAACTGGGGATTATCCATTCCCTCATGATAATGTATCAAAAATGTGCCCATGTGGGACTAATGGCTTTTTTTTTACACCTGAGGGGGTTTTCATTTGAATTAAACATACTTGTACCTACAGCTAAGTTTTATCTTTACAATGATCATTTATTGGCTTGTTTGTTTTTGAAAAGGAGAAAATGAAACAAATGCTAGCAGAATAGTTTAGCATGTTACAGCAGTATTCATAACCACACAACAGGTTACCGATATGTGAAATGAATACAATTTTATTGTTCATTCTGTCCTGCTTAACAACTCAGCACATCTGTGATATTCAAGATTCTCATCTAATGTCGTTTTGCTCAGTAGGCGTTTTCACATCAGCCTGAAGTTTCGAAATAGCGCGCTATTTTCTGACTTGGGAAATTAGTTTACCCCGATCACGAAATAGCGCGCTATTTGATAATGTGAATGCAAATTAGCACGCTAATTTTATCCCTCTGATCGAGAAAATATTTCGAGTACAACTTGAAAATATCCGAAATAGCAGGATAACTCGCGAACTAGCGCACTACTCGATAACAAAATGTGAAATTGCCTAAAAAAATTAGTGTGATGCATCCCATCATGCCTAGCGTGTGTGATGGCGATCACGCGGGTAATTTTTTTGAAAGCGCACGCTCTACTGGTATACCCGAAACTGTTTGCACATGCTCAGCTGTCGAGTTAGCTCAAAAAAATTTCAGGCTAATTCTCTTTGGGCTGATGTGAATAGGAAATGAAATAGCGTGCTAATTTGCGATCACGAAAAATATCTCTAGCTTGGATTTTTATCGGGCTGATGTGAAAACGCCTCATGATCATGTAATACTCCAGTACATAAGTTTGCACGGCTTTACATGGACAACCACATTCAAGAGGTCTTCAGCCCCATTGAAATGACCCACTATTTTTTTAAAGATAAAATTACATGAATAGGCTAATAATACACACATTCAGACTATGTCTAAAGGTATGAATAAAATATCTGTCACAATTGAAATAGTTGAGTAAGTACTAATAGATTGATAGCAAGTGTAACTAATTTGTATTTTGCTGATCCCTTGAGATAAAACATAAAATTGACATCCCCCGCCCCTCCCCTCCCCCCCCCCCAAAAAAAGAAAGAATCAGAGGCAATTATACTTTTATATGATCTCTGACATTCTTGTCAAGAAATATGTATGTATAACTGTTGGATTTGTTTGCTTGCTTGTCTATGGGTTGTACATTGGAGTTTAACAATGTTTTGTTTTTGTTTTTGTTTGTTTTTGTTTGTTTGGGATTTTTTTTTCTTTTGTTTTTCTCTTTTTTTTTCTCTTTTTTTTTTTTTTTTTTTTTTTTTTTGGGGGGGGGGGGGGGCTTTTTGCACCAGCACCTTTCTTACACAACTCTCACTTTCAAAGAGGGGAGATACACTACGACTATGGTCTGGACACATAAAACTTGCAATGACATGGCTATAAAAAGCAACTCTCAATGTTCAGTGTCTCCTGAGACATTTATTCCCAACTACAGACTCTGTTTACTGGCATATACCTTATCCACAATGATACATTGTGATGATAGTCAGCATCCAATGTCACTATGGAAACTGCCTTTTGAGATTTGCAACCTCCGGCAGAAAAAGTGCTAACAATGAAGAGGCTACCCTGGGTAAATAAGACCATCAAATAATTATTATCATAACCATGGAGGTTACAGGTTTTATATAAATCTAGGGGATAGTATGGCTTGTGAAGAAGCTTCCACACAGTCACTATAGTTTCTTTGTAGAGCTTAGCACCATTGTGTCATTGTGTGCTTCCTATAATCCTAAATCCTTGCATGGATTATAGAAGCCTCAGGCTATTCTCTTGTCCTGGCAACTCATGTATTCTAGTCCTTACCAACCATTTGCACAACTGCAAATATGCATTAATTTCCATACATGTATGGTTTCTCCTTCAAACATCATCGCTTTCACCCTCACTCCCCCCTCCCCCCTCCCCCAACCCCCAACCCCCCCCCCCCCTCCACACACATAATGAAGTACCCTGGTATGCCTCAATACTTCATGATGGATTCTGCCCAGCATGCATAATATGCCTGTAGATGTAGTGTTTCTGGTATCAGCAGTCTTCCAATGTATACCTGTATTTGCCTGTCACAAAACAGCCCCATATGGACAATGTCTTTAATATTGAAATGGTTAAATTGCTACATGTAATGGTCACCAAGTCATTTCAACTGCCCATAAAAGCCATCATTTTTTCTCCAAACTGAATCCAGACAATTCTACACGCACTGACAGACCAAATCAAACTACAAAGAAAGAAAGGAAATAGCCTCATTATTATCTACTATCATCCAATTTTTTTTCTTTGTCTTTGACCTTTCATTCCCTGAACAATATATGGATTCTCTTGCATGTGTCTGTGTGGGATCTAGTCACAAAAATGGAGCTCACTGCATGATGTGTGCATGAAAAAGTGTGATTTTTTTTTCTCTCCTGTTGACATTGTTATCTTTTTTTTTTTTGAGGGGGAGGGGAAGTTGGTTATGGGTATGTTTCATTGCCTATTACATATCATTCTTTATCACTTGAACCTGTCATTTTAATCTCCATGTGTATGTGATCATTGTGTCTATACCCCTGCAAAATACTGTGAATTTTACTCCTTAACGCATTTGTAGCAGAGATTGGCATTACAAGACAACACTAGGAGCTATCTAAAAGGTTTCAAATGGGTAGGAGCTGCCCCGCCCCGTTGCTATGGGAACAGGATGTGCACTTAAGATGGAGGAAGTTCAAGAATCAAAAATGCAATGGGTTAACAATGCTCTGTAAACTGTGGAGAATTTTGAGAGTGAAAATGAAAGAAATCAGTACACTCTCATAAAAAAGGAAGTACTAACGCAATTCGGTCTTCCTTTAGATATTTTTACTGACATGAAAAAGTATGGTGTACTAAGAGTGGTGCGGACTCCCTTTAGTCCCAAGCTTTCACATTCTTGTTCCTATTATGTGAATCAAACTCCCTATTTGTACATGTTTTCAGTGTTTTTCAGTCCTAAAATACCACTACAGGTCACATGCATTACATCATGTCTCTGTCCTTTTTCTGCCATATAATATCCTTCCTTTGCATTCAGAAAGAGTATCTTATTTTTCATCTGGTAGTCAAAATCACGCAAGAAAATGGTCCATCTGTGCAATATTGAACATCCCTAAACATCAAAATTCAGGATTCACAACACTGTGGGTCCATGTTACACACAGTGGCAGTGTCTTCAGTGACTCATCCAGTACATCTAATTTTTAAATGTGAGAATCAACTCTCCACACACATGCAAAATGGTTAACACTTTTATAGTACGGTACCATCATTAACAGCAGCTACAATTTGTGCAGCAGTAATTCTCATATTTATTGCATGCATTCAGCAGTTTAGCAATTAAAAAATCTGTACATTTGCAGTGCAATTGCTTCTACTAATCATGGCTTTTGAATTCTTTCTGTTCATTTAAATTTTCACACTACGAAACACACTGAAGTGGCAGTGTTTATACTTGTGCTTGGATTTGTACTTCGAAATGTGAATCATAGACACTCCATCACCATCCAACCAAACACTTTATACTCGACTTTCACAGCTCACCCAGCCTAGCTAACAGCAAAGAAAGGAGTTAGTTATGAACAAAGGCACGCTGGCACAGTGAACTGAGAGTAATACAGCACACGTTTTCTTGCAAACTGATGAATAATTGAGACTGAATTCCCACAGCAAATTAAAGAATATAAATTCACCACATTGAGGAACTGAATGGTGGGATTTTTTCAAAATTAGAAAGTTCTGGAATTTTTCACTTCATATTGATCCTGTTTTTGTAGATCAACGACATCTATGGCAATTAGAAATGCAAATTTGATGAGCTGGTAATATCATCATCAGGGCCATAAACATTGTTGTAACAAATACTGACATGACTGTACATAAAGCTTTGTAAATAGCATTAATTTCAAGAAAAAAAAATGGAGAAGAAACAAAAACCTCTGCACTCTGGTGCTATCTAAGCCTTATTTTTGTACATATATGACATACACAAAGTAAAGCACGAGAAAGAAATCTTACATATTATACATGGGAGAAATTATGTCCCCAGTGGAAGAAAGACAGCTAAAGCAGGGAGAAATTCAAACTCAAGCTGGAGAGTGGGAGATTTTGCAAAAAAAAAAAATGGCCATAAAGTGTGAGAGTTGGAGCCTCTGTTCCCACTAAACATTGCTTTGTGCTTCATGAAATCATCTAACACACACACACACACAGACCAAGTGTCTTGTTCTTGTCAGCCTGTAACTGCTGTCTTCCCAGTTGAAGGAAATGAGCACAATGCCTAATGAACCTTATTGTTCTGAAAAGGATGGAAGATTATCCCAGCTCTGAAGGAAATGATCTTAATAATCAGACTTCCTACTGTGAAGAATCATTCTTTCTTGTAAAATAAAGCCCAGAAACATTGCTGTGTTACAAAAAAAAAAAATGAAAGTCTACAGCAGGATAAGAGCCAGGGTGGCGCAGAACAACAAAATCTGAGCTGAACACTGGTTTTCGGTTTTGCTGTTACTCTATGTGAATAAGATCACATAATCAATTTGTCAAACTATCAGAAAGCAGTATGCAGTGTGGCTGCAAATCTTAGGTTAGTTCCTCCTTTTTCACTTGGTCAAGCATTCGATCCTATTCATGAAGAGTAACAGCAAAACAAGAAAATCTCTGTATCTACATTCTCTCCACAAAACAAATTCCCTTCATTCTTATAAAATCTGAGCTGTCTTCCTCTTAAAACTCTATGATAAAGGGAGAGAAAGAAGAATATTTGAGAAGAAAAAAGAAGATGGGAAAGATGACGAAAGAGACAGAGGAAGGAGGGGAAAAAGATGAAAAGGAGAAAGAAAGATTGAGATGAAAATAATGAACATAAAAGCAGACAAAGTGAAAGCAGAATGAGAAAAAAGAGGTAAAGGAGGGAAGAAAAAGAAAATTGGAGAAATATAAGATAAAGAAAAGGAAGAAAGAACAAGAAGAAGAGTAAGCAAAATGGGAAAACATAAAAAGAAGGGAAGAAAATAAAGAAAACTAGAGAGCCACTCTGAGAGCGCAGACCTCCGCCAAGCATGCAGCTCATATCCACCACTAGATTGTTCTTCCATAGAGATACCAGGATTTCCACCCACACGTACTTATAGCATAGAAAGTCGCCCGATTTCCCAATATAGGAGCCTTTGTTACGTCATAAACCCTCTGCTGCACGGCACGCCTGGCCCTAGCAGAAACTAGAGTACGCACCATGGTACGCACTTTAGCGCGCGCATGCAAACCTCAAATACGCGCAGCCGAACTCCCAAGTTCATTGACCCTAACTGCCAAAATATAAAAAATCCTTCATAAATTCCCCCCAATTTCTCGGATCACTACCAAAAGTTAATCATTTGTTACTTGTGTCATTCTTAACCTTTCCTGCAAGTTTCATCCCAATCCGTTAACTACTTTTTGAGTTATTTGGCACACAGACAAACTAACTAACTAACGAACAAACACACAAACCAATGGTAACGAAAACATAACCTCCTCCCTTGGTGGAGGTAATAAAGACAGAGGAAAAAGGAGGAAGAGGAAGAGAAGGACAAAAAAGAAGAAGAGAAGGAAGAAGAAAATGGCAAAGTGAAAGTTGAAAGAGGAAGTAGAAAGAAGAGAAAAAGAGAAAGAAGCATCATCAAAAAGGCTAGACAAAGGGGTAACCAGCACCCCACCCCCACCCCACACTAGATTTTAAAGGGGATGGCTAGTAACCGATCAGTGGGAATCAGTGGGAATGCTGAGGGATGATTGTTCCAATCCTTGTGGGATTCATTTAAGAGTACATTATATATCTACTGTTGTGTGAAAATTATTTGCTTCAGAACGGTCTCAGATTCAAGTAATGTGCAGATTAATGCCCCGTCACTGACCAGGGACGCTTACCTGGAAGCATGAAACTGCACATTACTTGAATATGAGACCATTCTGAAGCAAATAATTTTCACACAAGAATAGATATATAATGTACTCTTAAATGAATCCCACAAGGATTGGAACAATCATCCCTCAGCATTCTCACTGATTCCCACTGATCAGTTACTAGCCATCCCCTTTAAGGAGACATTTGTTTGCTTACAGGAATGCTTTCTCATGCAGAGGAACTATGCAGATAGAGACTTTACAGACTACAAATTTTGATCAGTACCATAAGTCTCAAAATGCCATGATTCGTGTCTCTTCTTCAGACTGACACCGTGTCTAAAGTGATGCCTCACTAAAACTTGTAAGTACTAAAAATTTAGAATAATGATGCAATCCACTATATCTGAATGAATTAAAACAAAGTATGAATGATAACAACATACTGCATGAAAACAACTACAACTCTGAAACTTATGAAAAAGGGAACATTTCTGAAAAATACATTTAAAAAAGGCATTACAGAACATTTTGCTTTTAATTCATTGGTGTTATTGGAGTCAGACTTACGAGTTCTTGTACTTGATGTCTTTTTTGGGGCGGTCGATGCGGTAACCGAGATGCAAGACGTCGGACGTCCTCCCAGTCTCTGCCATGCTTTCTTGAAGCTCTGTGGCCACAAACTTGCAGACTAAAATAGTTGTGAAAAAGTTGAAAGGAAAAAGACAATAGAGAGAGATAAATATGAATGGAGGAGATACAGAGAAAGATAGAAGAAAGACATGAGAGGAGAGAGATACAGGAGAGAAAGAGATCAATAGATAGTGAAAGAGAGGGAGAGAGAGAGGGAGACAAAAATAGAAGAAAGGTAAGGACTTCATGAAGTAATGTATGTGACATCAATAAACTACAATAGGGGATAACATTGTAAGGCATTACACAAAGGAATTCCAAGCATGTACTGATGCAGAACAGGTTTGTGCATGACACAAAAAGGATGTCTATTGCATTTCTCTGATCTTTAAGTTTGGTTCAAACCATGCAGTACACACAGACAAAATTTTGCTAAGTGTGTACGACGGTACTTCTGACACAAAACAATATTGTTTTGTGTCAGAAGTACCGTCGTTTTTCACTGGATCTCCATGACATTCAGCGAACTAACTAGAATTCCATAATGTTCCCTAATGCTGTCTTTTTACCATTCACATCTTGCAGAGAAATGTGATGAAAATCACAAATAAAAGATAGTACAGAATAGCTACTTTTTGTTTTAGCATTTAATCACATTACAACAAATCATTTCTCTGAATTCAGTGTAAGTACAAACAGTGAATGCAGGGAAAAAAGAGCTAATGAAAAAAGCATCCTCCATATCTTTCTAATCTTAGGAAAGTTGATATATCAATTTGTTTGTATACTGTTGTCTTATATCTGCCACATAATAAGAGAGAAATAGTATGTAAATATTGTAACGCAAGGCTGCCTAAATTCAGCTCTATAAATGGGACTTTATCAAAGAGCAAAGGGTTGGTGATCAGATAACAACCATTTCAAAACCACTGCTCACAAGTTTTAGATCTGGCAAGAAAATCAATATGTCATCAATCAACTATTACTGTTTGTAGCAAGCTACAACCATCACAAAAACCCACCAGGAAGAAGTTATCAGAGGTACCAATCTTTTTCTTTGCTCCCAGCAATGGGGAAAAACAGGATATTTACTTTCTAACAACAAAAAAAGAATTTCAATGAAAGACAAAATCAAGGTATTCAAGCATAAGCACACTTGTACACAGAAGCAACAACAAAAACTCAAACGCTAAAGAATATCGATCTAGCAACCTATTCAAACTTTACAAACAAACTTGAAATATCAGTGACGCACTGATTTTATAATCACACTCAATCATATCAGTTCCCATCAAATTAGGACAATAGATCTAGACTGTAGATCTTTGACTATTCATACGAAATCCATTTCAAAAGTTAGTGTCTGTTTTGGAACCATACGCCTATTGCTGGTGTTTTGTCATTTTAGATCTTTGAAGGAACAAACCTGGCCTTCATGAGTGAAAAAAAAATCAAAGGATGACTTTAGACGAACATTGACATTCACAATGAATTCTCTCTCTCTCTCTTGGTGTAAGTTTGGGTGGGATTCATGCGAAACAATGCACTGTGCTGCTGTGTGGAAAAATGATATTAGCTAGGTTCCATCAATTTGTGCAAGTAAAAGATTGGAAGGAATAAAATCAGATTTCTTATTACCTCCGCCAAGGGAGGAGGTTATGTTTTTGTTACCGTTGGTTTGTGTGTTCGTTAGTTAGTTTGTCCATGTGCAAAATAACTCAAAAAGTAGTTAACGGAAAGGGTTAAAACTTGCAGGAAAGGTTGAGAATGACACAAGTAACAAATGATTAACTTTTGGTAGTGATTGGAGAATTTTGCGGAAATTTATGAAAGATTTTTTTATATTTTGGCAGGTAGGGTCAATGAACTTGGGAGTAGGGGGCATTTCATCATTGAGTTCGTCGGGGGTTTTCACCGACGAATTTGCTATCAGCCAATCAGACGCAAGGATTTCAGTAGCTTTTAACAGCTGTCAGTGTAAATCACTGACAAAAAGTTTCATGAAACGGTCCCCAGGCTGCGCGTATTGAGGTTTGCATGCACGCACAAAGGTGCGTGCTCTAGTTTCTGCTACAGGGCAAGGCGCGCCATGCAGCTGAGGGTTTATGACGTAACAAAGGCTTCTATATTGGGAAATCCGGTGACTCTCAGCACACAATGCTGTAAGTACATATGGGTGAAAATCACTGATATCTCTATGGAAGAACAAGATCAGTGGTGGAAATGAGCTGCATGCTTGGCAGAGGTCTGCACTCTCAAAGTGCTTCTCTAGTTACAGATACTTCACTTATTATGCAGCAGTTCAGCTACATCTACTCAACCCTTCCAGTACCAATGACCAAAGATTTGTGAACAATTTCAGTGGCATTCTGAGATTTACTGAGAGATTTCAAGTTTCAGACTGTTGCTGTAGTCTTAACACAGCTCAAATGCCATCTAAAACTTACACATCCTGTTTCAGAAATTAATCATTTTTGTTAATGGCTGATAAACTGGATGATAATGCTGTTAAAAAAAATGAGGTAGAAATCATGATTAACTGAAATTACAGAAAGAACCATGCAATAATCATTATCACAGAAATGTTCATTTAATAGTAATGCCTTTAAATTGAATATTAAATTTGATTTACTTACTTTTGCTGCTGACTTCCTAATTTGAAAGGGGAAAACACAATACATTAACCTGTCCATTTTTTAGTTGAATGGAAAATGGAATGGCTCTAAAGTTTATGTCACACTGAAGCAAAACATTAATGCATGTACACATGGTTTCAATCCAAACCCTAGGGTTCTTCAATTTGATTTCAAAGATATATGTGTTGAATTTTGTTGTGACATCACAGCAGCCTATTACTGTATAAGTTTATATTCTAATACATATTTGAAACAAATTCTATCATATGATCCACATACACTCATCGTGTTATATGTACATGGTGGATTGTACCCCACTTTCCTATACTTTCACTTGTCAGTTCATGAGTTTGATCCAAGAATAGCTTGGCATTTTCTTCACATAAACTGCGTGGTCTGTAGTCATGCTGCAAAATAAATGCAAGCTACCATATACAACTGTACTTAAAATACCTAGAATGTACCCTGACTATCCTAAAGCAATGACTGTACAACTTCAATTGGGGGGGGGGGGGTTCAGGACGGAAAATGAAGAATTCGCTTATTCCGTGAGAGCACAAACTGAGATATCTTCAGTGAAAAAGTAGTAGTAGTAGTACTGGTTTAGTAGTACTGTACAGTAGTAGTAGTAGTAGAAGTAGTTTAGTAATAATAATAACATATGATTATAATAATGATAAAAATAATAATAATAATAATAATAAAACCAATAATAATTAAAAGAATAAGTAGCATTCCTATCTAATTATGCTTAATACAGGCTTTTCTATCTTAAGTGCATCGACACAAAACAGAAAATGTGAATCAAGATAATAGAACATAATAACCAACATCAAAATCTTGTAAAAAATATGCTTGTAACCGATTATCTTGCAATCATTTAAACATACAACACACCATTAACCATTAACGCATATTGTGTATAACAATGATGAAATCAAACAAGACTTTAGAAGTAGTACAAAATTGGCAATTTTTCATCTGGATTCTGGCGTACAGGTCTTCCTGTTCACAAAAAGACTGTTCAAAGCCATGCTATAGCCATATTAGGTTATGACTCTCTTGATATCAAGTTTCTATTCCATAATTCAATTGTAAAAGATTAGATGAATACGTATACAAGCACAGGCTCATTGTAGATTATGGCCTTCGTTTTACAGAGAAAATGTGCATCTTGAACAACAACAACAAAAAATCTTTGAAAGCTTTTAAAGACATTATCAAATTGCCCTGTCTCAAATTTTGTTGCAGTAATGAGTAAGCTACATAGTCTGAATAATCAATTGTTCACATAATTTTTGCTAAATATTTTCAACTTCTCCATTCATCTTCTTTTCTTTCTCCTTCTCTTCCCTTTTCTCTCTTGCATCAACCATGCCTCCTTTTAATATAGTCAATAAGTACTTGTTTATTTTATGTTTTAAAATTATGATTATTTGTATTAATATACTTTGTAAATCTATGCACTTTTATGTACAGGGGCCTTTTCAAATAATAATTCTGGCTTCTATTATTGGTCTCCCACTGTATATTTCACCCATGAAATTTTTTATGCATTGCAGGATCAGGATCTACCTTAACCCCGTCGCGGGGCGCTGTAACACAGTAACAGCGCCCCGAAGCAACCCATGCAATTTTAGGAAGCACTCAAATGCACTGCAACACGTAAACAACTCACCGCTCAAAAGGACACTTGGATTCGCAACGAAAAGCCACATGATATAAAACCATATTGTTGAACAATAGAAACGACTATGTATTTCTCACCATTACCTCCGAAAACAAGATAAATAGTCATCTTTGAGACCGTCTACTCGAGATACTGTCCGTTCAACGTTTTGAACGTATCACGTAAATATACTGATCTGCGCATGCGCAAATGAATATGCATATTTTACGTCATCTGCCATATGTACAATGTTGCTCGTATTTGGTTCTCGGTCTCATTTAATAAAGGACACCTGTTCGTACCAATACCATAGGTATCATGGAGTTCAAAAATGCTCTAAGTGAAGTAGAGGAGGATGCAAAAAGAATTAAGTTCAAAGTGGAGCAAATAGAAATTATCGAGAACGCAGTGAAACAGAATGACACCTTCCTAATGTTGCCAACTGAGTTTGGCAAGAGTGCTTGCTTTGGTTTCATCACCAAATCTTGGAAGTTGGATAAAGCAGGGCTGCACACTAACCCATTTTTTTTTTCTGCCGGTCCAACCTGTCTCTGTCGGATCAGTAAATATCCATTTTTCCTCCCCATTTTTGTACTGGTCGGAACAGAAAATTTACTGGTCAACAACAACCTGAAAAAGCATTAACTGGCTTTCAAATTTATTTTCATGTTTTTGTCGACAATAATATTACCTCCCCCCCCAAAAAAAAAAAATACATTTTGCAAATAAATATTTTGTAAACTCAAGTGCCTTGTTTATGGATCATTTCCTTGAGAAGGAACAAAAAGGAATCATTTGTGAATTGTTTTGTTGATACGAAAAGGAAGTGAAAAAAAAAGAAGGGACTGAAATGCGGTTTTTAACTTTCCTCCGAAAATTTCTTCCCGTATCTTACAAGTATGCGTTCTTGAAAGTACACTGCAGGGTCGAATTTGTGATGCTTTGTACTCCTATCTCTTCTTCGTGTATAGAACCATTTTAAAAGAATTGAATGTTTGTGAATTAAAGTGTTAAATGATTATGAACAAAATCAGATTGTATCAAATGCGTTTGCGACTTTTTGTCAACATCGGCGCACGTAGAGTAACACGCGTTACTTAAGTTGCTGCGCTTTTCACATGTTTGGTGCTCAGCTGGATTGTAATGATTATATGAATTATTTTTGCTGTATAGTATTTTCTGATGCACGTGCCAGAAGGGGTTCTTTATTTTTCTCCCGATAATCTTTTCGCATTTGTGCATGCGCTCTTGAAAGGTATATACGGCAGCATACGGCATCAGGGTCGAATTCACGATCCTTTTTGCGCTTATTTCTACCTCGTGATATCAGCGGGATTGTGACGATTTCATGAACTTTACTTCGGATCACTGTTCGGATGTAATCTGTTGTGATGAACACACCAGAATGGTTGACAATGCGCCCTTTATTTTGCTCCGATAATCTTTTCGCATTTCGTAAATGCGTCCTCTCGGATTAGGAGAAATGATACGGCCGAATTCATGATTCTTTTTGCACCTCTTGTTCTCCTCAAACTTCAACGGGATTGTGATGATTTCATGAATCATTTTGGCTGTAATTTTTATAATGCACGCGCCAAAAGAGGTTTAAAATGTGTCCTATTTTTCTCCCGAATTTGTGCATGCGGTATGCGTTTTTGAAAGATACACAGCATGCTGGGCCAAATTCACGATCCTTTTTGCGCCTATTGTTTCCTCAAATTTCAACGGGATTGCCATGATTTCATGGATTATTATTCGGCTATAATCTTCATGATTCACATGCCAAGAGGGGTTGAAAATGTGTTCTTTATTTTTCCCCGATAAAATCTTCGAATTTCGTAAATGCGTTCTTGAAAGATCATAACACGGCCGAATTCATGATCCTGTTTGCGCCTATCAATTTAATATCAGCGGGATTGTGACGATTTCATGAATTCCTACGGCTGTAATCTTTTACTTTGCACACACCAAAAGGGGTTGAAAATGTGTCCTTTTATACTTTTTACAGATAATCTCTCCCACATTTCGTAAATGCGCGTCTTCTCGGATTAGAAGGTATTCACGGCCGAATTTATGATTCGTTTTGCTCCTATATTGTCTCCTCAAACTTTAACGGCATCGCGGTGATTTTATGAATTATTTCGGCTCTAATCTTTTGTGATGCACACACCAGAAGGGTTGAAAAAAATTCTTTATTTTTCTCCCGAAAATCTCTTCGGAATTATTCATGCGTTTTTTGAAAGACAGTATTCAGGGCCGAATTCGATATCCTTCTTGCGCCTATCGTTTCCTCAAATTTCAACGGGATCGCCATGATTTGATATTCGGCTGTAATCTTGATGATGCACCACCAGAAGGGGTTGAAAATGTGTCTTTTATTTTTCCCCCTATAATCTCTTCGCACTATTCGAATATCACGATTTTTTTTTGCGCCTATTTCTATAACTCAGATATCAGCAGGATTGCGATGATTTCGTGAATTCTTTCGGCTGTAATCTGTTGTGATGCACGCACAAGAAGGATTGAAAGTAGTTTTTTTTTCCCCGATAATTTCTTCACATTTGTGCATGCGTTTTTGATAACCAACATGGCATGTAGGACCGAATTCAAGATCCTTTTCGCGCCTACTGTTTCCGCAAATTTCAACGGGACTGCGATGATTTTATGATTTTTTTAAATATTTTTTTCTCGTCACATTTTGTGCATGCGTTCTTGAAAGGTACACAACAGGACAAATTTTGTTATCCCTTTTGTGCCTATCTTCATTATGAGACCATTCTGAAGGAATGAAATGAAAACAAACGCAATCAGATCTTTATACTGCTGTAATTTTTTCAATTTTTCTAAAAATCTGCACAAGTAAACTCGTTCTAACATGTCATCTGCCACGCTGCTACAAAGCCGGGATCGGATCATGGGTTAAAAAAAGGCATTTGTGAAATGACCACAGAAATGCGTGCGCCTCTACGAATACATATTCCTTGTCTGATGGCATGACCGCCGATCGTAAGCAAACGAACGATGTAAACGCGTTGGGGAATACCGGCATGCATTTCAGTAGTATTGTACATACACGTATGTATAAGGCTTAAAAGGGTATTGATCAAGCAAGACAACATCAAAAAAAAAAAAAAAAAAAAAAAGCCATGGGGAGCAATGGACTACAATCCCAATGACCATGTGGATGGATCTGAAAGGGTTAATTTCTAGTTTTTCATTAACCAATCCATTATGCCTTTAAGATGAAAGCCAATCTAAAATTTTATCAATTTCACGACAATGATAAAAAAAAATCCAGCAGAACAGTGCAAAAATGATAAAATCGGATAAAAAAATAAGGAAGTTGTGACATTTGAAATTTCAAAAATTTTCAGAAGACACTTCTTGTCCCATTGCTTTGAATGAATGAATGAATGAATGAATGAATGAAATGAATGAATACTCAAGAGTCAATTGTATTGATCTGTATGTCACAGTACATAGAAATTTAGCTTCCAATTCTTCCAATTTGTTACACACAATAATTATGAAACACACATGCACGCGGACACACACACACACATACACACAATCAAACAGAAAGTGACAAGCCTGACAGAAAAAGAAAGACAGGAAGGATCTCCTCTCATGCGGTAGTAAGTCTTTGGAAAAAAAAAAGGTCTCTCAATAAATAATCAAACAATTCTCAACTATTGGAAATAAACAAAACATGTATATGTAACAGAAGTGTATTCAATTCAAATCACAGTAGAAAATAAACATGAAGCAAAAATGAATATGAGTCCCCAAGAAGCAGAGCTTGTGAGTGGAGCCCATTGTGAATGTACAACATTAAAACTATAATGTACAGTGTGAAAGGAAACTTGATCTATAGATGAGACATCTGGGGCATTGCCTCTGCAGACTGGGGAAAAAAAAACAACAAAAAAACCAAAACATACCCTCTATCATGAAAATCACCTGTTATTTTCTTAATCCTTCACATCTCCAGATGTTCATTATGTGTGCACTTCCTTTATTGCAAATAAATAATGAACCACACATTCGAAATGTGCTTAAAAAACGAAATAAATAAGTGCCGGTAGGCCCGATAGTAAATCATCGCCCAGCATGCATTCTATTTGTTACGTCTCATGAATATTCATTTCAGTTCTCAGCGAGCTTTCCGTGTTTTTTTTCCACACGCATACATTGCGTATTACAGTATGTGCTACGTTTTATCCATATTAGCGCATGCGCTGTGTAAGTCGTACTACAATACGAAATGCGGTAGGACTATAAAAACCTCAGATAAACTCTTTCACAGGGCTCTCAAAACAGATCATATTGTAAATCGACTTCGCCTGCCGTGATTGTAAGTATCTTATCTAAGAGTAAGGCTACTAATTTCAGTATAAAACCCTGTATTTTGGTCTCTGGTCACGTAAATGCTTAGCCATATCAGGTGCTTCCGTGACAGGTATAGGTTTGCTGTGCGACCCCTTTACGGTACGTATTTGTCCGTATGGGGTCGCTGCTGCGGTTAGATCTACCTCTGATTAAATGTGGAAATAAAACATAAAATGAATTAAATGTTAGTTGCTGGTAAAACACAAGGATCTCTTGAATTTATGTTTCACTTCATAGCAGTACATTTGCTACATTGTTTTACAAATGGTAACCCTGGGTATAATTATACAATACTATATTTCCTTCTATGAAGGGAGTACAACTTAAGTGCACAGTCCTTGTCGTAGTTAACTGCGTGGGTACATAATTAATACCTTTTGGATGGCCATACGACACGGCCACGGCAGACATGATTTACTCGTCAATACTCGCCAATTTCCTGAACTTACCCTCGCATTTTGATGGTTCTCTGTGTGGGTCAGTCACCCCAGCTTCCAGTTGACCGAATAGTAAAGCAAGAAAAACTGACGACAGTATGAAAATATGGTTTATCGCGTCCATGATTCCTCCTTGTTCCGGGCACCGGCGGCCGCCCCGTTCGCGCTTTATGCGTAGATGCTATGGTTTGCTAGTCTACTGCTGCTGAACAAGGAAACACCGGTATGCGCGATGCGGTATACCGAAACACCTTCGTCTTCGACAAGTGTAGTCTATCTGCCCGCAGCTCTATCTTATGAATTCTATTGCCATGCAAGGAAACATTGATCAAGATAAAAGTCTTTTACTGGTAGTCCCTGATGTTCAAATACTACAACACAGCACAGTACCGGTAGACACCCTCGATCGATCAAGTACACAGGTACCGTACCAGGCCAGCTACGAATTTCCCCCGCTCGCCACCGCACCGGGCTCCGATAACTCCCCACCACAACACTGGCCCCCAGCGCGCAAGTTTCATGTACGTGGGTTCCCAGGATTGGAGAAAGGCACAAGTTATTTATTACGTGATCCATTTCATTGCCAAAGGTGTCTTTGATTGCACGGCTGCACCAATCAGAAGCTACCATGCGTGAAAAGTGGGCGTGGTTTGAGATTTTCACTCTTGATGACCAGTGACCACGTGTTGTTATTTTACTTGCGTGATAATTATAAGGAATATTCCTTCTCCTACGATTGGTAATTTGACCCCAATACGGAAAAGACCTAATAATCATTAGCACTAGGAGCTGAAAGGATGAAAAGAATATGGGTTATGACACATGTGGTTCACTTCCCAGGGATTTTAAATGATTGATGTGATGCATAAAATCTTCTCCACACTTTCTATTGAAACTCACATTTCCGATAAATTGATGCGTAACTAAACAACCAAAATAAATGATCATGAACGAACAGACACATGGAAGATGAAGAAATATTCAATGTGATAAATAGGCCCTATATCATTCTAATGATTACATGATAATGCAACGCTAGTAATGGTGCTGATGGTGACAACAGTTGTGAAGATAACAGTATAGTAGAAGATTAGGGAAAAGAGGAAGAGGAAGGAGATAGAGGGAAGATGAGGAAAAAGAGAGAGAGAGAGAAAAGAATCGGGATATTTTGCAATCCCAAGGAATTGTTAATCAGTAGCATTATTGACAATATAATAACCAAGAATACGATTATTTGATATATTGCTCTATCTTATTCATTATGTATACATTGCCAAAATTAAACACAAAAGCAAACGACACTGAGTGTGACAAACCCTCTGGTAAGACTACACACACACACAAACACACACACATGCTCACAACATATCACACCACACAACCCTCCTTTGACACAGGGGCTGTGGAACCAGAACACATGCACTACATTGGCTAAAATAAATAAATAATGAATAAATAAAAGAATGAATGGATGAACAAATTAATATATATGTATATATATATATATATATATATATATATATATATATATATACATATAAATACATACATAAATAAAAACAAAAAAGACAAAAAATATAAAACAATAGTTTAAAAATGACATCAAAAACCCATGACTTCCCAAGGGGGTTTTTGCCCAGAGATTTTTTCTATTGATGCGGCCCTGAGACACACACACATACACATGTATTCCTTCACTATTGGGTACATATGCTGATACAGACTGATCACAAGCTTTCATAAATTACCACAATATACACACATAAGCCCGAATTCATGAAGGTGGCAAAAACGTAACCATGGTTTAAACCATGGACAAAAACCATGGAGCGCCAAGTGTTGCACAGACTTTTTCGTTATGAAATCAGTCATTTCGTTGATGAAATGATTATTTTGTAACTGAATGAACATTTCATCCACGAAATGATAATTTCGTTAACGAAACGGTCATTTTGTCGACGAAATGACCAAGTTCGTAATGAAATATTCCGTGCGACACCTGGCGCTACATGGTTTTTGTCCATGGTTTATTCTAAAACCATGGTTTCATTTGTACCATCTTCGTGAATGCGGGCTGTTAAGTAAGAATCATCTCATACAGTGATCAAGGCTTCAGTTCCGCGTTAACTGAAGAGAAGTTGATAAAGGATAGAAAATTTTCACTGCTTTACTGATTCAGCTGTAACAGCAATCACAGAAAAAACTTGCAGTTTTCAGTCTTTCTTGCAATTTGTCATGTCCTAAATTGGTATCCTCTTCCTGTTGTAAACCCATTCTCATCTATACCAGTACTTCACACTTGCCTATACAGTCCGATTTTAACACAGTATAATTATGTATAACTATATATCTATACATGTGAATGTGAATTGAGAATGCCCTTCAAGTTTCAGAAACCCCTTCTTCAGGAAATGAGAGATTCATTTCTATTCATGGAGCTTCACATGAGAGGGCTCCCTCGTATCTGTTACCTTTTGGTATCATTCATTGCACACCAGCATTTATATGCTTGCTGTTAGTGTCAGATACACACACACACACACACACACACACACACACACACACACACACACACACACACACACACACACACACATTTCATGTATGTACACACACACAACATTATACACAATGTACAACACTGACACTTTTACATATGTGTACATTGCTCAGTACGTACCGTTGTTTAATTTTGACCTCTTTTGAATTCACATTTTATCAAGTCTCTGTACAAAAAGAAAATCACATTAAATGCATCAATAATCAAATATGATGATCCATTTCTTACAAATATCACAGCTGAAAGGGTGTAATACAAAAATACAATGTATACATGCAGAACATGTACCTACGTATCTGGGAAACTACTTTAATAAATAGGATCCCATGCTACTCAAAGTAACCTACAAATGCCCCTTTTAGGCAGAGTTTAGGAAGATACAAGCTGTCAAAATGAGCACATTTTGTACGTCACCACAATTCTTGTCCATGTGTTAACTTCATTGTTAAAAGCATCGCATAGGTTAAGTCATAGGAAGGTATGTTAAAGAGCACTTTTGCAGCCATTATTTGAAAGGGAATCCATCAAAATAGAAGGCAGAGAAGTCACAGAATGATCTCTTTTAGATGTACTATCAATGATATGAGAATGGAAAATAATGTAGAACAATAAAGAACAATGATAACTCATTGAATAATATGTCAAACTTTATCTCTGTTATGGGAAGCAACAGCAACAATAACAACAAATCAATTGCTATTAAAAGCAAGTTTGATATTATCAACATATGTAAGATATGTTATGTTCTGTCCAACCATTACGAAAAATATGACTAGAAATCTGTGACTTCAAGAGTGAGTTGTACAAAACACATTTGATTCTGTGATAAGTATGGACTACTGGTGATTTGGAAATGTGGTACAGCATGACAAATGTATTTCAGACAATACTTAAAATAACACACCTAGTCAGTCTAAAAGAATTTTCAGTAAAAAATTGTGCTGCTTGATGATTTATTTCACAAAATAAAATAAAATGGCTGCCTATTTCTGACCGCATTCTAACTCTGAGACAAATGAGCAAATATTGGAAGACAATATGACATTGCAAACTAAATTTATGAGTACATGAATACCTGCCTATTATCTTTTTAATCTGAATTTGTAATTGTCTACAGACAGAGAGGGTTGTAAGAATTTCTTCTAAAAAAAAATCCAAAAGAATGAAAGATCCTCTCCAGACTGCATTTCTAGATTATTGCACAAAATTTTTAATAATCAAATTTCTAATGATTAAAGGTGCTGTGACGGACATTTTTCAGAATCTTTGAGGTTTCATCAACATGAGTACAGCAGTATGAATGAAATAAGACAAAGAAAATCAAAATGTATAAATAAAATATAATACAGTAAAAAAAAGAAGAGGCAATTTACATAAGAGAATCTGAACTGATATATTCCAGCATGCTTCAGGAAAAAACAATCAGATACAAGTGTACCTTCAAAATATTCAAGAGACATGAACATGGAATTGAAATGTAACATAAGTTCCTATAACCATTAAATTATGACAGAACAGCTACAAGTTAAAATCTCCTTTATCACAGCTGTTTTAGTGCAATAGCAATCATTCCCATTTAGAATATAAGTAGAGTATGATAGTAATGTATAGAGTGTATTTTACATAAGCCTGCAAACCTTGCATACAGTTGTAAGTTGACAAACATGGAACCACACAAACACTGTCAACTTCCACATAAGTCAGCAAAATATCACTCATTTGACATGTATTCCTGACAAATTTTGACTTACACATGCACATAGAGTTAGTGGTATCTATATTTAGTTGTTGATAAACTCACACGGTTGAATGATGATATGTCAATCTTGACAGTCAAGGTTCTGATCTCCTGGAGTTTAATGAAATTTTGAATTCTTAACCCGTTGAAGACGAGTCCCAAGTATACTTGGGCAGGTGTCCAAGGGGAAATGCGTGTTGTAGCAAAATCAACCCATCCTCAGTGGGTTAAATTTTACTCTTATGATAAAAGGTAGTTACCCACTGGTCTATGCAGTCAATGAATGTATTGACAAGTGTGAACGTACTATTTTGAAACCCTTTCTTCCGTCCTGATCTGAATACATAATTGAATCACGTAAATTATTAATTCTCTCCCTGCAAATACAAAATGATTTTAAACCATCATTATTAACGTTGCCGACTTTGACAGATATGAAAAATAAGATGAATTGTGAGAATTTCCCATACATCAAAATTAGACTCCATGCTTTGGAACAGTAACACCTGACCACACAGCACACACACACACACACACACACACACACACATACATTTAACAAAATCACACACACGCTTACACTGTATTTGCATGCAACATGATGATTTGCAGGTGTAAGCCAACACCACAAAGAATTATACCTCATTATCACAGAGGGCAGATTTTTCTTGCATATTGCATTGTCAATACATGTATTATAGAAGCAAAAATACTTGTCCACTTTTGTGAGACAATTAACACAAGATTTCCCTCAGTTAGGATCAAGAAATCATGTCTACATAGTCCCATGTAATTGTCAATTTACACAGAGAATTTAGTGAGAAGTAATTAAAAAAAATCATTACACTTTTTTATGTTTAGAATAAACACAATTTGTAAACCTACATGTCAACAAGGATTACTACATTGTGTATTTTCATTACTTAATGATGCACAGCGCAGCGATATCTAAATACATGTTTTCCCAACTTTTTCCACCTTTAGATTTGAGCTTGCCTTCTTTCTTCAGATTTTGAAAACAACACAAAATATCCTCAGTAACATGTCAAAACTCAGATCACTTTGCTTTAAAGCCGTTCTTGTCCTTGCGAAGTGCCCCCATAGTTTCGATGGGATCTGTACAGCCAACATAGTCCTGTATGGATTTCTCCCTGAAATGACAGACAATTACAAGAATAATTATACACCAAAAACTTTAGTAGATAACAAAATACTCCATGCTCAGCACATTAAGCTAACTATCACTTCATAAAAACTGGACAAATTAGTAGGTGCCTTCCACAGCTGAGAAACTGCTATTATCCCCTTTGCTACACAACTTTGTGGGAATTCATTACAACGCATTCAAATATTTGAACTTTCAAACATTTTGGGGAAAAAAATCCCATGCTGAAGTCTGAAGTGTGCCTTCACTAACTATCCCATGAAATACAAGGCATAGTTTCTACAAAATCTGACTAGTAAACATTGCCCTTGCGAAGGAAAACAGAGTAGTTGCTACAGAAATAAAATTATGCCATCTGCATTGGGCAATACTTCAACTACCCCCCCCCCCCCCCCCCCCCCACAACAACTAACCCCTGGAAAACTATCCCGAAGAACTCTGGTCAAGTAGGGCCTACTTATTAATGCCAACTTCGGAGTAAAACAACTTACCTCGATTATACATTAACTTGTCTCAAAGTGGGGTGTACTAGGATCCTACATTCATGTGAAATCAAAGAAGGATACATTGTACTTGCACACACATGGGACAAACATTTCACAAACTCTGGCCTTAGAAACATACCCCACTCTGAAGAATAGAGGTTTGCTGTGACACCATGTGTATGCAATCCTTGAAAGGACTGTTGACTGGTGAAAGAGAAAAGAAAGTGGAGCAGAATGGATGAGGGAAGAGAGATATTTTTCAAACAACACATACCCTACTCTCATGAATGGATTGTAGGATTTCTCCTCCTCAATGGTTGATGGAACTGTCGGCAGCTGTCTGTTCCTCTGATCCTGTGTGTTGAGGAGAGGAATAAAAGATGTTGCACATAACTTGATTTTGATTTCAATTACAATCTTTTTATCATCACTCCTTGAAGCCCAATCTAAGCAGCCGATTTTCTGATCAGTGAAAACGGATATTCCTCCCACCAAGAATGTAACGTGACTTGACTTTGTAGCAATGACATGCCCTAGATAAATTTCAGAAATAAAAAGGCACTAAATCATTAAAATAAATGGTACCATTGTAACTATTCAAACCACCCCCCAAAAAGAAAAAAGAAGTAGAAACCCCTTTTTATCACAAAAATGGGCAGAAATTTGGCTCAGCTCAGCTCAGTCGGTAGCATGTCTGCGTCCAGATCCAAAGGACATGGGTTCTATTTCAGAGTCTCACTGAGCAAGGCTGTGTGTAAGCATTTGGTCCCCTCTACTAGGACACAAAACACTCTGTCCCTTAGATGAGACATAAAATGGAGGTCGCATGTGTGAGTTAGCCACGACTCACGCACATAAATGATCCTACTTCATTCATCGCAAAGAGCAGGATGGTAACCCAGTGAAGAGGTCCACCTACCTACGCAAGAAAACAAGTAAAAGATGCTAACCCCTCGTGGTTTGCCCCAGGTGACTAGCAATAGTCAGCAAACTGTATCGACCCGGCACATTGTGCCATATGCTTGAATGAATCACAAAATATCATCAAATCTTCAGTTAGTGATCACTGCACATGGATCTCACCTGTGCCCATTCTAGCTTCTTCTTCACAGCTGGATTGTTCGGCTCCACATGCAGGGCGTATTTTAAGCTGGCCACTGAATATTCATGACCACAGTACACATTGGTGTTGCTTGGCAGACTGCTAAGTTTTTCAATCAGGGCGGTGTACATCTGCTGCGGCGTGCCTTCAAAGAATCTTCCACAGGCAGACAAGAACAGAGTATCACCTGTGGAGAATGTTGAGAAACTGTCAATGATTTCTGCAATCCATGTACTGTAAAAGTGGAAATTTTCACGGTGTTCAAATTTTCGCGCATTTCGCGCAACCAGAAACTAGCGCGAAAATAAAAGCACGCGAATATTTTTGCTTGCCATATGTGCCTGTGCGTGATGTCTTGATTCCGCGGAATTAAAAACATGCGAAACTCTTCCAACCCGTTCAAGCGCAAAAAATTAGTCACGCGAAAATATCCACTTTTACAGTATTCTAAAATGTCCCATATACTTAAATGCTCTCAATTTCTTCCTCTAAATTTGCAATGGGTGTTATATATGTGCATATTTTGCATTGCCAGGAGAAACCCCAAAACTTTCATTCAACAGAATGTGAACATTGTCCATTACGTGAGATGATAACAATTTGATTTGAGAATTTCAGAAAAGATACTTTGCCTGTGGAGTATGATTAATGTTTGTTCATCGATAGCTGATGTTCTTTTAACAAGATAACATACTGGGCAATAAGCGTATCATCTAACTTCAATCCTAGACACTTCATGGACCTGTACAAGAGGCTAGCAACCAACAGTGACTTTGTAAGAGGTCATGTGACTACCTGTGAAGACAACAGGTGTTTCTGAAGACTCTCCTCTAACATAGTAACAGATGTGTCCAGTTGTGTGGCAAGGGGTGAACATACAACTCACTTTCAGGGATCCAATCTGTGATAGAAAATAGCACAATGCCAGACATATAGGATGCGAATGCTACATCAAGACATACTGCTTTCTTCAACTTTTCTTTCTTTCAATCTCTCTCACTCTCTTTGCTTTTAAAGGGTTGTGGTGTAACTGTGTCCTAAGATACAGTGCACAATAATTCAACAAATCATTATCACAATTATGATCATTGTAAGTTTCGTCTCATTCTTATTCTTGTGACATACAATTGGTGTCTAAAATAGGTTGAAAAATGAACTTTAATATTTCTTGGACATAGTCTACAGAAAATGAAATATGCTTAGTTTTTTGTGGTTTTTTTTGTTTTGTTTTGTTTTGTTTTGTTTTGTTTTGTTTTGTTTTGTTTTTTTTTTTGGGGGGGGGGGGGGGGGGCCGGGGGTATGTGTAACATATCAATTAGCCTATTTTGGCTCTCAAATTACACACCATTTTTCAATCAACTACACACACAGAACTATGACACAGAGCTGATGTTCTTTAGGTACCTATGCTAGCTTTTATGTTTTTTTCCCCATGTTGTTTTTTTCTCTTTCATAATCCAGTTCTTTCAATGTTTTCATTGCATTATATATATACTTTATTAGTAGAAGAATAGTAAAGAAAGTGGGATTCCACCAGGATTCGAACGAGAGACCTCTGGATTGCTAGCCCGGTGCTCTACCGACGGAGCTATCGAAAGCCCTAGTTCAGTGTTCGTCCCAGAAACCCTAAATTCTCAATGCTCGGATGGTCAGAAGCTATAGCAGTGTGTTTGTGTGTGACACACGCACACACTTTCAACCTGGCATAAATCCGAAGGATAATTCAACTTGGGATAAATGGGAGGGATCACCACAGTGATGCAGCTTTTTGAGTATGTAAAAAACGCAAATACATTGTAGAAGAAAACTGGCCGGAAATTAATATAATTTATTAGTGATTTGATATCTATACTTTGGTACAAAATTGCTCCTATTCACATGTATTTCTATACACATATTAGGGATATATACATTGTGTATATATATATATATACACACACACACACACATTCATCTATTAATTGGGGAAAAAAGGTTGAATTCATATTTAAAGGAATTGTAGATAGAGGCAGCTGACACACAGAGAAAGACACTCACACAAACATAAACATAAACCCCTCTCTCTATTTCACATGCATATCATCCACATCATTCACAAAGTAAACTATTCAGTGATCATGATTATTTACAACTCCAACTTTGAATATTTTCAACTCATGTTTCACGGCAAACCACAATTATGCAGAAGCCCATAAACTACAGTCAAAATGGAAAGTTTCAAAGACATACAGCTCACCTGTAATTGATCTCCTTCACCAACTTTCTTGTTGAGGGCTCCGATGCGGTCATCTCCTCCACATACCACCAAGGATCCTCCAGAAAAAAGCTTCACTAGTTCCTCGTTGCCCCCTGCATGGTCCCTATCAGGGTGAGATCCATTTGACTTTTAAGTTTATATGCAAATTCAAGTGAAGATGTGAATAAATGAGGGATGCAATAAAAAAAGAGATTTACACTACTTTTCAATTATCAACAATTCCAATTTTAGCAATTCAATAGACTTTCTTTGTTTTCCCTTTTTTTTAAGAACTGCAAGGGTTGGTTACATTTGTGTGCTTTTTTTTTTTTGTGTGTGTGTTGTTATTGTTAAGAGGACTACAATATTACAAGTAGAGCCTTTAAGCAGTTCCCTCCATTTTCAATAGCCTTCTCAATTATCCACTATTTTGATTAATTCTACATGACTTTGTTTAAATTTTGCAAACTTATCACATAACAATTTACAGGCAGATGTAAACATCTAAAATATTTTATACTGGGACAATTTTGTTGTGTTTATGATCGTGTTTGTTTTATTTGCTTTGTTTTGGTTTTGGTTTTTGTTTTTGTTTTGTCAGAAACAGACAAATGAATGCAATGATATGAAACTGTGACTGAAGAGTAAAAATAAATCCCTGACCTACCAGTGGTGGTGAGTGGTCAAAACAGTTGTTAACTTCACACCTTCCTCTTGAACAGCCTTCAATACCTATCAGTCAGTAAACAAGAAATACTCATTATATCACCAAAAAAAAACAACAAACAAACAGAATAACACAAATATATGCCCATGTCTTTACACTTGGTGTTCAAGGTTTTTGACAACTTTTTGTCACTCTATTTTGAGTGTGTTAGTCCATAAAACAGATACATTGTAAATAGGGTAATTCCACCTGCTTCTTGTCATAACCCCAACTGACATTCTACAGATGAAAAAGAAATTACCTTTTAATGTACGAAATGCTCAGTCCTGGGGGGTCACACTACAATCAAATTCCTAGATGAGCAGTTTATTGGGAGGGATTCAGCGAAAACTAGAGCACTGTGAAGGATGCCCTCTCTTGCTGTACCCAATGCCACGTGGTCATGGAACCTGCAGCATATCAGCCATGTTATTCTGTTACAGGGACTTGCGGTAAAAATTCTGAAAGTGATGGATCAATTTTCCTCCTCCCCTACTAAAATTCATACTTGCATATGAATAATTCTTTTGCAAAATATTGTTTCTACGCACTGAACCACTTCCCCACCTTAAAAAAAAAAAAAAAAAAGAAGCTTTACAGACAAGGAATACATGTGATAGCCTAAAACAGCAAACTTGTGACTTGACTTGACCTCTGACATTTACTTTCAAGGGAATACTACACCATTGTGTCTAGGTGAAAATTAAACAATAACAACCACAGAAATAATCAATAGAAAATTCAATACAGAACAGCACACTTTCTATTACCAACATAGTACCATGTATACTTAAAGACCCCCGGTCATCGTGAGAAAAAGCTTGCCATGGTAATTCTGAATCATGCGCACCCTGTGCATTCCGTGCAAAATTCCCATTCACCTGTGTGTTATTGAGAGATCGAGTATCATGTACGAACTAGACCGGTTGCGAATACACGACAGCAGCCGAAATTGCTCTCTTCTAAGCCGAATGCACGTAATGACGTCATTCTCAATCGTTCAGCTTACATTTTTGGAGCATTCGGGATCTTTCTCTTGCTCATATCTCAGCAAACGAGTACGTGCCTACGCATAAGCTGGCCTGGCCACTGGCCACTGACTGATGGATTGCATGCCTAATGTTTATGTGAGAGTAGCAAGCAATGTATGTTGACTGTATGTAGACCCTACTACATATACTTGGTAACATCACAGTAATTCGCAATTGAAATACTCTAGGTCTAGTAACTGGTAGAACATTAATGAATCAATAAGTTTAGACTGTAGCCTATACTGACAGCCTAGGTCTACTTACTGAAGTTGACACAGCTGGTTCCCTATCGGTACAGGGTCGGCTACTTGCCATTTACCATGTGCCGCTTGCAGTGCAGCGCAGCTCAGCCCCCGCTCTTGCAGGGACAGCAATTTCGCCCTGTCTTATACCAGCATGAACCAGAGCATTTGCAGCTTGTAGGATCTACCGCTTCAATGTCAGCAATAGACAAATCTGCGAATTATATGTCCTCTAGATCCATCTGAGGCCGTAGCCGTAGGCCCTTTAGGCGTGATATTCTTCTCCGTCGCAAAAATGAAAAACGTAACACAACTACAAATTGTCTAATTATTATGAGGATTGAGTTGCAGATGGTTACTACTGTGCATATCGGCGCAGAGCTAGCGACTTACAGCACTCGCGAAATGTATATGAATCAATGAGCAGCACACGCAAAGCCAAACAATCACGACATGAGTGTGAAGTGGAGCATACACCCACATCCAAGCTTGTGCCGAAGACTTGTCTCCTCCTCCTCTATGAAGGAACATTTCACTGATCCTCAAAATACTTTCGACAAGACATAGTTTCGTACTCGCGCGAACTGTGTTGCAGCATCAGCAAACAGAGAGTTATCCCCATTGAAATTGACGACCGGGCGTCTTTAAAGAGAGATAGATCAACCTTTTTGGGATTGACAGGATCAACAATAGCTGCCTCTTTGGTGGCTTCATCAACCAAGAGATACATGTAGTTGTCCTCTAGGGCAGAGAGAATGGTGATCTTCATGTCTGGTTTGGTGATGACTGTGGTAGCTGAGTGACAAAGCCTGAGATGGGGTCTGAGTGCAGTCTGGAGCTGAGAAAGCCTCCCTAAGGATGGATCAATACCTGGAAACAAACAGACAACTAAGAATTATTAATACATTCTACAGGTATTTACTAACTATCATGCTTCTGTTCACAGCGTACAGCTGAAATATCCAGAGTTTGCAGTTCCATACAAATGATCAATGTTTGAAATGACGATGCAACAAAGACTATCTGGTAGCCATATAAAATCTGATACAGTCATTTGTGACAAAATAGTATAATCTATGTGTAAAGCATCAGCAGGGAAACTAGTCACTGATAGGGCCTAATAGAACTAGATCTACTCAGCCCAGGTAGTCTAGTTCAATTCAAATTTACTAGAATTCTCGGGCATTGAACATGAAAGGTAGCAGTACACAACCCAGCAAGACAAAGTCACTGGCCCTAGGGTTACTTGGCAGCCATTTTCTCCTACTGTAAAACGAGGAATATTCGCGTGCATTTTAATTTCGCGAATTTCGCGAGCACCAAGATTCGCGAGTGCCAAGATTCGCAAAATTAAAATGCACATGAAAGTTCTTGCTTACACTATATGCATTGAATGCCACTGGCAGATCGCGAAAATTTAATGTCTCGAAAAAGGCCGTAGGCTCCAATTCGCGAAAAATTCAAGTATATTATGTTTTACAGTATCTGGCTATCATGGGCATGGCCGATGAGTGTCTCTCACTTCACATGATCAAGGTCAGGATACAATGTGCATAATTTGTGTGACTGTTATCAGGAAAGCCAAAGTGCAACAGAGAAACAGGTTTGGGAATCAACACTGAGACAGTGAGTCCACACAATTTATTACTGTGTTAAATTTATCTGGGGTTCATCGATCACTGTACTAAGACAGTTTGGTGATGCCCTTTCCAGTTACAATCTCAACTGCCGCTGTGAAATCTAACTTTACACAATTTTTAATCCAAGTTCCAGAATGAATGAGTAAATTAAATTTATAGTAGCTGCTAACTCAGTCCGGGAAACCCGCTCATGAGGACCGCCCCCGCGTATGAGGATGGTCCCTCCTCATGAGGACCTCCCCCCTCCTCATGAGGCCCCCCGGGGAACGCCTCATGAGGCCCCCCCCCTTCACTTCTTATTCATCTCACATCTGACGTATAAATTGTCGCAACTTTGCACGGTGATTTTTTGTTACACACACATGTCCACTATCCATGATGAAAAGAAGAAAAAATCCTGTCTGTTTTTTTTTTTTTAAAATCGAGTTTTAATCACCCGATGCAGAGCGCCCATCAAAACACGGGCGCCAGCGCGTTTGCACAATGCAAGACTGCCGCACCTAGCGGCCTGATCCGACTAAATATTTTCGATGCTTTTTTCTGCGACTCTCACCTCTCCGCGCACGAATTAGCCTCGTGAAGCTGAAGTCTGACATCTTTTTACACAAATTCGTAACGAGAAAAATTAAATCAGTACTAACCTGATCTTGTCCATATATTCCAAATTACTATTCCACACTGATAGAGTAGGTGGGTAGATGACATACTCCAGTTTGTTAGCAAAATAATCACTTTGTAGGTATGACGAGTTCACTTTCTTCGTCAATTCCGCCCACGATTCCGCCGCCCGCTTACCGTTTGGGCGCTTTCTCTGGAATCATCCCGCGACGCGACGTACGTCGCATCACATCACGCATCCAGCACATACCAGTCTGGTACTTAGTATGTGCTGGATGCGTGATGTATGCGACGTACGTCGCGTCGCGGGATGATTCCAGAAAAAGCGCCCAAACGGCGGAATCGTGGGCGGAATTGACGAAGAAAGTGAACTCGTCATACCTACAAAGTGATTATTTTGCTAACAAACTGGAGTATGTCATCTACCCACCTACTCTATCAGTGTGGAATAGTAATTTGGAATATATGGACAAGATCAGGTTAGTACTGATTTAATTTTTCTCGTTACGAATTTGTGTAAAAAGATGTCAGACTTCAGCTTCACGAGGCTGATTCGTGCGCGGAGAGGTGAGAGCCGCAGAAAAAAGCATCGAAAATATTTAGTCGGATCAGGCCGCTAGGTGCGGCAGTCTTGCATTGTGCGAACGCGCTGGCGCCCGTGTTTTGATGGGCGCTCTTCATCGGGTGACTAAAACTCGATTTAAAAAAAAAAAAACAGACAGGATTTTTTCTTCTTTTCATCATGGATAGTGGACATGTGTGTGTAACAAAAAATCACCGTGCAAAGTTGCGACAATTTATACGTCAGATGTGAGATGAATAAGAAGTGAAGGGGGGGCCTCATGAGGCGTTCCCCGGGGGGCCTCATGAGGAGGGGGGAGGTCCTCATGAGGAGGGACCATCCTCGTACGCGGGGGCGGTCCTCATGAGCGGGTTTCCCGGACTGAACTGCGACCAGCCCCAACACGCAGTGTAACTGTGTACACGGAGCGTCCCGGGGTTAAGTAGCTGCATGATAATCATCTGTGTTTGTCAAAGTAGGATACCTGGTCAAGTCAGGAAAGGGACAGCTATATCCTACCTGATCTGCCTCAAAGCCAGGCTTGCTTTGCTTGTGTTGTGGACTTTTTTACTTTAAGCCCCCCTTATAGTAGGCCCTAAATATTATTACACCCTGCACGCGCACTCATGATACAGATACGCAACGCAGAATCCAGTGCAAGGGACTACACATATAATCTTGCACCGCCATGCCGAACAATTCCACTGAATTTCCGAGAACATGTCATAAAACCATTCACTGCGTCACATCGTTTTGATACTTACGTTTGAAATCTTGCAGTTTTGAGACCTGCTCCTTTGATCCAGAACAGAATACCTTTGAGAGTGGCGAACTCCTGGAGACCCTCGGTGCTAGTCTACAGAAAGTCAACATCGCGATTACGTAACATACAATACTTTCGTAGGGGGACTTGGGTGCGTGGTGTAAGGGCAGTATAGTTCAGAGGGTCCGATCAGTTAGCCACCTCCCTGGTCCGATCCTCCAGCAGGCAGGGAGGCGAGATATCCCTTGAGGGACGTGGTACTAGTACTACCAAAGAGTTCATCCGTTTGAGAATAGTGTAGTCTCAATCACCATTTTTGTCTACCCAAGAGCATGTCAGTTTTGTTGTTGTTGCTGCTTTAACGTGTTACATTTTTTTCTTTTTTTTCTCTCTCTTTTTATATAATCAAACAAGGCATCCTCTCAATTAAATCCAGCTGTATACCACATTTTGACTTACAGTGATCTGGGGCCTGTCTTATAAAGACTTCTGATAGAAATCAATCACAAGTTTTGTGAGAGCTGCAATTCAAGTTGCGATTGATTTGGGGACTTGTGATTGATTTGAAGGCTTTATAAGACGGGGCCCTGTGTGATTGTGTTTGTGGCAAAATTTAAAAACTTTGTCCCTGGATAAAAATTCATATGTAGGCTTCCTTTGGAACGATTCTTATGTCACTTTGAATGTTAGTTATTTTCATTGATGACTTTTCTTCCATGTTGTATGTAGGAAAGTCAATGTCTCTGAAGAGAACAAATTGTCTTTTTTTTTTTTTTTGTCCTGGCAAGACCGAGATACCAATATTCATGCCTTACCAGTTTTTGTTACTTCTCTTTATAGTTGAATGCATAAAGTGTTGATTTACTTGACTTTGTAAGAATGCAGTTTGATTTTCATCACAATGCAACCATGCACATGAATACACAGCAGTTTTCCTGAGTTTCTTCTGTCAAAATTTAAAAATATACATGCTGTATCTTTCCTTCTCTCCTTTCTCATCTGGGTATTTACCCTGCTTGTTTTCATTCATGCCAACTACTGCCACACTGATCAAAACTTCTGCTACCCTCTTCTTCGTAATCTCAGTCATATTTTAGCATTCATGCCTTTTCCGTGGTGTTCCATGATGCGTAATGAAGAAAAATAGGTGATTGCTGGTGGAAATGTATTAAGAAAATTAGGTGGTTGACAAAGAGAACACCAATAGTGCAAAAAAAAAAACAAAAAAAATCTGGCCATCGATTTGCCTTGATGACAATATCAACAAATACACCATAATCAATTCAAGCATAGGTTTACAATCACAAAATATATTTTACAGGCAAACATACAAACTGTTCAACAAATAAAGACATTCAGGACTATATTTTTATTGTAGCAAGTGTTCTGTGTACATAGTATTGCACTGTCCAATCAATTCAGTGAATTGAAATGTGTTACTTACTGACACAACAGCACTGACACTTATTTGTTCTTCTTCTTACACTGAAGTACAGGTCTGCATGTTAGAAAAAAACAAATCCTTGTAAATTTATACACATGTAACATTAATAATAGGTTGTCATCTATACACAGTACAGCTGTTCAATAGTACTTGTACACTTTGTTGGCATAAAAATGTTTTGTTCTTTATAAATATGATGTACCTTTTCCTCTGAGTGTATACATTTCATCCTAGAGTACCATAATAGAGACAGTAAACCTGGCATTTAATGTATACTTTCCTATGAGTACCAGTAAATGTTTATGTAGAGCCCCAGAAATGATGTGCTGATCAAATACTGTTTGTTTGCAATGCTGTTTCTATGCCTCCTCGCCTAAATCCTTTTTTTATTCAGATAAAACATTATACATATATAGAAATCTTTTAGTCAATGTATAATCCCTCCATCAAAGGAATCATTTAACCCTATCAAAAGAATGGAAGGACCCAGAGTTAGAAGGAGATAGTGGATGAAATAGTTGAGGCTAAGCTGTCATTCTTCTCGTTGCAACTATCATCACAACAACTAAAATACTGTATCTCCTCATCTTGTGTGCAGATTATTGAACGAAATACCCTGGGACAGGGGCAACATTTTGGCGACAGAGTTTCGTGACCTGAACCTGACAATGATCATCATCCAGATTAACTCTTATCGCACATGGATCAAGGACACTGACACCAGCAGAGAAGAACTACAATCAATGTACCATCTTCACTGTGGCAAGCTAGAGTTTCTAGCCCTGAAATGGGCAAGTACTGACCATCTGCTTCAGACACTACCTTCTGCATGCAAAAAGCTTTGCTGTCCATGCCAAAAATAACCCATTGATTTATATCCTTTTGACTGCAAATCTGAATGCCATTCAATATCACTTGGTGGAGAGCTGGCCAAGATCCAACATCACCCAGGAAAAAAGAATGTTGAGGTGGATTCCCTCTTGTGGATGCTGTTGGACACCAGTAGGGCCAACCAGATCTTCTCTGATTCAACCTACCCGATGGTGATTAAGGATAGCTTTCATGGAGTCCACGTGAAGCACAAAGACAATTTAGCATCAATCAAATCCCTTGCAGTTGATTTTGGTCTGGCAGAGGTGGACACAGAAGCACAAGGAGACCCAGGGACCTTCAGCCAGATTGACATCATGCAAGCTCAGAGGGAGAACCCAGCAACCACAGTTCCTATCCTAAAAGGATAAGGTTAGATGGTCAAGACTGCAGGACAGACAAGGGAAACACAAGAAACTTGATCAATGGTGCTGGAATATCAAAACATCTCCATGGGAAATATTCTGACCGAACAGTGGAGGTAGCCAGGGAGCATTTCTATTGGCCCCACACGGAGAAATACATTGAGACATATGTATCAGAGCAATGTCAATGCATTGCCATCAAGAAGCAATCAAAACCGCCAAGAACGCCAATGCAGTTTTACATAGTACAGGACCCTTTGAACTGGGAGCAGTGGCTTTCTCCTAATGCTGCAAAGGTGGTCATCATTATGGAACAATTCATTGTGTGCCGCAACACAGAAAAACACTCCCACTGACCAATGGCAATTTCTATAGGCTAATGAAACACAAAACAAATACAAACAATGTATGAAATTAGAAAAAAAGACAGCATGATCACTACCTGTACAAGGTGACTCCTCCTCTATGAATGGACATTACTCATCAGAAAAACATACAAAAATATACCACTGCAAAAGTTTGGAGAAATTTGGTCTTTCAGTAAGAATGTGGTAGACATAGGCCTACCCAGCACGGAATACTGTTTGGAAAATTGACAATAACTCATCTGTTCTCTCTAGGTACCGGTATGTCCCGTCTCAGCAAAGTCTAATTCAGCTAGTGTATGATAAAGGTATTCCCCTTCCCTATATCCGACTGTAACCTTATATAGTATCCTTTACATACAGGAAGTTAGAATTCATCATTCAAAACTACTGTTGGCCTAAACACACAATTTCATTGATAAAACTGTGGAAGAGACATGAATACAGCAAAAATGGGAAGATAATCTCACTGAAAACATTTTCCAGTAGGAAACAATTCATACAGTATGAATACAGTTACATCAAGGAAAATTATTACTGAAAATAAGGATATATATATATGTAAAATGCAGAGACTCCAACCCCAAGCCCCTTCTGATCTGGAGATTCTCCCGCCCGAAACCCCAAGCAAACGGGAGACTCCAAGTTGATGTGTGCGAACCGCGAAGTTCCTAGGTTCTAGATGTTCTCTGGTGCTATCTAAGGCTAAGTTTTTCAACATACGATAGCAATAAGTAAGAAATCCTTTCCACCGGGAGACACAGAGCCAGGGCGGGAGAAATCAAATCTTCAGCAGGAGAACGGGAGATTCTGCAAAAATGGGCTTTCGGCGGGAGATCTCCCGTCGACAACGGGAGAGTTGGAGTCTCTGAAAATGAAAATGAAAATATGGAAACTCATCTGACCATATTACATAAACATTGCATCTGATGATAACAGAGACTGGTGACTGCTTAGCACCTTTTGTTTTTTAATAGTTTTGTTTTTGTTTGCCACAAGACACTCTAGTGTCTCTGCATCATTCAGCTTACAGTATCCATGTGAAGAGCACTGCAAGTATCAGATGTCAATGTGTGTTTTGTAATCAAGATGATGATTTAGCTACTGCATCCAATTCACATGCAATTGCTTATTCAGATTGGCAGACACCACCTTTGGTCCCAAATCAAAAACCTCCTTTGGATAAGGTTTATCATTAAGCTCAGGGATACAACTGTCCCAGTTCTAGGAAACTGTTCACATGGGCACTATGATCACGGAGATTGTCATGACTAAAGAGACTGTGACAATGCTCAGAAAGGTCAGCAGAAAGGGGTAGAGATCCACTGGTGAAATCTTAAGAAAATAGCTCTTGAATTGTGATTAAAAACTATGTATTCTGCAGATGACAGTATACTGGTTGGGGTGAGGATTCAGGTTTATGACATTTTTCGGTGAGATGAGGAGAAACCTCTAATGAAATATGAAAGAGCATGTAATTTCAAGGATTCACTGTTTATTTGATGAAAATTGGCCCTGAAATGGCTGAGATATCAAAAAAAAAAAAGGTGATCCTTATTAAATTGACAGGCAACAACTTTTATTAGGATCTCTTTGTTTGTCATTGTTTTTAAATACCTCAGTCATTTCAAATCCGATTTTCATCAAATAAACTTTTGATTCCCCTTAGAATTGTATGCTCTTTAACATTTCATAGAGTGGTTTCTAAATATCTCGCAAAACATTACAAGCTGAATCCTCACCTCCACCAGTGCTGTACAGTCCCTTTAAATGGTTGATATAAAACTGAATTGTATCAATCATGATTCAGGTGCACATTTTTACATCATGTGGTGAAAAAAATGACAAAATAATTCTAGCACAATAGATGAAAAAGACTGAGGGGAATAATACGAGGTGGATGTGTAACATCAGTAAGATGCAAATGTCAAATTGGTGCAGGAATACCAAACTGTTTAATCATACATTCACTTTTCTGATTGTGTCTAAATTGCACTCATATTATGAATTTTCCTGGGAGAATTTTGAAAACAATGAAAGAGAATACATTCAAACTTAATCAGTGACAAAATAAAGTTTTATGCCATGAGGCCTTTCAAATAGTGAAGCTGTGCGAGTGCTCCTTGGCAAGTTTACTCACTGTGCCACAAAAAGACTGGGTGATACTTTGTACCAATTAAGGAAAATGGAGGCACTGAATGTTCACAGTAATGACAAGAGCAAGCAGTACATCACTTTATAACTTGACAGCTTTTTTTTTCTTTTTTGTTCTTGTTGATTGCACAGATTACATTCAAATTAAGTGTAGGAGTGATGAAAATGTGGGTCTGTTTGAAATCAAAATCTACAGTATTGCCAACATTCCTTGATTTTCCAGTTCAGGATATCTCATCTAGCTCCACTCTGTGTCAGCACATGTTTTGACCTGAAGTAAGATTATCTTGAATACATTGAAGTCAATAAGTTGCGCTAACTATCATGACAATTATGCAATAATGTACAAAGCTTTGATCAGAGATAAGTTACTGTACAGTATATAAGTAATGGAATACAAACTTTTTAATACCTTCTGTGTATACATTGAATTACTATGGGTATTGTGCGGTATGCCTGCTTTCACAAGGTGTATTTGTTTGCTAAAGACACAAGATAGGGATTCAGCTATAGAGTCTGAGTTGCTCAAAATCATCCAGGCATTCTAGGGTTGCCAACCTTGTAAGCAGCACTGTAATATTCTGGGCGCTGAAAGGCTATTTTTGGTGGAAAGACAGTATTTTCACCATTTCCTACAATAGCCTTATGTAGGAATACAGTGTGGGACAAGGAGTATTTTCCATCAAACCTGCAGTACAATATCTGGCAAAAAATAGTACAAAATACTGCAAGAAAAGTGACAATTAATGTCTCTGGCATTCCATAATGTAGCCTTCATGAATTAAATCAATACATGCATATTTTTACTCCCTAACTCATTTTCAACTACATGGAGTAGCATTCTAACTTTCTTAGAACACCTCAAGTATTATCACAGCAAGTTGTCCAAACCACATTTGCCTGCTACATGTCATATCTACATGTGTAGACAGCAAGTACAACAAATTGGGCAGAAAAATACAGAAAGGGATTTGTTTTTAATACATCAGTGATAAAAACAACAACAAAAGAGAGCAAAGTCCAGACTGAGAAGGAAGAAGAACAAAAGTTCATCTAATTTCATTAAAAAAAAGAAAATTAGTAAGGTTTAACTTGCTCTTAAAAAAAAACTGGAGAAACACTGCGACATTCAATCACAATGTCACAAGCTGGCTGCTTCCTTCCAAGAAAAGGTCATGGTTATGTAATCCAACTGTTCCACGGAAGAGGGGATGGGAAGCACAGCTAGGGTACGTCATTGCACAGGTAACAAGTGATGCACAGTTCAACAGGATACATACAGTAAATGAGTGGGTTCGGGACTAGTCTCTGAAACCAGAACGCAGTGGGAAGTCACCCCTTGACATTTGACCCCAGCCACCTGACGACCTCTTCCAGGCCCTGACCTGTGGAGGCGCTGACCTCCACGACCTCTATCCTCTGACTGGCGGAGAGAGCGATGTCCTCGAGATGGAGGAGGTGCCGGATCTGCTTGATGCTCACTGGTGGTGGTAGATCACTGAGAAGAAAAACCATAAACACAACATGAATCAGATGCCCACAACGAAATCACACTGTAAAACCAGAAATTCACAAATTGGAGCCGATGACATTTTCTACAGCATGAAACTTTAGAGAACTGTCACCAGCATTCAATGCATTGAACAGACAAAGACTATTGCATGCATTTTACTTACCGGTACACAAATCTTGGCTCCTCTCAAGATTCATTAGTTTCATGCACATGAAAATTTCTGCTTACAACAGTACATATTAATCTACAAAATTTGCATTTGATCAAATTAAAGAGATATGGAATTAGACACCCCATGTCACCCAATTGACAGGCTCTTTTCGAATTAGAATTTGAAATGCACCTTGTACACTGTACATACAATGTTTCATGATTAGCTATTTTTGAACTCCACTGCCACATTTTCACTGCTAGTGCTAATGACATTAAATGTATATCCTCTTTTTGTAACACTAAACCTCATTCAAGTTATTGAAACTTATCTTCTGCAACTACTTGCCCTGCAATTTGGAAAGTGCTACACCTAACTCAATGATGAAAACACTAATTTAAACAATGAAACAGAGATAACATTATTACTATCATCATTATAATTGTTAGTATTACCATAACTGTCATTACTATAACTATATTACCATTATAAGTTTAAATGGATGGTATAGTATTCGTGGAGATGAGAATTGGGCTTTTAACTTTTTGCGAGATAGTACCAAGAAACCACTTATGATATAGTACAGAGCATACCATTTTAAGAGGAATTCAAAGTTTATTTGATGAAAATCCGGTTTGGAATGACCGAAACATCCAAAAACAAAGTAAAACAAAGCAGTCGTAATAAAATGTGGGTCCCACACTTTATTAGAATCGCTCTTTTTTGGATATCTCAGGCATTTCAAAACCAATTTTCATCAAATAAACGTTGAATTCCTCATAGAATTACATGCTCTTTCATGTTTCATAAGAGGTTTCTCATTATCTCACCAAAAAATTTTAGAAACCTGAAATTGGGTCTCAACCAAAACTATACGATCCCTTTAAAGGGTGGGTATACACAAATACTATCTACTGACAGTGATGACTGACCACTACTGACCACTACTGACCGTTTGTTCAAGATGATCAGGACAGAGGCTCTCTGAAGTTTGGCTGCTGTCAGGATGTTGAGGAGTTGGATGCATGCTGATGAAAGTTGGGATTTATTTGAGGTATCCACGACATACTAGAAAAGATTATGAGAAAGGAAAGATTATGAGAAAGGAAAGATATGCTCTATATGACTCTACCCTCATGACCTGCCACTATATTCCCTTATTCTTACATATTGTGATCCTGAGATGTTCGAACATTAGGAGACATGTACAACATTGCATCACACTTTTTTTTAAATAAATCTTTTGATTTTCACTGTAATAAACATGCTACATTGTATTGACAATTAGTCACCAAAATTTTGATACTGTGGTTGAATCTTGTTTTGTTTTGTTTTGTTTTCTTCAAATCTTTGTGAAATCAAAATTTGTGAATCATTCACACTGTGTTGAAACTCCACCTGGCATCATACACGTAGCTTGGAAACTGTCTTAGAATTACCTTCTACAATTTGTTTGGCAGGGGCTATTTATATTCTCGAGTATTTCCATGATAGAAGTTTCACTCTCACACCTAATGCAAGCTCCTCTCACAAAGAGCTTTATTTTCAGTGTGAACTGTAATGAGTGCAGTGTTTATTGCAAATATCTGAAATGATCACATAGAATTAGTTACTGCTTGGTTGCTACAGTAGAATCTGCAATGATGAAATCTTTGAAGGCTTCCGTGGAGGTAGAAAGTTGGGTGGTAGAAGGCTTCATGGAGCACCACGTATTCTTTCTAGAGTATGTGAGAGACAGGCCGATCCTTTGCCACCCGGTTAAAGGAACATCAGGCCCATGGCTGACGGGACAAACGGGACAAGTCTGCTGTAATCCACCATGCCCACACCTGTGAACACAGGATCCTATGGGATGAAAGCCGACTCATCACGCAAGTCCCCAATTGGTATCAACGACAAGTCAGAGAAGCTCTGGAAATCGAGGTGCATAATACTGCCCCACAGGATAATGGCCTCCACCTGAGCAATATCTGGCTAACTCTACTTGACAAGCAGGCTAATTAACACCCATTAGCCCCCACACAATAGTGGCCCTAATTGATACGTACAGTTAGACAACCACCACAATGTGTGCAGCCAACCATGACAACCCACACACACACACACACAGGAAGTGACTTTGTGCACTCAACCTTGACCTGCCTACCTACTGTGACCCATTCAGCCCATCAAAGACTTTCCCTCCAGGAAGTCAAAGTCCCTTTGATCCTTCCTGAGGGTATTTAAGCCGAATTTTCCTCTCACTTGCTCATTCCCTTGAGAACGGCGAGAACATGCTTGCCGAAACGTCGGGATTGGGTAGGCCCTTTTCAGGGCCACTCACATACTCTAGAAAGAATATGTGGTGCACCGTGAAGCCTTCTACCACCCAACAGAATCTGCAAATATTCAAAGTTACAAATGTTAAGCGCTATTTAAAAAGTGTCTTGGTCATCAACAGAAGTGTTGGCTTACTTCTGGACAATTCATACAAAACCATGCTATCATGGCTTTGGTATCCTTTGTTCTGAGTACAAAATTTCTAACTTGTGGTTGAAACTGCTACTTTACTGGTAATTACACTATGAGCTTCAATTCTTGCTTTCCTGTTATCATTGCATCAATTTCAGGAAAGACATTTATTTCCTCATCAGAATATTCTTTCAGAGTAAATCCTTCCTAGATGCCAAATAAAACATACAATGACATTTCCATTTCTTTCTTTTTTTTTCCGGATTCATTGATTAAAATCAATCCTGATGCGCCTACCTGTGAAAAGGATAGTTACACAGTGATGGTTGTGAAGATCAGTGCATCAATTTCAGGAAAGACTTTTGTTTCCCCATCAGAATAGTCTTTCACAAGAAATCCTTCAATTCCGGGAATAAACACTCAGAATAAACACAGTAGTGTCTGACGAGATAGATACTAAAAAACAAATAAATAAATAGATAAAATGAAGAATGAACACAGTTTTGTCCAACTAGATAGATACTAAAAAACAAACAAATAAATTAATAAATGAAGAATAAGCAATCAATACCAATCTGCTATTGAAAAGTTTGGAGCATCACATAGGCCCAAATTCACGAAAGGTGGTACAATCTTTGTCAATGGTTTAAACCATGGACAAAGATTGTACCACCTTTGTGAATTCAGGCCATGAGAGTGCAATGGGAAAATACTTTACCATGACTGTAGAGCAGTCTGTGAAGTAGTTTGGCCAAATTGGGGCCATCATTCCACCAAGCTCACGAACTCGAATCTCTGTCTTCTTGTTCAGCTGGACGTTGGTAAGATTTGTTCCAACCTGGATATTCATTAGGTATAATTTGGTAATCTGTCACTACTGATTGCCAGAAAGAAAACAAAAACAAAAACCTCCATAAATGTAACTCTTTGTCTTACTTGTGTGCCTGTACAATGTAATAATCATAGCACTTGCTCCACTCTGAGTCAATTCACTAACAAGTCATATTCTTTTTTTGGCATTATTTTGCAGAGGCTTGTCAAATGTAATGAATTTTAGCTATGCAAATTACCGTAGGCAAAAAGCATCTCAGCCATCACATGGATAAATCTGAAAAACTAGAAATTTTGCTAAACATGAATCATCCACATCATTACTCTAAATCAATCATACTCACAGTTAATCTTACTGGATATCCCTACACCTGTACTAATGGTAACAATAAACTGTCACGGCAAGTACATAAATATATTTCTAATGAATACCGCAGGTGAGTCTGTTTTGTTGAGGTAAGAAAGCACTAAACAAACAAAGTGTTTGCTCCTTTTTTGCCCTTTGGTCACAATAAAGTTAAATCAGTAATTAGTCTCATTTAGACTGGACTCACCGTAGGGATAGTGGCTGGAGCCTCCTCCATATTGTCAAAAGATCCTTTAGCTGAATACCGTGAAAAACACCGTTAAGGCTATCATCGAGTAAATTATGCGACATGAGCATTTACACTGTAAGCAACATCAGGGAAAGAACAGAGCATCTGAAGAGGAAACTTGCTGTTATCAGCTCATTGAGACTATTGGCATGCATTACAATGTATGCATTTAATAAACATTAAATTTAATGGAGAAGGTGTGACAAAATTTACATGTACAGTGTATGTGCATTGTATGCAAGCTACACATTTTGGAAGAATAACGAGTGCACGTCACAAGACCAACACCCACACAAGTCATACAGCCCACGAGTCATGCAGCTCACAAGTCATACAGCCCATCTACAGCTCACGAGTCACACAGCCCATTAGTCCGACACTAAGCTAACAAGGCCCACGAGACCGACACATTTAGCCCCATGTTGTATCTGTCGAACTCGTGGGCTGTTTCTACCTAATGTCGAACTCATGGGCTTTATTTGACTAGTGTCGAACTCACAGGCTGTATGACTCGTGAGCTGTATGACTCGTGGACCTATTTTCAATGTCAAACTCGTGGGCTGTATGACTCATGGGTGTTGGTCTAGGGGAATGACCCCCAAATTACTTCCCTTTCTTTCCTGACGTGAAAGAAAGATAACACATTTTCAGCTTTAAATAGTATGGTAACAATATGACAGGGTTTGGGTTTATTCTTAAATATATGTGACCCTGAATTACAAAATCAACAAAAGGTCACCAGACATGGATTTTTTAGTTATAAAACATAAGGACAGATCCTGAAAGAGCAGACTCTAAGCTTTAAAATGATGTATAACTCAATTCAAATGGACTCTCCTATTGGCAACCTATAGATCTAAAATATTGGAAAGAAAGCACAAACTCTGGAAAAGTGTGAACTGAGAAAAGATGCTCTGAAGTACAGGGTCTATTCGAGCATTTAATCTTTGCCAAGCCGTGCTAGCTGTGCAATGAATGGGACAAAAAACAGAATGTGAACCACCATAGCAACATCAATGAAAGGATTATCAGATTTAAGCTGAAATTGAGCATGCTTTAATTATTAACACATTCTGTCCATGATCAACATAGTATTAGTAGCATTATCCTTCTAAAGTCATGAGAGTTGAAAGTGGAGTGTAATGGATTTTAAGAAATTAAAAAGGGCATCTAGGACATGTACCTAATCACACTATTAGTATTATAGTATTCTTCAAAAAAAGGGGGTTGTACTTGTAGAAAAACTGCTTACGCAATGTTCGCGAGACATGTAAAGGCGTTCAGCTAAAAATCTCGGAGCACGCACGTATTGCATAGGGATTGTACATCGTGCCGCAAGCAGAGATACTACGTCGCATATCGCCCTTATCGGCGAAAATTGTGCCGGGTTTTGCCTTGGTAAATCATGAAAACTGCGTTGGTCAATGGTAAATTTCTTTTTGTGAAAACAATTGCGTTAATGAATAATCTTGTCTATAATATATGAAATGGTTGAAAATAATTTGCCTGATTTGTTTACAAGTTGGAAAAACCCTTAACAATGCTTAAACTGCCGCAAACGGGATATGTACTCTAGCCACGCTTGCTACACGGTAGTGGTAGTACTGTAGTACTATTAGTAGTGTCACTAGCTGAGGTCCGATTCTTTGACTCCTTTGGGCTTTAATATCACGCATCACCACAATCACGAGTATGCCCGTATCATACTATTAAAAGTCACTCAACACTGCTCAAGATGACACCTTACTCGCACTTTTCCTTGTTCATTATTTACATGCTCACACCACAAGCACAGTAATATGCACATAGGCCCTATGTAACATTAAGAAACAGAATAACATTCGTGGGACTAAGTAGGCCTAAGGCTAAGTAAGAGTTGGAATCTTGGGCCCATTATTGGTGAGGCAACTTTTCTCACTCACTTGCAGTGCCAGAAAAGCAGATTCGTCAATCATTGTATTTTCAAAGGATATCTTGCAGTCTCTTCAGGATCATGGTTTTCCCGACCCCTAAGGGGCCAATCAATAAGCACATAGTGTCACGACTTTATCAGCTCTTCGTCAAATTGCACTCGGCACACACACCGTTCGCAGCTGCAGCAGCCTAGTCTCAACAGCACAGCAACAGTATCCAGAGACAAGACCGGACCCACCCACTTACTTTTATGTGGTGTTGTGCACACACTCCATCGGCGTGAGCTCGCCTTTCGTATCCAAGATAATTATTCCCTGTGCTAACAATAGACGTAAGTGGCGGTACCACACGCCAGCCGAGAAACGACGATTGTTCTCTTGCGCTGCACAACTAAACTGATGATCAGTGTGACAGAGCGCAGGGAGAGGGCAAGGGGGAGATGGACGGGTATTCTTCATTTTCACTTATTAATATAATGGGTGAAAAATTCAAACCAATAAATTTCAGGAACCTAGCTGTATCACGTTCAATTTATCTATCTTTCTCTCTCATCAGATTATAAACATTTCTTTATCCAGTTGCTATCTCCCCATTTTATTTCTAAATGTGCCTTTATTTTTCCACATCTATTGTTAGTGTGGATGGTGTCCGGACATCTCATCAGTTGATGAACTTTGAAACTCGAGCTAAGGGTTATTCTCATCATTATGGACAAACATCTCCCAAAGTCAGCTCGATATTACCAAGAGCAAGACCCAATTTGCCATCACATTCCAGCCTGGGGAAAAAAGGAAACAAAAACAAAAAAAGTCAAATTCGCCAATATCAAATGGACAGGAAATCATTACATAGAAACTCTTTTATTCATACGGATCATGTCCCATGTTGATATTATTGACTGACTAAATATAAGACCTGCTTAAGTAAAAAGTGACTATAATTTTTATGGAGGCCCCTAAAGCTTGCTAAGTAGTGCAGTAAATATTAAAAATCACTGAAATAATCGACAGTTGATATTTTGTATATGTCCGTACCTGAAAACAAATAAAAATATATAATTCTAAGATGCAATAGTTGTTTTCTTTTCACAAAATTGTTCTCTCTTTATGGGCTTGGATTTTCTTCTTCTCAGTTCAGACCACCACTGGTGTTTATATTTCTTATATTCATGGAGTATTCAATTGTACTGTTCTATTCCATGGCATGTCCAAAATACATGTACTGTATGAGACAAGTAGATTTCAGAGAATCCAGACCACAGCAGCAAGGCTTGTCACATTTTGTGTATAGTACCTTGGTGCAAATCCTCCTGTATGCCATCTTATTTAAAAAATCACAAATCAAGTGACCCCTCCCCCCATTTCTTTGAATTGGCTTTGAGCTATCAAATTACAGGCCAACAAACAAATTCAGTAAATATTCATAATTGTTTGGTAATTACATATATTAGTTTTATTAGTTTTGATTCTCTCTCTCTCAAAAAAAGAGAAATATACATGCATGTATATATATATATATATATATATATATATATATATATATATATATATATATATATATATACATATATATATATATATATATATATATATATATATATATATATATATATATTTGAAGAGTTTGTTTGCAAAAACCGATAAGTCCATATTTGCCAAATGGAGATATTTGCGATTAAAAGTCAAGAAAAACATAGAGAATAAGAAAATTTTTGCTTCTTTTGACCATAACTTGAAAAATATACCTTTATATGTAGTGATCAATATATCATTTAAAAGGTTTTATTTTGTACTTTATGACAGAGACAGTACTTCAAAATCTTCAAAAATGGACTTATCGGTTTTTGCAAACAAACCCTTCATATATATATATATATATATATATATATATATATATATATATATATATATATATATATATATAATTATACACACACATAAACCAATTACACTACATATTACACACACACAAACACACAACACACACACATGCCTTCATATATTTATCTAATATAAACACATTTGACACAAACGATAACACATCAAACCAAACCTCAGTAAAACTATATTTTACATAATGCCAAAGTTATAAAGTTTATTTTCTTTATAATGCAATACACATCTTAAAATATACTACATATAATTCCTTCCCTTTATGTGGAGGTGCAATATACAACTTGTTCATTAATATTTTACCCATGACACTTGTAATTGTGATCAAGGTAAAATAAAGCCTACACAGTGATTCCATAATGTTGACTACTATACCAGTAAAGTGTTTTTTTGGTATATGATGCTATTGCTGCAACGTTACAAAATTTTGAAACCATGCTGAACAGGGCCGGGGTTAGAGTATACGTGCTACATGCCAGTATAATTCAGTTTCCTCTATATGAGGAAGTGTCAGGGAATGAAAAAAAAAAAGTTCATTATATTAGGTATTTTGTTGTATCATTCACAAAAAATGGAACTTGTTCTCTTGACGCTTTAAAAAAAATTGTTATAACAGACATTTTGTTATATCATACATCTGTACTTCATGTTTCTACTGTACCTCATATATCATGATTGGCTTTTTGACCATGACCACAAACAGGAAGTAAGTGGTTTTCTTATACAAAACAACTCTAAAAGAACTAAAGTCAAAAGAAGAGGAAATGAAACCAAAGTGTGTCATGCTTATTAAATATATCTGTACTGTAAATCAATTTTATGTCTCTTGACATTTAGAATATATCTTGATTGTCATTTGTCATCTTTAGCCAACATTACATATTTTATTCTTTTGCCTGTCAAGAACTTGGCTGAGTCAAAGTGAAAAAAATAGTCTCATCATAGTGCCTTGAATTCAGACTACTTGACCCTGTAAACGAGTCAGAGCCTTCAGTCCATGACTATTCAAAGTTTGATGAACACCATGTTGGGAGTGTCTACAATGAAAACTTGTCTCACGTGTGAGTAAATTACATCAGAATTATGTATAATGTGCCAGAACCGAGTCTATCAAGAAACTTTCTACTAAGACACCACCAAGTCAAGCTCTAGTATTCATTACACCATACTTAAAGATAAAATTGCCTCCATGGTGATATAAAATTTACGCCAGGCTGTACTAGAGCTCATGTTATATCTTTATGATGCATGTTTACTAACATTTAGGTAATATTACGTGGAGTATCATACTTGCTCCAGCCGGGATGTAAAAGTGACATCAACTGGAAAAAAAAAAGAAGCAAATGTCTAAGTCTTCTGATGTAGCATCATGTGGTAGAATAGTTGCTACTTTTGTTCAAAAGTTTTGGAAGATTTTATCATTGCAATTCAATGGAAACAATGGCATACAATAATGGAACTTTTCCCCTGTAGTAAAACAACAACCATATCAGTAATTCTTTTATTTGAAAGCAAAAATGGCCATTCATTACCATATTTCTGCTAGTCTCCTTTTAACATCACATTTCTAGTCTATATCTAATTGTGATATCACCTTTGATTACGAGTGTGGTAACCACCGTCTAAATACTAGTCCAAGCTACAACATTTTTTTGTTCTCTTTTTTTTTCTGGGTGGGGGGGGGGGGGGGAGATGGGCTTCCCATATAGATTACCAGATTACCGGTGGATAAGCTTCCTAAGCTGTTAGAGCTGTTGCTTCATATAGCCATATACAGAATATTAAGGAATGCATTAGACAGCTCTCAATAACAATGACAATGCAATCTGGACCATGCAACATGGTCACACCAGTCACAGTTCATGACATCAATACCAACATTTGGAACATTTAGGTAATCTTCACAGAAAATATTGACACTGAGCTCACAGGAATGTCAGTTCAACAATACAGTGCATGTACAACACTAAGATTATCTTTGGTTTCTATGTTAGAAAAATAAATACAGATTATGTGCTTTCACCATCGGCACAGATAGCATAATGGAGAGATGGCTGAAAAGCAGGAATTATTGTTCTGGAATGGTGCAATGTTAGCGAACATCATAGTTTTTTTAATCATAATAACTCCCTCTATCTTGATTTTTCAACACTTTGTATTACACAAATGACATGGTTTACTGAGTTATACAAATTCATTTTGCTGATGAAGAAATAGCAGTTATATTGATGCCACATGGCATTCATTCTGGCTGAAAAAAAAAAGATTGGAAACCACAGGGTAATGCGATTGCTGCAAACACGTCTGCACTGAGATGTCACATCTTCCCATGCAATCATTACATCTTTCATCAGTATATGGCTCTTACATTTGCCATCACAGTATATGGCTCTTTATTTTATACTTTGATAAAGTTCATTGGTCTTGACCATTGACTGTGGAATGACCTACACATAACCCTCTCTGCACAAAGAAACTCTTTTTTGCTTTGTTTTGATCCATATTCAAAACACCAAACAACATAATGATCAGACATATACTTAGTGGAACTGAAGGAGACAAAATAAAATTTTAGCTACACTTTGGTGATCTGTCACCCATGTCTATTTCAGGCAACTACTTGAGTAATTTCACGCTTATTCTTTATCCTTTATACCAAAATATCATTATCATTGTACATTTCTAGCTGAAGTAAAGACTGTTTGTTTGGTTGTTTGTTTTGGTGTGTGTATTTTTTTTTTTGGGGGGGGGGGAGGGAGGGGGGAGAAGTTCAGCAGCTTTGGATCTGCAGACCTGACTGAACCTTTCATCGCTATTTTAGAAACAACTTCCTTTTCATTTCTACCCTTCCTACCAATTACCATTGGACATTTCTAGATGAGTCCAGCCAAAAATGCCATGTTTGATCAAAGTTCAGTGACTTCTGACCTTTGATCCTAAAGTATTTTGCCTAAAATCTAATGAACAAATCTTCAACTTTTGTACTTTACTTGGGTCTTGTACTAAAAGAAAAAAAAAATCTATCTTTTCTGTAATCACGGAAATGAGACAGACACATGGAGGAATAAATGGACAATCGGAAAATATAGTATCCTCATCATCCTTTGCCATGGAGGCAAAAACGAGCAGACTTTATCATCTTGCAAAAAAAAAATACAGATAGATAAGATAAAAGAGCACTGGTTGGATTTGTTAGCTTGTGTAGTTTTTAGGAAATACACTTGTGTTATAGAATCAACAGAAAGAGCAACATGGCACATAGTGAGCAAATTGCACAGGTATGGAATGGCCATAAGTATTTGAGATAGCATTTGGAAATTTTCGGTCAGAAGACAAACTACATGAGCACCTTATCATGATGACAATTTCATCAATTGATTTGCTTTTTAAATGGACAGCCATACATCCATTATTTCTCTCAAACATAAAGATGAAGTTACCTAACGTTGATAATACCAATAGATCAGAAAAAGAAAATCGGCAACTACAAAGAGCCAATCACAAGAGGAGAAATATCCTACATTATCATAACAGTGGTTCACATGAGCGTACTACAAACACAATTAACCCACTGAAGATAAACTGATTTTCCTTCAACATTGATTACATATTTTCCATTTACCCAAGGCCAAGCCTAAGAATAATCTGGACTGGTCTTCAATGGGTTAACAAGCTGGTCAACTTCTTTCAGATGTCGACAACTGCACTAACAGGACGTTTAGGCATTCAGTGTGGTTCCATGACATTTGCTCCTGCGACAATTACTCCCATGATATATCTGCATGCTAAGCCAAACGTAAATTCAACCCATAAACATAACCTTACCCTAATCCTAATTCTCACATCAAACTAAACCTAAAACCCTATCACAACCCTAACCCTAACCCTAAGTCCTTAGAGAAAATAAGACCGGAGCAATTGTCGCAGGAGCAAATGTCGTGTCACCTTCAGTGTACATACAGACAGTGGGTATACGAATATATTTTTGAAGAATGACAGCTATAAGGCTTCAGATGTCAAACTGCTGGCTCTTGGTTTTACTTTCCCTGGCACAGGGGAAATGTATGTAGATACATCATATAGAAACCCATGTAGGCAAGTATTGTGGAACCATGGAAAGGCTGTTAACGTGACTACTGGCAAATTGTATCATCATGTTCATGACCAAAACAAGCTCTTCTATAGTAAGCAAACTTTTCAGGCACTGACTCAAAGACAAACCTACGAGGTACTAGACGACTTGTACCTCCTTGGATAAACTTATAAGGATGATGATAGCCTAAAATGACACTTTGTTATTAAAAACAAGCACAATGTCTATGGCAAGGTGACTTTGTCATAACAGGTTTTGCCTGGCATACAACAAGCAGCCAATCAAAGCCACAAATCATAGTATGCAAGTAATCTGCTTGGCATGCAAATTATCTGCTCAGTATGCAAATTATCTGCGTAACAATAAAATGCTGTAATTAGAACGCAACATGGGTGATGCTTGGCAATGCACTGCAGTGTTGCTTAAGCAAGCTGATCAAATCATGGGGGGGGGGGGGGGGGTGGTGGTGCCTGTGGTATTTTGGTTCATTTGGTATTCCCTCCTTAGTTCCAATGCATATAACTGAATCGCTCCAAGCTATCACAACCTGGAACCAAATGAAACATGTTTTAATAGGGTAAGAAGGGTCTGAATTACCACATCCAACAAAATTTCCTCAGCATGGGAAGGCATTTTAACTCAATGACTTACAATTGCTCATGGATCATAAAATAACAGGGATGAATTGCAAAGTAATTTAGTTACATCTTCTATGGCATTGCTCTGTTCCATTACAATTTTCTTAATAGCATAGAAACTGTAAATATTACATCCCATCACCAGTAAAAAGTCAAACTTTAATTTACACACATCTACCCAATGCAAGTGCAGTAGCTGGGTGAAAACATTTACATCTACATTCATGAATATGCATAGTGCACGTTATACAAGTACTCCGTTGAGAAAAAAAAACTCATGAAAAATACAATATGTATATCAGCAAGTAACAATCATAAAATTAATGAATGAAATCACACAAATATTTCCATTGGTCATGGCAAGATTAATAATGTCATCAATATCATTACACAAGGGATTAAAATACATTTTGTTCATCCTTTAATATTTGTTACACCTCCTCGTGCACTGGCATAATGACATGTTGAGTTTGGTTACATAACCTTCTACTTGGTGTCTTTATCACTGTTCAGGTTCAATTATTTTCTTGCATTAATATGCATTGATAGGTAGAAATTCAACCCAGTTCTGAAGAGCAGATTCCGCAGAAAATAAAAGCCCTGCAGTCTCATGGATTTATGTGGATCAGGCACAAAAATCAAACAAATGCTTAGCTGCAAGTGTGGACTAGTACGACAGTATGGACTCTACTATGAATACAACTTCATGCTTTATAAGTAAAAGTCCTTGTATTTGAATCTTTAAATTTTAGTTTGAAGGTTTTGTGTGTATTTTTGAAAACATTTGATATCTTGTTAGATCTAGAAATCTAGTGAAACATAGCTCTGTTGCATAATTATGATGACCCTACATGGATATTGAGGCCCCCGATGCAGATTTTGGACCAAATTATGTAATCATCATAAATGTGTCAACACATGACTCAAATAGGAGATGAGCAGAGATAAGATATATCCATTCTGAACTGACACAACCCTTGTATCTTTGTATCACATGGCACACAAATATCTTATTACCAAACATAGCTCTCTTGATGTTTTTCTTCCTGCTTGTTAGAAAATGCTCCAATGTTCCTGCTTGGTTTATCACAAACCACAGATTTCTGTTGGAGTGTAACAACTTTACTATAGTTGTATACCTGGTAGTTCTCTTCTTTACTGTAGTCTGACTTAAAGGTGCTGATCTCGCATACCTTCATTACATCAAAGGTATTTAGCTCGCTGACACTACCAGCTTTGTGCATTAGACTTGATTTCCATAGTACTATATTAATCAGAGACAAAGCTGCAGGAGGTAGCCATGGAAACAGGGTCAAGAGGCCACGCCCCTTTCTTGCAGGTTTCTACCATCAAACACATCTCCTGCATTGTCGATTCAACAGGGCTACCCAATCCACTATTTTCTGGCAACATCTTTACACGTGGCAAACTGCACATTAGAGATAAATATCACAAAGTGCTCATACGGAATGAATGCCTCTAATGTTAACATTTCTTGACATACAACATAAAATTATTGGGGCATGGTCATTTTATCATGTGATGAGCAACATAGCCCGGCAACATAACTTGATTGCAGTACAAACTGAGAGTACAAACTGTCGAATTGCAATAAACATACCTATATTGTACAAATACACAAATAATGAATTTCTGACATAAGGTACATACACATCTGAATTGGTTGAGGCACACAAAAAAACATTTCACACAAAAATTGCTGGAAAGTTCACTTAAGTAAAATATTCTATACACCTGACAATGTCAAGGAATTGAAAATAAAGTGAAAGTGCTATTGCCTTACATGAGTGCAAAATAAGTACAACATACTTCAAATAATTATGTATTCCTATAGTAACAATTATCAACTCCAATGGCATTTAAATATATACAGGTTATACATATCCTGAAACCACAGGTATACATGCACTCTGGTAAACCCCAAAAGTGTATGCAGATCTTAACAGTCTGAGCAACTGTACCCTGACCTTATGAAGTTTTTTCTTCTTAACTGAACAGCCAACACTGGAGGAAGACTCCCAATCTCTCTACGTCTGACTAGAAGGAAATAAGCGTTGCGGGAAAAAAAATGGATACAAAAATCTTCACAGCTGAAAACCTCATCATTAATATTTCATAGTCTCTGCATGAAAAAGAAAGGTTAACAGCCAATGGGTGGTATGCTAATGCTATTATTTGGTCTTTCTCGACAATGTATTCATTCTCATTATATCCTTGACCTAACCGCATTAAGATGTTAGATGTATCACGCAATTGGCTCGTCTTGAAGGTACGCCTATACAAAATGCTCTCAACTCTTGCAAACAATCCCCTCCCATATATGGCCATTCCACATAGATTTAGCTCATACCACAGCCAGTCCCTCTGTAATAGCAGATAAGCATGCTATATTACTGGTTGAACAGTCATAATGAAAAAAAAAAGACCAAAAAAAAAACCCAACAAAACAAAACAAAAACAAAAACTCCTGTGATGAATTATTTGCACAAACTCAATCAATAATTTGTATCCAACATTGTGGAGAAATGTTCTGTTTATAACAAAGATTTACATGCAGTTAGAGACAGTCATTTATAAACTACACTATGTAAAATTACTTCCCTCCCCCAAAACAAAAACAAAAAACAAACAAACAAACAAACAAAAATCCCATAACATTCTCCTTAGTCCACAACTCTGTAGAAAAGGTTACTTTCCAACTACAATTTGCAAGTGTTGTCACAAGACCAGTCAAAAGCCTTCCAAGAACTCTGTGTTGTGTATCACACACACTATTGAGTACTAAGAAGCTATTAAGCTGCAGCTGATACTCATGACCTATGACCTTTCATCTTCCCACGCTGCAGGCCACCTCCACACCAACTTCCTGAATGTACTGACACCTGGATTAGTGTCCTGTTCCAAAGATTCTCACCTTTCTTACCTCTCTTACTATCAATGAACAATCTAGGCCCCGTCGAATCAAAAGTGCATATTTGATTGCCAGTTTTAAAAAGTGAAACCTGGCTCAAAGCTAATTTGCAATTCACATTTATGGAGTTGTCTTTAAATATCATACATGCAATCATACAATTGTATGTACTTTGTATTTCATATGGCAAGGTCCACCTACTAGAACTAAGTATAGATACCCTATAGCTTATACATTACATGTACTGCTTCCTGAGAAATAGTCTTTCCTTTCAGGTTTAGTGAGAGGTCAAGGTATAACTCTCTGAAATACACTGACATCTTTTTTTGCCAGTTTTGCCAAGGATTATTATAATTTTTGTTTTTATCAAAGCAGAATGAGGTAGCGTGATATTTCTGCTGAATGATCCCACCTAAACCCTGATTATTTTCACAAAAATATATCACAACTGAACCACATTTAACTTGATCATCATCCTTGCAATAAGACTTCATAAAACTAATCCCCTCAATTAACCTCAAATATTTTCAGTGATTGTCTGGGTCATAAATTATCAAGAATTCTACTGGCAAGTGTAGGTGAGTCGTCATGTTGCAGCTAGGGTATACATCTCTAATTTTTGCGTCTACATCAACTATCACTCATTCATTCTCTGTTGATCACATCTGAAATATGTAGGGTAGCTTTAAAAACATTTTTTTTCTCTTTTTCCTAACATGAAAGCAATAACCCATCTGTGCTGTACCTTAATAAGTGCCTACACACAACATTAGCATCAACATCAACAATCAAAGTGCCAAAATATCTCTGACTTATGCCATTATGTAGACCTTATAGTCATATTTTCCCAAAGATAGTTCCATATTATTAGCAACCCTATACAGAGGGCCAGGCCACCTCAACAAAGTACACAAAACTTTTCTGGGTGTATGATAACCTTAATATGAAGAATTTAACACTGCTTGTAGATTTAAAAAAAAAGAAGAAAAAAAAAGACATAGATACTGGGTTAAAAATATGAGAAAAGCATGTTGTTAATTCCAAATATCAAATACCTTTCAAAGTATCATAATTGGCATGATTAAAATCCATGGATAAATGGAATTTAAGTCTTTCAATATGAAAATATCACAAATAACAGAAGTAAACGCAAGGAAAATCTTTCATGATGGTCAACGATCATTAATCATGATGAAAGTCTATAATAAAATTTTCTAGAAATCTCTCTGATAAGTTTCTATCATGATGGATAAACCAGTAGGCAATAGGTAAAGTGGTTTTTAAAAGCCAAAAATCCACATGAAAGATTACCCATTCCACGGATCATGGTATTAAGCAGCAAAAAGTCATTGATCTCCAAGATTGGTTATGATCTGCAAAAAGTTTGGAAGAATACATTCATTGCTTCTAGCAAGAGCCACGGCTGTAGCCACTTTGCAAATCCAGCTAACATAACCTTTTCTAGAGGCACATGGGATGACTTCCTCTTTTTCTGTGTGTCTAATGGTAAAAAGGCTAAAACAGCTATTCATAACAAAATAATAAATTAATCATCTATAAAACATGCAAGAATGTGGAACCACTCTGGCCTATTGCATCTCACATTGAAAAAGCAAACAAATCACACATTATGGTATCCCCAGATACTGGATATCACATTTGCATAGCTTCGAAATTCAATGCAAATTTTCTAAATGAGTACGATAATTTAAGCAGAGGAGAAGTTAACATTCCATACAAAGAGGAAGTACTGGCAAATATGGAAGTAGGTTAGAGTCATTTAACTAAAAAAAAATTTGAAAAAAACTAACAGAAAAACTAAAAGGAAAATGGCATTCGCAGATCATTCATGTTTCCTCGCAATGTTTTTCCTACAGGCAGCACAGCTTTAGGGGAAAAATACATGGCTAACTCCTGTCTAAGTTCACAGTGTGGGTTAGAATCCATTAGGCCTTGAATGATTTTATATGCATGTTATGCTTGCAGGATTTTGAATTATAAATAGCGATTTAATGGAAAGTCAAAAGCAACGTTTCAAATTAGAACAATGCATGCAGTTTGGTACAAGGTTCCTTTATCAGCACATGTGTGAAATCCTCACAAACTATCCTCGTGTCATGTGTGTAATGATTCATCTTGAATATACAGTGTAGACTGATAAAGAAACTCAATCCACACTGAAACCTGCCTACAAAGACCATGCAGGGGATGAGACAGGAAATGGGGCCTGCATAGACAGGTGGGTCTTTAAAAACAGGCTCATTACAGGGTTACAGGCTCTGAATGGAGATCTTTTGGTCTTTACGGACAGGAGGCAAGTTTGATTGTCTTAAAATTTTACCAAACTCAACAGTATACACAAATATACCCTCTTTCTTAAATCACAGCAGCCAGTCAAGCAGCGAAGGCCAACTCACCCTACAAGAGAGGGTCACCGTACAATAAAATTTCCCGTTGATGCATAGTACTATCAAACTTTGACAAGAAGCCATATGCCTGCCTAAGCTATGTGCCCCGCTACTTCTTGTTGCACAAGTCAGCTCCGAGCCGAGATGGGAAGAGGGAGGGGGAAAAGGGAGGTGGAGATGGTGCACATTGTAGCTCCTCCAGGGCCTAGGAGCTGCCAGCCATGCCCCATCGGACGTGCTTGGACTCCGGGTTGAGATGAGTGAGCTGGACATCAACGGCCTGGACTTTGTCCTTTTTGGGCGGGATAGGGCACTCCTTGTAGGTCACTAGGTCACCGTGGACTGGGACGTATTCACCCTCAATGCTGCAACACAAGCACAGATAGACAACCATGTCACACACAGCGGAATCAACAAGAGGTGTTAAGATACAATGTACATTGAGACAATCCCTTCTTTGGCAGCATTAGAATATCCCATTAACAACATCGCATTAACATTAACTTTTTCTGGCTCTCCAACTTTTGAATATCGTATATCCACTTTCAATATTTCAATATGTAAACTACTTTCACCAAAAATTGCTTTCATATACAACCCTATCAGATGAAGCTATGTTCAATGATGGGCACAAACTGTATATTTTGATATCATCAGTTTAGAGATGGTATCACTAATAATAAAATCATCCAGGTAGTTGTGTCAAAAATGGATCATAAGATAATAAACCAAAACTTTTAATCTAATACAAGAACAAGCTGTGTAAAGTGTAATGACTCCCTAATTTCAGTTGACTTTGACAAATAACTAAACAGAACAGTACAAATTTAATAAAACTAAAACAAAAATTACAAAGCTCCATAACATTCAAGTTTCATAAGTTTTCATAAAGAATTAGTAACATACATTGCAGTCAGATTTGTATGCATTTAAAATGAGGCAATGAGATTAGCTTGTATACAAATCTTCAGTAAATTCCTTTCTCTATTTTTCGATGCATGAATTAGAGATGAAATCTTCCCCTTCACATGAAACTGGTGCAGTGTTAATGACCAATGATATTGTCTCATGATAACAATTAAGCTAAAGAATCATTCAACTTCCCTACTTTTGTGCTGATTTCATGAAACTTCCATTTTCTAATTTGATTTCACTCTTCTTTTAATATGAAAGTCAAACTTCACAGAGAGCAACGTCCTCCTCTTATCAATGAATACATGCATTTTTCTTCTCACAAGAGAGTCTACAATTATGTTGGGGAATTAGAGAACCACCTACTCTGAAATGTGGACAAAAATCTTGTCTGCCCCTTCCTCTGAGGGTTGGATAAATCCATGACCTTTGCTTCGCTCAAACTCAATGATTTCACCCTTCTTCACTGGCCCATCTGCCGCAAACTTGGACCTGCATTGAGTAAGAGAGCAAATTTATGAATGCCTTGGACAACAGCTTGTTGATCCAGAAGAAAAGTTTAAACATCCTGGTGGAAATACAGGAAATTGTTTGAGCAGCTGCATACTGTCAGCATTTTTTCTAAGTCACAGTCCATGCAACTGCAAGGGCTCCTAGACATGAAACTTCATATGAGAGTTTAGTATTAGTTAAGCTTTCTAACACACAGCCTGTACAATTGAAACAAAATACCGGTACCTCAGGAATTCAATACACATAACAATTGGGAGTTATCAAGTACTGCCACTTCACTGCACAGACTTTGCACGTAACCACCTACACACAGCAGAATTTGCCTCTATACAGACATTTTCTTGAAATTCTTGTTCTTTTTTCTTTCCTCCATACATACTGACAAACATCTTGATGACTTTGTGATTGTTGGCCCCCATCCCTTAAAAACTCATGAAAATGCAGCACCCTTGCCAACCTCAAGTGCTTCTGATGGCATGAGTCAGTAACTGCTGGAATAATCTTCAAGATTCCTGAGAGTTTCTTCTTGGGGCAATTTTTTCTAAAACTGCAAAAATCACAAATTAAATGAGGTTATGCTAAACGAAATCTTGGCAAGAGACTGGGGGAAGAAAGACAGACAGAGAGAAAGGGGGAAAAAAAGTGGTGACGGCATTAAGGAAGGGGAACAACTTTTAAGACACTCTGGTGATGGTTGCCCAAAGTTTATGTAAACTGACAGGCTGCTGTAAATTCTGAGTCTCAGGTTTAAAAGGACCTACGAACAACAGGAACCCCCAAACTCACATGGACTGTGTTCTGGTCCTGCGGGTGATGATTGGGCTCGGAATGAGGAAGTGACCTTTGACATGGTTCTTGGCTGGAGAGGTCTTCTCTGGCGTAGTCGCGGACTGAGGTGCATCAGACATGGCTGGCTGATGAGTAGTTGTCTCTTGTGTTTCAAAAGAATTTCTGCAGAAATGACATGCATCATCGGTGATTACAATCATTCATTTATAAGCCTCTGTAAGATACATTTGCATAAAGGGTTTGAACCCCCCCCCAAAAAAAAAATAAATAAAAAAAAAAAAAAATCCTCCACCTTTAATGGTTGGTGAAATCCATCCTACAGTCCCAGACCAGTAAAAATCACAGTCGGGCCAGTAACTTTTCAGGAATTGCCAAATTTACTGGTCAGACATGACAGAAAAAAAGAAAGGAACATAGTCGAAACCAGTCGGAAAAAAACAAAGAAAACAAGATATGAAACTCGTCACACTGAAGACGAGTTAGGTGATACGCTTGGGGTCATCAGATGTCGGTCATCCGTGATCGACAAAGAAAATAATGTAATATAGCACCTTGAAGTTATAATGAGATACTTAGTTGAACTTTTTTGGGCCTACATTATTCAGATCACATTTGTTTTTCTGTCACACAAACTAAGTGGAAATTCTGTGCGTGTGCGACTAAGTCGATTTATGGACTTTTTGAGTACGTACAGTGCATAAACTTAGACCCCGTTTACGGTGCGGGGCTGGGCCGAGCCGCGGCCGAGGCCAACCTTAATTGCGAGGCCGAGCCCCGCAATTTAGTCCGTTTACACTGCCGGGCTTGGCCACGCTTTTGATTCAAACCTTTCAATATTTTGTCGTAGTGGTGCTCTACTTGTAAACAAACGCAATTTGGTATTGTCTGGTTTTCAGATCCTTTGCCGACTGAATTCCGTTCGAGCAAAGGCCTTTGCCGATGGAGAAAATCCTTTGCAGGACAAAACCACCTTAAACTATACTAGTTTTCGACGTTGAAGTGGTTAATATCCTGAATAGCGAAATAGTACAGGCGAGGGTTTGGAAGCCAGACTAAAATTGGCCGCGCATTTAGCCTAGTTTGCGTTTACACTGAGAAAAAGGCCGGGCGCGACTGCGGCTCGGCCGCGGCCGAGACCACCTCCAGAGCGTGGCCTAATGCGAGGCCAATTTTGGCCTCGCATTTGGCCTTTTGCGCGTTTACACCGGAATGAAGGTGGGCTCGGCGCGGCCGAGCCGCGGCCGAGCCTCGCACTGTAAACGGGGTCCAAGTGATCCTCAGCACGTACAAATAAAACATGACAATTAAGTGTTTATAACCATCCTGGCTTTAACAGTGGCCTTTTAAAACATGACCTTTAACCATTATTTACATAACCAATATGACTCCCTCTAATCTTGCTATCATAATGATCAGTTCAGAGAGCTCTTACAGCTATATACAAGCCTGTGAGATTTACCAGCAGTAAAACCAATGAAGCCTCCGATACAAAACAAGGGATATAGAGCAAGTGAGTCTGTTTATATGAGAATGTGATTTATACCTGGACGAAAGTGATACCTAAATTAAAGAGAAAAGGGCAAAAGAAAAACGGGCCAAACGTACGGCTCCAGCGAAAGAGACATCGCCTTTAACCATGTAACTATAGGTCTCCTCCAACTAAGAGTACACTTTGAACGTAAGCTTATACGTGAATGATAATCTATGACGTCTCACGTGATCAACACACATTCAAAGGGGACAGTCAGAAGTGGAAGGAGTGCTTAATCGTGTCATTAATTCCTAATCAATGACACCCCTACTATAGGCATCTAAAATCAATGGCCTATAGGACTCACGCACCATTGCTTGTATCGTGCATAAACTTTGTTTTTTAAGCTTTGAGTGAAACGTGTCATAACATAATTCTGTAATTCCATCAGGAGTGATTGACATAATAAAGAAGAAAGATATATCACCGTATTGCACGCTTAGAACCTAACGGGGGGGGGGGGGGGGGGGGTATTATAGCATGATACTCGGTTCTTTACTGCCCAGATGCCAACAACACCCATCACCCACGGCTACGCATAGAGAAACAGCCATGGCAAAAATAAAACTTTGCTTTCTCATAGGCAGAATGACACAGAACCCCGTCAAACACACTTTTATTGGCAGGGATGGACATGAAAAAGTTCATTACTAATACTAAACAGCGTATGCATTCCATTCATGTGGCGCGAGATACCTCTATAGCAACATAAAGCCTGTCTTCAACTCCGTTGGTCGAACAATGACAACCTGAAATTTCAAAGAGATGAGCGAGACGCTATATACACCTGGCCTAGAGTTAATTTATTCAGTTCTCATTCCTACTTCAAGTTGGGTTATGTTATTGTAATCATTCCCATCTGCAGTATAACAAAACCAAAGTGAGGGAAAAGGAGAGAGAAAAACGAGAGGTGGCAAAAGGAAAACTGCATGCACAACTGCAATCCATATCATTGCGTGTGACAAGTGAAGCAAATGTATTAGTTGTTATAGCAGTGTTTTATGAGCATAAACAGGCAAATAGACAGACGATGTTAAATGTAAAAACCAGAGAAGATGGTAAACAAGATGCATTGAAACTGTAACTAAATCGCTGCTCTTCTACTCGGTCACGGAACGTCCAACTTTATATCCAAAAAAAAAATGTTAGGGGACAGAAACAAATTTAGATATAACATTCTTAAATTAAAAACAAGAAAAAGAAAATGTCCACGTCAGGATTAAAAAAACGCCGCACGAACATGCATTATATTCTAGATGGGAATACGGTCTTGATGCAAAGGTCCAATGATTGTCTCATTACTTTAAAAGCAATCTATGGTTCCCTTACCATCACCAGAACCACACAATGACGTCTCTAAAATCAATGGTAGCACATTTATCATTGCATCGTGCATTAACTCCCTTTTCCTAAACTACCAGTGGAACGTGTCATATTATATTGTGTATTTCGATCAGTAGTGATTGACTTTAAAGAAGAAAGATAATGCAAAAAATTGAACGCTTACCACATTGTTTATAGGGCTATTCCAGTTTGGTACTGATCTGTTCTATTCTCCCAGATGCTTACAACATATATCACCTATGGCTAAACTAGTGAAACAGCCATGACGAAAATAAACGACAGAGAACCCTGTCATAATCACTACACTTGGAAAGGTGTTGCCCGAAATTCCTCATTATGAAGCAATATCAAGTCACTTCCTTCCCTGCCTGTCTATAACTCCGTTATTTGGTCAAACAATAACAACCTGGAATTCCAAAGAGATAAGCGAGATGCCATGCACCTGGACTAGAGTTAATTAATTCAGTTCCCATTCCTGTTAGTTATGTAAACGTACACGTTCCTAAATATCCTGCTACAGTATAACAAGAACAAATGAAGAGAAAAGGAAAGAGAAAAAGAATGTTGGCAAGCGGGGCACTGTTTCAAGGGGCAATTTACAACATTACGTGTGACAAAATTAATGAAGCAAACCCAACCTCCAAACTCCAATACAAAACAAGGGAAATTAGTCCATGGGCCAAGACCCGAAAAATGGGTTGTTGGTACCATCTGAGGTGGCACAACCTTTTTGGTGTCAGTTTGTTTGTCGGGCATAGATATGCTTATCAAGCTATGATAGCATTTCCAAATGAGTAGCTTAGTCATAATAAATGAATTTTTAACCAATTTGGTCTCGTTTTTATATCCCTATACTTCTGAATCGAAACTAAACCGCTATACAAAGAAGAGCACTGCCTTCTGTATGTCCACAGGTGTTCTGTTGCAAACGCGGTGCGCTTAGTTTTTATTCAAGGCAGCGAAGGGAATATCCAAAAGGTTATGATGTCCACAGCTGTCACGCGGTGCGCTTAGTCTTTATCTAGACCAATGTACCGTTATCATATCTAAAGTTCCTCATAAAAGGGATTATCTATACTGTTTTTATACTACCCTATCAACAAATACATCAGTTTTAAACAAAAATCACTCTGTTCATTTACAATATCATTCATTATAATGTATTGTAGTGTACCGGTACATTGTTTTTGCATATCTTATATTGTTGGAGGGAAATAAAGCGACATTGGCGTGGTATCAGCGTTTTCACCGTAGCGTTTTCGCCGGAAAATGATAAATAATTGAAAGATACGGTAAAATTCACGAGGAATTGCTTTTGTTGTTGTTGTTGTTTTTAGATAAAAGGATATACACTGTATCATACGCTTTGAATATTCCCTTCGCCGTCTAGAATAAAGACTAAGCGCTGTGGACATCATAACCCTTTGGATATTCCCTTCGCTGCCTTGAATAAAGACTAAGCGCACCGCGTTTACAATAGAACACCTGTGAACATACAGAAGACAGTGCTCTTCTTTGTATAGCGGTTAGTTTCGATTCAGAAGTATAGGGATATAACAACGAGACCAAATTGGTTAAAAATTCATTTACTATGACTAAGCTACTCATTTGGAAATGCTATCATAGCTTAATAAGCATATCTATGCCCGACAAACAAAATGACACCAAAAAGGTTTTGCCACCTCAGATGGTACCAATATCTGGCCTGGCCCATGGACTAAATAGAGTAGCTGTGTTCATGACATCAGAGTGAAGCTGAACTGCAGAAAAGAGAAAGAAAAAAGAAAGAAAAGGAAAAAGTCCTGCGGGACTCGATTAACTTCTCTCCTTCCGGTCGGGCATTATACACACGCAGCGTGCTAAGCGATTCTGCCACACGGAAGATCCGAAGATCTTGTGCGAAACTTAAATCTATCTATGTATGCTATATACACACAACACAAATTTACGTTGATATTCAGTTTTTTGGCGATATACGTCAAGTGACTGATAGCGCTATTCAACTTCCCACGAGTGGCCGCGTGGATTCGATCAATATACAGTTGCAAAGATAACTCGGGAATCGTTTCGACCAGATTCCATTCTCATTTTCAGTGATCGACAACGAAAATAATGTTAAGTAGCGACTTGAGAAATATTCGTGAAGTCCAATTCTTTATACAGTCCTACATAATTCAGATGAAATTGTTTCTGTCATGCAACCAATCCAAAATTTCGTGTGGTGTCGGCGTGTCCAAGTAAGTTGATTGGAAAGGATATGTGAATGAATATTTACCAATAGGTCTTTATATTGTAAAAAAAAAATCAAACATGGCCATGCGGTCTTTTAAGAGTCATCTTCACTATAACATTTGTAATTTCAAGTCCAAGTTGCCAGTCAAAGCAATGTGGTCTCCAACACAAAACAAAGGGATATTGTGTGTGTGTGTGTGTGTGTGTGTGTGCCTGTGTGTGTGTACGTTTACATGAAAACGTGATTTCTACATGGACGAAGGTGAATACTCCATAAAAGAAAAAAAGCAAAAGATATAAGTATTTTGTTTCGTACTCTTATGGGGTTCGAACCCGTACGTGTGCAACCTCACGTCTCTTGTGACGTCGCCTTTATCCTCTCGGCCATGTACGTCTTGACGAGAAAATATGAGGAACGTAAGCTTATATGTGAAAGATGATTCAGGAATCGTTTGGTCCACATTCCATTCTCATTTTCAGTTTTTAGCTGCAAAATTATCAACCTGATGAGGAGATTTGAAAAAATAAAATGCATGATTACTGCAGCTTATTGTCTCAGAGCTACCACATACTTCAGTTTCAGAGGAAATGGATCAAAATCAGCTGAGATAAAGGTGCTTAAACGTTGTCAAGTCAATGCATGGTTTAAAAAAAATCACCTCCCATAGACATAACACGTCAACTTGTCTGATTTTGAGTCTTTACCTTTAATCACAATTTGAAGTATGATGGTAAGTCTTCTCGAACTAAGAGTGTGGAACGTAAGCTTCTACGTGAAAGATGAATCATGACGATCACCCGTGACCGACACATCTTCAAAGGGATCAGTTATTAGAAGTGGAAGCCCTCGTGCCAAGATATTGTCTCAGCAATTCCAAAGCAATGATACCCTTACATTTAGGTATACCATAATTTCCCTCTGAAATCAATGGTATTATTCATGTACAATTGCTTGCCTTGTCCATAAACTTTGCTTTACAAACTTTCAGTGAAACGTGTCATAACATAATTCTGTAACTCCATTAGCAGTGATTGACTACATAAATAAAGATATATCAAATTGAACGCTTAGCGCGTATAAGTAAGGGGGATTTTAGCCTGATGCTCTGTTATTCACTGATCAGATACCAACAACACTCATCACCTACGGCTACGTATAGAGAAACAGTCATGACGAAAATAAGTTTTTCCTTTTCTTTGGCAGATAGACACACAACCCCTTTAAACACACTATAATTGACATGGAGGGACATGAAAAAGTTCATTACTACTACTAAACAGTGATGCCTTCTACTCATGTGGCACAAGATACCTCTATAGCAACATAAAACTTGTCAACAATTCCGTTATTGGGTCAAACAATAACAACCTGGAATTTCAAAGAGATGAGCGAGACGCCATACACCTGGCCTAGAGTTAATTTATTCAGTTGCCATTCCTGCTCCAGTTGAGTTATGTAAATTATTTTCCGACCTGTCTTGTGCAGTGTAACAGGAACAAACGTAGAGAAAAGGAAAGAGAAAACGAAAGGTGGCAAGCGGGGCACTGTATACCAAGGGCAATTTACAACATTACGTATGATAAATGAAGCAAATCCAACCTCCAGCCTCCGACAAAAAAAAAAGGGAACTTGAGTGACTGTGTGTCGTGGGGTAATGACATCGAAATGAAGCTGAACTGCCAAAAGAAAAACAAAGAAAGAGAGAGAAAAAAAGTAATAGCGTCCTGCAGGTCTCGAACATCTCGTCCTAAGGTAGTGCATAATGACCATGCAGTGCGCTAAGCGACTATAAAGCCACACAGCTGTCCCGAAGATTGGATGTGAAATTCATATCTTTATATCATTTACAACATGAAAAAGTTCATTACTACTACTAAACAGTGATGCCGTCCATTCATGTGGCACAAGATACCTCTACAGCAACATAAAACCTGTCTACAACTCCGTTATTGGGTCAAACAATAACAACCTGGAATTTCAAAGAGATGAGCGAGACACCATACACCTGGACTAGAGTTGATCAATTCAGCTCTCATTCCTGCCAGTTATCTAAACGTACATGTTCCTACCTATCCTGTTACAATATAACAAGAACCAATGAAGAGAAAAGGAAAGAGCAAACGAAAGGTGGCAAGCGGGACACTGTAACAAGGGGCAATTTACAACATCAAGTGCGACAAAATTAATGAAGCAAACCCAATCTCCAAACTCCAATACAAAACAAGGGAAATAGAGCAGCCGTGGTCACGGGTTACGTATACAGATGTACTTGATAAAATAATACGATAAATGACATCGGAGTAAAGCTGAACTGCCGAAAAAAAAGAAAAAAAAAGAAAGAAAGAGAAAAGTCCTGCAGGAGTCGAACTTCTCGCCTCCGGTATGGCGTTATGAACACCCAGCGCGCTAAGCGATTACGCCTGTCCTGGAGATCGTACGCGAAACTTAAATGTATAATAATACTGTCGTGACAACGTTGACTGAGATGGCGCTATTCAACTTCCCACAAGTGGCCGCGTGGATTCGACCAATATACAGTTGCAAAGAACAATCGGCAATCGTTCCGTTCAGATTGCATTCTCATTTTCAGTTTTTAACTACAAAATTGTCGACCTGATGAGGAGATTTGAAAATATAAAATGCATGATGACTGCAGCTTATTGTCTGAGCTACAACATACTTAAGTTTCAGAGGAAATGAAGCAAAATCAGCTGAGATAAAGGTGCTTATACGTTGTCAAGTCAATGCATGGTTTAAAAAAAATCACCTCCCATAGACATAACACGTTATCTTGTCCGATTTTGCGTCTTTACCTTTGATCACAATTTAAGGTATGATGACGTCATGATGACGTCATCAAATTTCAAAACCATGACATGGACTTGAAAGGCAAATGTTCAAAGTACAACATATCTGAATTTGGGATAATATCGAGCTTAAACAGAGATACAAGCAAATGAATGTCAGAAACAGAACCTTAAAAAGATTAATTCCACTTTTTTGATTTCAGATGACGATATGATGACGTCATAATGTATTTATGGAAATAATGATACTTGAAACGTTAAGTCCAATTTATATGCTTTTGTAATATGCAATACGTTTTAAAGAGCTATGGCGACATAAACAAAGACATATTTTTTCACTATATTTGCACATAGACGCGCACGCGAAATTTGAACTTTGACGCAAGTGCATTGCTTTGTTATTGGTCAGAATCGATCGGAAATCAATGGATATTGTTACTCAAAGTATCAGAAATCCAAATCAGTCAGAAAAAGTGTATTTTCATGTTGCCGCGAAAACGCGCGGACGGACGCGCACGCGCAAAATTGTTTGAAACGCTTAAAATTGTCTGAAACTTCGAGATTTCCCATTGGAAAGTTGTTTTGAGCCTTTTAAAAGTTTGACGCACGCGTACGCGCGCATAATGATGTCCTAGGTAATTAGCATTAAAGTAAGAAAGATAGAACGTGACCTGAACTTTATGTCCACAAAAAATGAAACAGAAATGACCTTTAGTTATGAAGTTATGATCGATCATGTAACATGGTCCGAAAATCACAAAATGGCGCCTAGATGACGTCATAGATCATACGTTACTGTCATGAAAACCTTATTGTGGCTAGATATTGCCATGAGACATGTTGACTGAAAATGTCATGTTATTCCATAATGTAATTCTTGAGATACATTGTATTGACGACACAAAATGTGGCAGAAAGAAAGAAGAATAAGAAAAAAGACAAATTTTGACAATCACAATAGGTGATACGCTAAAAGCGTATCACCTAAAAAAAAGAAGAGCAGGACCAGTAAATTTTTGATAGGTTCAAACAAGTAAATTCTGGAAAAGCTGGGTATCTACTGGTCTGATAGGGACAGGTTGGACAAGTAGAAAAAATGGTTAGTGTGCAGCCCTGCCCTATGACAAGGCCCCAACATGGTTTTCAGAGGGACAAGAATGTAAAGCAACAGGTGCTACTGGGTATCACATTCATGTAATATTCCATCCCTGGGTGGGGAAGTGCAGGTAGTTTCACCTTTTCAACTGACCTTGTGAGTATGTGAACTCTGTTCTACAAAGTATGTGCTAGAGGCAGCCCGTATCTTTTGTGCACAAGCAAATACTCTGCAGGCTTAGACATTGACTCTAGATGAATGAATTCAGTTGAGATATTTTATTTAGTACCTGCAGCACCCACGTTGTAGACACAAACATGCACAAGAGTATGTGTATGCTCTGCGAACTGCGGGGGGCGTTTCATCAACGAGTTCGTCGGAGGTTTTCACCGACAAATTTGCTATCAGCCAATCAGACGCAAGGATTTACACTGACAACTGTTAAAAGCTAATGAAATCCTTGCATCTGATTGGCTGATAGCAAATTTGTCGGTGAAAACTCCGACGAACTCGTTGACTGAAAATTGTAATGATCATGGGAAATTATTTAACTATTAGGGGATCTGGGAGTTGTCATCCTATCAACCTTTCATGAAATGGTGCCCTGGTGACATTCCATGAGGAGCAAAAGAAAAAAAAAATGTGCAGAATCTTGAAATGAAAGAAAAGTCAATAACCCTATTTTATCAGATCATCTTTGATATCTAAACATACTTATACAGCAGTGGCGGATCCTGGGGGAAGCGCACCGGGCACATGCATCCCTGTATTTTTTTTTGTTAAAACAAAAGAAAGAAAAAGAAAAATGGGGGTGCATGCAGCCCCTTCTGGGCTTTAATTTTGTAAAGGTGCCTTCTCTCTTTATGGATCCGCCCCTGATAAACATAAAGTACTCTTTAACGTTATCACTAACGTTGAATACCACCCAGGGTCAGGCCCATACGACACTTATATTTTAAAATGGGCAATCTCTTAACATAAAATCTTGAGTGTCTAACGTTAATAGACTATCGGTACACTAATTCTTTTTTAAGTATTCATAGCCCGACAAGACGCTGTGCAAAGCTGTGTACATACAGCAACAGGGATGTAGACTGTAGTGTATACCTATTCATCATCATGCTCACTGGATTGCTCACAGTCAAAAAACATTCCAAAGGGAGAGTGTCAGTCACTAAGTGGATGCCCGCCTGACTAGCGGCGCAGCGCTCATGCCCCTTTTACAGAGTGGTAGCACGAAGAATTTAAGTCGAACTTAAATTTTAAGATCGACAAAACATTATGGTACGCTGTGTGTGTCTTCAATACTGCTCAACTTTCTAATGAAAAAGAAGATTTTTGAGACATTTGTCATGCAGCCATTGAAAATACAAGATATGATAAATAACATTTTTAAACATTAAAAACAATGAAATTATTCTGTTAACATTAAATTTAGTGCGTGATGATTAAGCTAGTGTCTGACTGAGTAGTGAAATTGAACAGGGAAACAAGTGGCATACCATAACTTTCAGTCAATCTTTTAAGTTCGACATCGTGAAACACCCCCAGGCTTAAAATAGCTCAGAAACAACAGTTCCTATCCGTTCAACCTGTAACGTTATAGAAATATTCCAGTCAGTGTCCCGTTTCTGGAGCACCTGCATTCGACTCGACATCATCAACCTAACCCTGCAGCAGTCTTGCACTGCACATACCAACGGTCTCAGACTCCGAGACAACGTAATTTCCCAATCTTCAACACTACAACAGCTTGACCTATGGCTATGGCTATACGACCTCTCAGTTGTTTATCTATCTAACTTGTTAGATCTTTTATATAAAACTTCCCTCCCCTTTATTCTTTTTTTTTTAACAATCAGCTTACGTTTGTCCTGTTCTCTCAGTATGATCTCGTAGTTCAGCTTCGGACGGGCTTCACGCAGTAGATTCTGTCTGGGAAATGCCCTTTTCGGAACTACCTACGATCCAGAGGGCGATGTAGCTCGCTAGCAAAATACGCAACATCCACTGCACTGCATGCATGCGGTGTACTGCTGCAGCTAGCGTTGCCTGGTTGGTCTGCAGCGGGATCGGGCCGCGGAAGCGAATGAGTGGGTTGACTCAGGGAGGTGGGAAGAGACTGGAACGTTGAGATCAAGCAGGTTTGCGGGAATTTTTACTGGAGTGGAGAAATGTACCGACTAAAACTGCAGATGATGGTTACAGCTGTGCTTAGAAGCAGAGGACCAGTGAATTATTCAATAGATGATGTAGTTGCAAACAAATACTAGTAGGTGGAGATTGTTGTTCATTTATACACACAAGTCACACTATTGTCACGTGATAAGTCAACTCTCCAAGCATCCATTTATATCCTATCTCACTACGTTAGTGCTGATTGCACGCAGTGGATTTGCTGACCCTCCCCATACTGGTACCAAAGAGTTACTGATACAAACTAGAGTACTGGCGCGCACATAAAAGTGGGGCCAAGATTGAATGACCCGTCGCCATTACTCAAGAGATCATAATGAAGCAAAACTTCGCAAGAGAATGTATGGAACTGTTAAAAAGGAACTAGACTGTATTAATATTACTGATATTAGATTGAAACTTTTTAAAACCAATACTGATATGAAAGTCTCATTTATGTATCGAACATTTTCTTAACCAGAAGAAGAAGAAGAACATTTTCATGCTTCGAATGTTCTTTTAGTGTTTCTCAGTGTTATTATGTTGTTTGTTGCTTGTTTGGTTTTTTTTTTTACTGAATTTTTGAAGGAAAAAAAATGGCCAATTGTAATAAGCTCTTTCTCCAGTGGGTTTCCATTCCTTGTTCAGTCAGTGGTGGATGGGGGGGTGCTATAGGGGCGCCCCTTTTATTTTTTCTTAAAATAAAAGAAATAAAAAGAAAAAAATAATGCCAAGGGGCGCGTGCACCCCGGCTTCCCCAATCGATTGCAGTGGCACTAAAAAACGTAGTTGCATGCGCTGAAGCCTTTTTTTTTTTTTTTTTTTTTTTTTTTGCTTGTCAGGCTGATTTTAAAACCGGGAAGTGGAACAGCATCAGAAAATATTTTTGCACACCCTCTCGCTACAGAATTCCTGGATACGCCCCTATTCAGTTGTACTTTTGATGTGAATACACCCTTTAGTATAGCTCCATTATGTGATTTTTTTCCCACCATTTCCTAGGTTATTCATGGAGGGCCTATAGTAGAGGGCCTAGGCTGTTTTTACACACGGTCAGCATGCATCCGGGTGGATGGGGTTTCGGAGGGTCAAGGGTATACCTGTCACCCCCATCTGTCTGCCTGCCCCGCCCCTTTAAACGGGAATATGAAGCCTTCGGGAAAAACATCGATGTTGTGATTTATTTATTAAAGGAATACACAAGGTGTCATCACTTTGGGCCCCCCACACTTTTTTTAACCCGGAAGTACGTATACAAGTGGCACTAAATAGAAATAGATAGAGATCTTAAAGTGTGAATGCGGTATAAGGTTATGTTTTTCCACTGAGGATTATTTTTCTTTTTCTTTGTTTGTTTTGTTTTTGTTTGTTTTTTTGGTTGTCAGCTGAAAAAAACCCGGAAATGGAAGGGGAGAGAGGAGCTGAGCTCATGAAACCCGGAAGTGCCCCCCTCCCCCCCCCCCCCCGTTCTCATGAAGGGGGGGGGGGGGGGGGGGGGAGGGGCAAAACTTGGAAGATAACATGTTTATGTGCGATTGAGCGGAGCGACTGGGGCCGAGCTGGCCTTATACGGGGTAGTCTAGGTATGCGGGGGTATAAATTCCCCGTCCCACACGAGAGTGATTTTGCATATTCAGACCCGAAATTCAGCGATCTTGGGCAGACTTTACGGTGCAATACTATAGTACTGGGTTTTTCCAGCAAATATATATATATATATGTGAATTACATATATATATATATATATATATATATATATATATATATAAGGAAAAGGAATATACATTGTATAGGATTATTCAGGGAAATGTTAATAGCTAAATCGCGGTGAGGTGGAAGGAGTGAGAGGGGGTACCTCCTCCGCCGCGACTGGGCTTTTGCATTTTTGGAATTGAAATAAAGCAATATCTGGCGCACACTTTTGGTGGGAAATCTTGAATCTTTTCAATCAGAGTATAAAAATAGTCTGTGGAAGGAGAAGCAGGAGAAAGATGATTGTCAGACGTAGCATTTCAAATCAATCCGTCATTGTATTTAGCATGTGAATAAGCCCTTGTGTTATTTTAATTATAATAATAATATTATTATTAATTACATTAATTTTGTGCCACAGGTCATTTAAAATTCAAGATAGGGATCTTTGATGTTGCTCATGGTGGCCATATTGGAATTCAAGATGGTGGCCTTAATAGCCTCGTGTAGGCCCTATCCAGCGCCCCAAAATATCCCTAATATACAAAATGCCATACTCTCCGCCGGATGTGATTTAGTGCGAGGGCGCCACCAGTGTCCCCGCGTTTTATTTGTACTGTACTGACATATTCGCCACTACATGTACACCTGTCCAGGGAGGTGAGGTACCTCCCTGATGTACACGTTTTAATGCCACTATACTTGGCTCTCCTCGTTCTCATTGGCGAAGTACCACCGAAAAATATTGATATACGGCGGTATTTCACTTATCTTTCCCTCTCATTCATAATACACCTTATTATTGTTTATTTTTTATTTTTTTGATCCGAAAATTATATAGGAGCCTACACCTTACTACTGAAGTAAAGCACTGCACATTTTCACCTTACGAATAGGCAAAAGAAATACCTCGCGGTAGTTATTTCAGTTTTACAGTATGATTGGGCCTTTAGCGTTACCCAACTTTTTATAAGGGCTGTTTCTATACACTCTTTTGCTGTGTGAAATCAACGAAATTGTCACTTTGGCAAATGGATGCAAAGATCTATAAATACACGATGTGAAATATAGGAAATGGGCCCTTATAATAAAGTCCGTTGATCAGCATTGGCAAAGAGGTATCTGTAGTTGCACCATTTTGCCGAATGAAATATCGACTTTTTAAATATTCAACTGTATTCAAGTGGTGTAACCAATATACACCTTTCTGCCATCAAAATTGCCCCAAAATACTTTAGTAATTATGAAAATGACTTAAGATAGACCATTTTAGAAATGAAAAACCTTTCACTCCTGAATCATTTGGGGGGGGGGGGTTGAAACCCGGAAGTGGCACGAGAAACGGGAAAATTGCTCGCGTTTTTTCTGTTTTGTTTGTGTGTCTGCTCTTTTTTTTTTTCGCCTCCTGGATCCTTCCTGGATCTCCCCCGCTATGATCGAGGGTTGGTTTTAAAAATGACATTTTCGACAAAAAAAAACAACAAACAAACAAACCATGAAGCAATTGGGGGGGGGGGGAAGGTGTAAACTCGACATTGCACCAATGAGCATTTCTGCCGTGATGACGGCCGTAGTCCCAGATACACTGTACTGCGCGCCAATGCGCGAAGGCTGGAGCGCGCGTAGCTTACGGGCCGAATCAAATCATCGCAACAGCTGGAGCTGGGTGCTCAAACGTCACGAGCAAGTCTACATGATTATTGTGCGAGCGCCAGTACAGTAGCGCACACTGTACACATACATGTAGTGCCGCACAGTGTATATGACACTGTGTGTGTGTACTCTTTGGTGTGTAATGTGGGTTTACGTGTGTATCGCATATGCTGGCGCTTGCATTGCATGCTACAGTGCTGCAACGAACTGCCCAACCCCCCTGCGGTTGCTTTGCTTCTTCACTCAGGAAACTATGTGTATTGTGCCTGCTGTATGTTGCAGAGAAGTTAGGAATGACGAAAACTAGGTGAGGTTTAAAAGATACGGACTATGCTGTTTGTCTTGTGAAGAAGGGAACTGGCAGAACCGTGTTTTTTCTTTGTATTTCTGTAGACGTTTTCGATTAGGTGTGCACGTCATTGGGGCAGGAATCCGACACGCATTCGGCCGCCGCTGCCCCGCACCGCAACTAGCTCGTACACAGTCACAGGGCTCAAGGTCCTCGATCGTGTTGCGTTGAGGAAAGTTGATGCCCCGTTTGCGTTGTAGTTTCGAGCTCCGTTCGTTTGCACTGAGCTACATCGTGTAGAGTCTATAGTGACGATTTAACATCGTACATATAGTAGGAAGGAAAAATCACCGTTCAAGAGTAACTTAAACTTGTTCCTCTAGTACCCTAGTACTATACACAATGTCACAATGTTTGTTTGTTTTTTTCTACTTATATTCTGTAAATAGACTAGGTGTATGGGATGGGTCTATCTTAACCCCTGGCCCGGGCGCTCCTTAGAGGTCTAGACCAGTCTATCTATATACAATTACAGTGTCAGTACGTGTCATTTAGACAGACTGACAAACAAATAAAATAACCAGTGCAGACAAAAACTTAACCTCGTTTGTAAAAATCACAATACAATCTCCATCTTTTCACCCTTCCCACTCAATGTCCTAGTAGTACACGTACTCCTACAACAGTTAGCAATAGCATGTGTCCACAACCACCAGCATCATCACAAATCCACTATGTTACCTTACAATATCAATATTAACCCATTGTCTTGAGGACGAATCTCGAGTATACTTGGGCAGTGGTCTATGTAGCCCCGGAGACCGCGCCGCCACACTGCCACACAATATTAACCCATTGTCTTGAGGACGAATCTCGAGTATACTTGGGCAGGGGTCTATGTAGCCCCGGAGACCGCGCCGCCACACTGTGTGTGGCGGCTGTTGCAGTTAGGGTCTATGTAGTGTGAGAAATGCGTGTTGTTGCAAAATCAGCGTGTCCTCAATAGGTTAAGCAGTCTCAACTCACATAATGTATGTAAAGTATCCCACTTCACTCTATGCAAAAAGCAGGATGCAATCCTGTTAATGAAGTAGTTTGTCCATGCAAACATATCGTACTGATTTTGTAGCAAATTAGTACCAACCGATCACATCTGGTCATCCCAAGGAGGACTAAACTAGTAGTAGAGTGAGATTTGGCTGTAGGTAACCAAGGTTTGTGATCAACCATAGTGGTTTGAAAGTTTGGGGTTGTTTCTGACATTCCCGAATGACAGACTTTCAATGATAATATTGTTACCATGACAGCCTATGGGAATAGATATTCTACCCAGCCAGAGTAGTTCTGATGTTTACTCTCTTTTTTTTCTTTCATTATTACATTTTTTCAGCCAGAAGCGCTCTAGGAGCGAGGAGGAAGAGACGGATGATATTTTCCCAAGAACCAAGCGGAGAGAGTTTTACAGGTATTGTTTAAAATGTACCATTATTACACCAAGCTTCTTTCTTCATGTGAAGTAGGATTAAAATTTTATTTCATGTCATATCCTGGAAAGGAATATTTGCCAGTTCATCTTTTGCTTTGGACAACGCTGAAAATTCTACTCTATTGTGTGCATAATAAAGATCATCAAAGTTTGGATTCTTTATACTTGTTTATATTTACATTTGGAAAATAATAGGCATTATTAACAGGTCACCTGTTGTGTGTGAGGCAGTTGGAATTTGGCAATTCCTGGAAGTAGAAAGAACAATCATGGAAATATATCTCTGTGCTTGCCAATGAATAAATTAGAATGGTATTAATGACACTTAGATATGTTTTGAACACTCTCGTTTTCAAATGAGAACTGCTACAATGTAAATTTTTGGGGCTGGCAAAATTTGACTTACAAAGTGAATGCAAGTGACAATTTGGTTTATTATATAATAGTATGTTGTATGTAAGTTTTTTCAATCTCTCCTGACTTGCTGTGCAAGGCATTGCCTGAGTTAACAAAGGATTATTCCAGAGGGCACTCTTACTTTATTCGTGCTAATAAATGTGAAGTGGAAAAATGAGCAAAGAAAATGATAAATTGATAAAATGATAAATGAAAATAGTAAATGTTTGTCGCTTTCCCTGCAATGCCAACAGGAATGAGGACCGTAGTGCAGCGGGTGAGGACCAACCTGATGGATGCAGACAGACAAACCCTTCTCAGGTTTGTTGGTTCCTGTCTAGAGAGAGAGAAAAAAAATTCTTTGACAAAAAGGGAGGACCTGGGCCCCGTTTCATAAAAGTTGTTAGCAGTGACAAGTTGTGATGGTTTTTAAAAGCTACTGAAATCCTTGCATCTGATTGGCTGAGAGCAAATTTGTCATAGAAATGCGGCAATTGTCACTGATAACAAGTTTTATGAAACGGGCCCCTGATTAACTGCAGATTCAAAGGGTTCTTCCTGCCTTTCTAAGTATCTGCTACAAAGTTACCAGATACTTCATATTTGCGTTGTATTTCTCTTTCTTCAGTGTGTGTGTGTGGGGGGGGGGGGGGTGTTGCTGAGGGGGTACGGGGCATCAATCCATCCTGTAGTCTGTTCACATGTCCATCGATTCATTCCCCTCTTTCCTGCCAATAGATAACAAAAAGTTAAATAAATTTAATCAGATTTTCCTCCTTCTTGATGTAAGGATAAACCTTGAGAAGTTGATAAGCAGGTTAAATGTAGGAGGATATTGGTAATGGTGGAGTTCAACAGACATGACTATAAATTTAAAATGTAAGTACTCTTACGTTTACACTTTAAAGGTGTATACTTAACTAAAATTTGATAAAAGTTGGTTTCCTTCATTAAGTTATACAAGTACAGTTGAACCTCTCTTATCCGGCCTTCCTTTATCCGGATCTCTCTATCATACGGACGCAATCTCGCTGTGATTTTTTTTTTTATAATTACGGGAGGAAAGGGGGATTCCCAACTCCTTGAAAACTCCTACACAAACACACATGAATTACACATTACTTCCAACATGATTAACATACATTACATCAAATTTTCTTCCAAATTGCTACCTTCAGACATTTTAACATCCCCAAACATCCCCAAATCATCGCAAGAACATGGACAGATTATGCGCTCGAGTCCTGTTATATCGCATTGCCACATATAGGTCCATACACAGCCGTCGATATGACTAGATAGACATGCATCGTTTCGAGTCATTGGCTGAGCAAAGAATGATATTGAACACTCTAAAATTGTTCACACACAGTACACACACAAAGAGAGAGAGGGAGACCATCTGATAATGGCGACCTACAGTCGACTTTGCTGAGCCGTGATGATCAAATTTTGAAGCGTAGTTTCGTCGACTCGTACTGTTTATTTTCAAGATCTACTTGATACATTTCTTAATAATTACTTAGGTAAATCATCCCAAGAATTTCTTTTTGAAAAAAATGATTTCATTCTTGCAAACACGAACCTCTATTTTGGGGTTTGTTACTGAGTGTAACAATGAAAAGGTTGCAGTATACACATTCGTACATGTGGTACTACAATGGGCTACGTCAGTACATGTGTATGTATATGTACATGTATAAAGCATTGAGTCTCCCGTATCCGGCCAAATCCCTTATCTGGATGAGCCCCGGTCCCGACTTGTCCGGATACGAGAGGTTCAACTGTAGTAGGATAATTGACCGGGTTAGAACTGGTGAGATCAGGGTTCACTTCCAGAATTAGACTTTTTATGCAGTTACAAGATATTGATTCAATATAAAACTGCATCAAATATTTGGAAATGATATTGAGATTACTTTGTATTCAAAGGAAGGATTATATGTCTTTTTAGTTCTCTTATCGATCTTTCCACTTATGGAATTCATTTCAAAGCTTATACTCACGAGGAAAAAGGAATTGAGATGAAGATGTTGGCATGAAGAGACAAAGTTGAATTATGGAAAGCCACTCTTTGCATCCTCCTTTCTCAAGCAGGTGGCATCCACTTCCACTTCGCCACTGCAGGGGCATCAGAGCCACCACGCCCCTCCCTCATTCTCTGCCAGCTTACCCGCAGGTAGCTCCGCCCAGAAACGTCTTCCACTGACCAGTGCGGACATCACAGCCACGCTTCAGAACACCCACCTGGACCACCCGGGCCACTCACACTCTTCAGGGCTTCCACCAGTCGACGAACACTGCCCTCCACTGGCAGAGAAAGAGACAGGCTCCCTCCTGGCGCTTCATGATCCATCGATAGGGCTGCTCCCGGACGTCGTACACCAAACTTCCGAGGAGTATTACTCCCGCATCAATAGGTTGCTACGCACGGCCCATTTTGAGAAATTAAAACGAATCGGGGATCCCAACCTCCAGAATGCCAGTGAAGGGGACACTTTTCACTGAAGGGAGAACTGTCCACCCCACACACAGTCTGTCTATCATGACAGTCGTCTGCAACTCAGTCTATGTCAATGTTTTGATTGCTGTCATCTTGTTTGTTTCTTTTGATATGATGTTTTTGCTGAAGGAGCACCAACAAAAGTTTTGGTTTTCTTCTATGAACCAAAGATAAAGATATTGTATCAGATGGAATGACCCTATCTTAATATACTACAGTAGTAATATAATTTTCTCCATTTGAGTTGCTGTGCGAATATGTGTCGTACTCATACTGTAGAAATAGTTTTGAAGTCATATTTGTAGTGTAATATGATTATCTCCCCTCATATTAACACTGGTGCAGCATGTAATGTGCAGTTTTCAACTCTTATCCATACTTTGTAGACAGAAACATTAAGGCTATTATTGCAATGCATAGAATTAACATGCATGATTATTAATGTAGGATCCAACAAAGTATAAGTGAATCAAAATTCATGCCACAAGTCATAGAAACTCAAGGAATGTTCTTCAAAAGCCAAGTGGAGTAAATGTACCTGTTTAGTACTTGATGAAGTTAAAGGTGCATAGTCCCGGTAGTGTTGAGGGCGCTGTTGATGATACTGCCGATCACCGTTAGCATTGATACAAAGATTGCCGAAGTTGAGCTGTCATCAAGAGTAAAGCGCGGAGGTGTTGCTAAGTAACGTTGCCTTCGTTGTCTTCTCTGCACATCACGCAGTCTGTAGTAATGCCCGGGTGCGTGCATATGTGCTTCTTAGTATGACATCACAAAAGAAGTTTGCTAAAGCTGTCATCCCCTCAGCCGAATCATGAGCCAAACTGTGATCGGACCACTAGCTACAGTGGATCGGACTTCTTCGGACTCGGGGGAAATGGGTCACAGCGTAAGCGCTAAAGAGGAGTCGATAGCGTAGGTCTCTATAGGAAACTTGCGCCGTGCGCTCGCGTACGCATTTGACTACACCACCGGGACCATGTGCCTTTAAGTTGCAGAATTTTTGCCATGCCCCACCCTAGCTAAAATATGAGTGTGTATACAGAGATATATTATGCAAATGTTGGACGAAGGTACAATGTATATATAGGTATTGCTCACAAAGTTCCATTATGTCACTTTTACCTCTGTCCTCTGTTTTTCCAACTTTTACTTTCATTGTCATTTGGGAGCGTGATTATACGTCAGGGTTATTTTTTTTTCACTCTGTATGAACATGTGTCTTTCTTTGACACAGAAGGTTTTGTAAACTTGTGCTTTCTTGGTGTATCATGTGGTCCCAAGCATTTCACAGGACCTAACTATCCAATCCTTTTCAAGTGCTATTGTGGAATTTTCTGTTCACTTGAGTGATCTATCCCGTACTATGCTAGGAAGATTCCACTTGACAGTTGCCCAAAATTTGGTTTTAGTTGTCTTTGGCCTTTACTGCATATTCGGTCCAAGTAACCTCAGCCATGAGTTCAGATGTGTAGGTATTATGAACTCTATACTTGGTACAAAGTATGTGCAATGGCTTTGGGTTCCAATCTTTCAACAGCATGCTGCATTTGCAACATTTCTCAAAATGCTATAGATGTCACGCCTGTAACACACGATTTCTCTCTGAGGGGGTTTGTAGTTGCTGCAGAAAGTATCGGCTGCTGGAGACAGGTGGCTGTTGTATACAGGTGGCCACTAAGACAGGTGATGCTGTACAGTTCATCCGCAATTTTAAGTAAGCACATCCTTGCAATCGTATTGGTGAAGCGATACACTCCAGAGGTAGTTTACCAGGTATTTCTCCAATTTATCAAGAGATGTAATTGGTAGATCATCTCATTAGGTAAATGATGTTGCGGTGTATGATGTCAAATTAAGCACTAGTGTACTAAGCTCAACTACAGAGCATCAAAGGTAAACACAGTGTTGTGGTTTATATTGGTCCATCACGGTGTTTAACTGTGTAAGCATGTTTTGTGTAAGCCCATATTCAGAGAATATCACATGAAGATATTCAGTGATTTTGATTTGGTGTTTTGTGTCCAATCTCCAGCTTTATACTGACTACTTTGGAGTTTGACATTTGTGTGTGTGTGAATAAGCATTCTCTCTCCTACTGTGGCATATAAATAATTTTCTTACATCAACAATATTTTGGCAGGTATGTGAAAAATGTGCAGGCTATTATATGGTAATGTTATTTTTAGTAGTAATCATATGCCACTGTGCTTCTACATCACATGTTTGGCATTTACACTGACACAGTCTGTAGTGATTCATCAGCTATATCACCTCCCTGGCTATATACAGCTCAGGGCAGGTCAAACTGGGCATTTGGACAAGTGTCCTTTCGTTTTGTTTGCCCAACAGTGAGCCTAAGTTGCCCCCGCCAAGCAAACATTTTTTTTTTGTAGTACACCCTGCACCACCACTTAACAAGCTGTTACATGTGTTTGCCTGAAGTGAATTTATCTTTTTTCAACTGTGGCCTCCCGCAAAGACTTTGCCCAGGCTGTACCACAGGGTTTCAGAAAAAAAAACACAAAATCAAACAAAGCGCTTAAAGGGGGTAATTTGCTAATAGTGCCTTTTGAGAGGTAGATGGATGGTGGGATTGTATGATTATTGTGATACTGGTGATACTAAGCAAGTAGTCAGCAAGGCATATAATAATTTTTGTGGAAAAACAAAGTGGGCTCAGAATTTTGGTCGTGGTTACAGTGAAAATTGTATCTGGCACTTTTCCAAAAATGTATCACAAATCTTCCTAACTTCATACTGTCTTGCACATCCAAACTCTAGTACGACAATAGCAAGATTATTTTTAGCTGTTGAGTGTGATTTGTCACATTGATATCCATTGGCTCTCTCCCAAAACAGATGGATCATAATATTGTCAATTTATGGGATATCAGTTTATGTTCAAATTGTGAAGACTTGAAGGAGGCCAGTGTGTGGCTAAAGTAGCAGCTGTCACCAGAGTTTGAGTATAAAGGTTTTCAGTTTCCTCTTCCTAGACTGTCTAGACATAAGGGGGATGATTTACTGAGACGTACATTGTAACGTTATGATGCATATTATAGGAATGATCAACACCAACAATACTCTTCTGAAACTCATCAAAAAACTAAGTGAGAACTGTGTGTGTAAATCGTGTAGGACACAGACGCCTATATATTTTATTCATCTTAAATTTGATTTATTCTCAGTATTTTTGTATAAGTTAAAACATAAATATCTATAAACTTTATATTAAATGGTTTATGTTGCATGTCTATGATATCACTGCAGCTCCCTTTATTAGAATTTAACATCTACTGACTTGTCTTTTATTTCATTATAGTGCTAGTGCATGTTTCTTTATAGTTACTTGTATCCACTGTAGATTGGCCTCATGATGAGTGCAGTAAAATTTTGTCCAGTTCTATGTTTTGCATGCAAATAGTTGGGATGGCAGATCAAAGTGGGTATAACTTTGTGATGCATTGTGTCTGGTGATCTTATATGCAGGTAGGAAAGAGTGTGCAGGGCTCGACACTAACTTTTATTTTTGGTGGCCCAAAGGCAAACATTCGACCTTTTTTGGTGGCCCGATCGGGCCACCAAATTCTTTATTTTTGAAATTTTGGTGGCCCGGCGTGCATTATTGGTGGCTCCGGGCCACCGGGCCACCGTTAGTGTCGAGCCCTGGTGTGACATGCAAGCACAAAGTCTGGTGATGCAAATAACCCCCCCCCCCCCCATTTTGACATAATTTGATCTGTTTTTTGTAAGAGTCCCCCTCCCCATCTGTTTTTCTTGTTCACAGTTTGGTGTAAGTACTGTATACGCCATATATTTTTAGCGAGTCTAAATTTTCAGGAATCGGGACTTCCCGACAATTTCGCAAGTGGTTAAACACTCCACCTTACAGTGTGTGACACAAATATGTGTGGATGTTTCACCTTCTGGCTTTTCATTTCGTTCTGTACTAGTACAATTGTCTGCCTTTCTTTATTTCAGTGTGCTGCCAAGTAAAATGTAGTAGCGTTTGCCCTGCTCCTGCCACTTTTTGTTTTTATGCATTTCATTTTATTTCAAAGAGAAGTATACTGCTAGAATAGATATACATTGTATCAGCTCTTCATTTTATCCAGTAGTAGACTGCTCGTAGAGTGTTGTATGAATTTTATCTCTTTGTTGGGTATAATTCTCAACAGATATATCCTTATTTAAAGTGAGGTGAAAGATGTGATATGATGATTACATCACAATGGGTTAGTGGCTCCATGACTCAAGAAAAGATAGAAAGGAAAGAAATTGATGAAAAAGAGTGTTGGCTGTTTGAATGACTTGCACTTACCTGTTACCAGTTAAACTCGTTTGACTCTTTATAATTATGTTTTGTGCCCTTTTGGCTCTCACCTGACATGCTATCAAGTCACTCTGCTTGGTTGAACACCAAGAAGGAAGCAAGTACATAGTACATCTGTGAAGTAAAGAATATTGGTTAATTTCACAGGAGGCATGTATTCTTGAACTGGGTTTGTGACTGTCAGTGTTTTGTGAATACAAGCTGTGTCACTACTAGGCAGTCGTGGTGGTCCCAAGTCAAATAATGATAAGTGCATTTTCTTGTAGAATGTGATATCTGTGCCCAGATATTTTTTTTTTTCAGCAAGATGTTTCTGCAATCATATTTCTTTCTGGTTCTGAATGCAGTCTAGTCTGCCCTGCACGTTGTCATGTCATTATTTTCAGTCACTATAACCATTAAGCATTATATATGTTGGCTTGTCAGATCTCTGTTTATTATTTTGATAAAGGACTTTGATAATATATTTGCATTTAAATTTGTATGCAATTGTTTGGCTGATCAGTGTGTTCATTCAAGTCATACATTTTTTAATACATTG